>NW_026586383.1:9258613-9262910 GCF_907164565.1 Psammomys obesus
CTTCTTTTGGGCCAGGATCTTGCTAAACAGTTGAGGCTGGCCTTGAACTCATGATCTTCCTGTCTCATCCTCCTGAGCGCAGGGATGACTGGCCCACACTTCTGACTCAGATCCATGGATGTGTATTTAGGTTTTTATCTGCTCTGTTTCTATAATAGTTTGCACTAGTGTGTATTTTTGCACAGTTCTATTTGGAATATGGACCAAAGATGTTCGTGCCTCTGGATTCTAAAGTGATGCTCTAGTAGAAGGGACCAGGAGCGGGTGGAGGGGGACAGCTGGGAGAGGAGTATCTCAGGGCAGGGAGAGTAGTCTGAATCTACCTGTGACCCCAGATGCCGGCAGGAGGCACGGTTTGCCTGAGCACCAGAGAATGGAAAGTCCACAGTGTGAAAAAGACACCGTAGCAGGACTGCCCAGGAAGTGCACAGCCCGAGGCCATCTGCTGAAAAGCCTGTGTGGCCATGGACCCCTAGGCGAGTTCACACTGAAGATTTTGACTAGTGCAGACTCTTGTTATTCTGATAAAGCAACAAACCTCACCTGGCAGGGTCAGAAGGGGCATTGTAAGACCTTAACCTGATTCCAGAGATGGCTGAGATGTGGCTTATCTGGGGAAAGAACACGAGTGGATTAGAGAGCTGGGTTCTTCAGTTACCCTGGAGAGATTCTGAAGAGCAGGTTCTCTTCTCTTTCCAACCCCAAGGACCGAGGGCCCTCCACCTGCGTGCCCTCCTGAGCGCACTCCACCCAGGGTCCAGGGTGAGTTTCATCAGTGGCATCCTATCAAAGGTGTAAGGATTTCCTAGTGTGGTCTGGGACAGATGCCTAAGACCCCAGCCAGGTCCCCACACAGAGGCCTGAATAGACTTCCAAGGAGCACAGCTGCCACGGCTCACGTGACTGTGGAGCCCTAAGAGGGGTAATTAAGGACGGCTGCCACAAGGAGGCGCTGGAGTGACGTTGAGGCTTCCCGGGGCTGAGGTGTCTCCCTTGGGAGCACAGGGACAAAGAAGTGTGACATGAGAACCCAAAAGGAGCCCTAGGGGGTGAGTGTTCTAGGGGTGGCCGAATGGGGAATGCTCACTCATGGGCTCTTAAAGGTGCTTTTTGTAGGGAAACCAACTTCTCTCTTCCCCCGTAGGATGCCATTTGGTGTTTAAAACCAAGAATGCTTCCATAGAATAAGTTGAGTGTTTTACACACTCAGCCCAGCTGCAGACCTTCCCGCCCAGACCATAGGTCATTTTCCCCTCCCACTGACCAAGGTTTGCTGTGGCACACCCTATTGTTATTTCATAAAATAACATGTTTAAAAGGTTGTTTCATTTTCTGCATGTCAGAGTTTGCGTGCATGTGCACCACCTGTGTGCAGGGCCTGTGGAGGCCAGAAGGGGGCGTCAGATGCCCTGCGTCTGACGGTTCTGAGCCACCACGGAAGGGTAGCCCGTGCTTTAGCTACTGAGCCCTCTCTCCAGTCCCATTTCCCAGAGTCTTCCATGGAAGGCAGCCAGAGGCAAAGAAGGCAGGTGATGGGAGGAGCACCAGTGGCTGCATAACAGAAAAGCAAAATGGCTACCGTCTCTTCAGCACAGGCTGTTCGTGTTCAAGAACGGACACACACTTGGGCAACATCTGCCAACAACTTTCAGGCCGTAAGCTTCACCCTGGATATTGCTCACTGTTCCTTCGGGTGTTCCTTGGGAGGGAGGTGACGTCCTTCCTGCCCTTTGGCAACTTGCAGCTCTCTATATCTTAGGGACATTGGCGCTTGCTGGAAATGGAGCATGCGTGGCTTTTCCTGGAGACAGAAAACAAAGTACAAAACAAGACAAAAAACCCGGGGCGTTTACAAACATATCAGATAATTAGAAATTAAATGTAGTGTCTTTGATTTACATTTAAATGTTATTCGTCACCAATGAACGTATTCTGTGCAGTCTTGAGACTTGAATAAAGATTTTTGCCTGGAAGTTCATGAATAAAACTGATGAAATTACTGGCAGTCACGCCAAAGGAAAAGACCCTTAGTGTCTGAAAACACCAATGAAAACTTGGTTGATGCTGAATAATCTTCAGGATGCATAAGTGAAGAGCGGAAGCCTTAGGGAGTTTAAAGGACAGAACAAGCCCAGCCATTCTCTCATGGCGGGAAGTGGTGCAGGTGGCAGATGGGTCTTATTTTTAATACCTTACAGAGATAAAGCCATCGCTTTTATGAGAACCATGTAATTGAATTTCAACCCAAGGCTTCTGGGAAAAAAAAAAACACAAAAAACATTTAGAATTATGATAAAAATGTTCTTTTTTTCCTGAGGTGAGAATCTTCTCTTTCTCCCTCTCTGTGTCACAAGAAATAAACTAGGGAACTCCACTAAACACCATTTTAAGGAAACAAAAGACAGATGGGGATCCAGGTTTCCAAACAAAATGAAACAAATTGCCAAAGCAATTTACAAAAGCACAGGAATTGCTGGGGTGGGCGGGGCATGAGCAGGGAGATGGCACCAGGTGGTGGATTGCGGAGATCATCCATCCTCCTGCAGAGACCCTCACAGAAGCAGGGGCAGGCAGAGTGCCCAGCACTTATCAAGAGCCGAGGGGTGTGGTGGGAGCAGGGGCTGGACCTCACTGGGACTTCCTGTGGTCATCATCATTCACAGCTTAGGAGAAAGGGGTTTCTCCATCTGTTCCTCCGTCAAAAAATTTCTATACGATATATTTTGATCATGTTTTTCCCTCCCCCGGATCCTTGAAGATCCTCACCTCCTCTCTCCCCACCCCAATTTGATTTTTTTTTCTCTTTCTTAAAAATAACACACAAAATGAAAAACAAAACAAAAACCAAACATACAAGCAAAGCCAGCATGATGGCACATGCCTGTAATCCCAGCACTTAGGGAGGTAGGGGCAGCTGAATCTGTGTGTGAGTTCCAGGCCAGCCTTGCCTTGTCTATAAAATGAGTCCAGGACAGCCAGAGCTACACAGAGAAACCCTGTCTCAAAAAAAAAAAAAAAAAAAAAAAACGATGCTGAGACTCATAACCAAACCTTGGGCAGAGTGCAGGGAATCATATGAAAGGAGGAGAAAGACCTGGAGAGGATGGGAGTGCCAGAAGGACCCAATGTATCTGGGCACAGGGGTCTTTTCTGAGACTGATTCTCCAACTAAGGACCATGCATGGATATAACCTAGAACCCCTGCTCAGACATAGCCCATAGCAACATCCAAGTGGGTTTCTTTAATAAGGGGAACAGGAACCATCTCTGACATGAACTCAGTGGCAGGCTCTTTGACACCCCCCCCCAAGGGAGGAGCAGCCTTGCTAGGCCACAGAGGAGGACATTGCAGCTGAGAGACCAAAAGATTAAAAATCAGCAGCTATTATTAATATTTAAGGCCTGAACTAGGTGGGTGGAGAAGTCCAGCAATGCCCTGAGGGGAAGAACCTGCCATACTGCATTCTTTCCCCACCCACTAGAGATTCAGTTCCTAGGAAACTGGAGAGTTCCTAGGAAACTCTCCCCTAGGGAGAGACACCAGATCATTAATGGTTTGGGGACCTTCCTATAGCCAATCAATTCAAAATGTAGCATTTTGACCAACAGATGCTTGCCAGGCAGGAATCGCCTCTGCCTTGGGCATGCTGGGAGGACCAGAACCTTTAAATTACCCAACTAACCTAAGCACCGAGGCTCTCGGCTCTCACCACTTCGGCAGTGTGTGTGTGAGCCCAAGCTGGAGATTGTAATGATTTATAATAAAAAGAACCTCATGAATTTACAGCGGAGTCTATTTATTCCTGGTCTTTTGGGGTTCACGAACTGGGCAGAACAGCAGCCAGTCCTGATGAGACCTGATGGAAGGGGAGGAGGACCTCCCCTATCAGTGGAGAGGGGAAGGGAGGAGATGAGGGAGGGAGGGTGGGATTGGGAGGGAATGAGGGAGGGGCTACAGCTGGGATATGAAGTAAATAACCTGTAATTAATATAAAAAATAAAAATGAAAAATGAAAAAACAAAACAATACCCAGTGCACTTAAGTGCTTTGGTATCTTCCTAGCCACTCTTCACTTAAAACTTATTTTTGTGCATGTTAATTAAAATTAAAATATATTATGAAAAAAAAAACAAAAAAGGGAAAAAAAGAAAGAAAGAAAGAGGGAGAAGGAAAGAGAAAGAAAGAAAGAAAGAAAGAAAGAAAGAAAGAAAGAAAGGAAGGAAGGAAGGAAGGAAGGAAGGAAGGAAGGAAGAAAGAAAGAAAGAAAGAAAGAAAGAAAGAAAGAAAGAAAGAAAG
>NW_026586383.1:9262920-9292800 GCF_907164565.1 Psammomys obesus
AAGAAAGAAAGAAAGAAAGAAAGAAAGAAAGAAAGAAAGAAAGAAAGAAAGAAAGACCTGTTAGAGGAATTTTAATTTAGAGCATGGCTGCTCTGGCAAGAGGTCACATCCAAAGATCTTCTAGGTCTGTGAGATCTGGATGGAATACAAACACACCTTTAATCCAGGAGACAGAGACAAGCAGATCTAAGTTCAAGGCCAGCCTGGTATAGAGCAAGTTTCAGGTTAAAGAAACAAACAAACAAACAAACAAACAAACAAACACCTTAGGTCCAGGCATGGTGGTACATGCCTTTAATCCCAAACAATAAAGGTGAAGTGAGTCTGTAGAAGGAAGCAGCCCTGTTTGAAAGTGAGTGGCAGAAAATGTCACCCATCTGAGAAAGACTTTACAGAACAGGACATGTCCAACTCAGGAGAAGAGGGATGGAAGGGAAGCTACTTAAGGGGCAATGCAGAGAGAGAAAAGAGGCAGTTTTGCCAGGACAGTAATAGAAAGGTTACAGAGAACTCAGGTGAAAACTGAATGAGCCAGAGAATGAGAATGAGCCAGAAGATTAGAGCAGATTGTCGAGTTAGTTGGAGGCCAAGCAGAGTGATTCAGAGGCTGCGAAAGAAGTTAGATTGAATCAGTCTGCTGGGAGAAGAGTTTGAGCCAGAACAGCTGAGATGAACCAGCCAGCCCAGAGCTCAGAACAAGACAGGGTGAGCTTCTTCAGCAGTGAGTCCCAGAGGCTGAAAACATTCTAGGCCTGGGTTAGAGTGTATGGAGGTCAGAAGATTCCAGGACTAGGCCTAGGTCAGCAGACAGAGGCAGGAAGCCTGGAGCCAACAACTGAAACAGTTGAATAAAGTTGCTTTTACAAGGTGGGTGTGGTGGCCTTTGATCCTTTTACAGGTACTAAGATCCTGCCAGCCCTTAGCTCTCTTGGGGCACAGCAGTCAACAGCTGACAGTACAGAGACACACCTTCATATAAGGTAAGGAGGTCACCCCAACAGAGGTCACCCCAACAGAGGTCTTTCCGTGTTGGCCAACTGTTCGTGGGCAAGGGGCCTGCCCTGGAGTGTGGAGATGCCAATGACACGGCTTTGGAGAAAACTGATGACGGGATAGTGAAAATGGCACATTTGCATAATGGAGGATTATTCAGCTATTAAGAAAAATAAAATTATGATGGAACTAGGAAAATAAAAAGCATCCTGAGTGAGGTAAAGTAGACCCAAAAGGACATTTTGTTGGGTCATTACCCAAAGGGTCCTATGAAAATGCCCAAGCATCATAGGCGACTGCCAAGGCTATTGGTTGATTTTCACAACCTGATGGTAAGGCTCTGTTGCTGAAGAAACCACTTATTTATGTCGCTGAACACAGAGAAGCTGAGTTGCTGCCCAATGGAGGAGCTTCATTCCTACGGACAAGTGTCACGGTGCTGGAAGGCGCCCGTCGTGCCACCAGAGAGGCGGTCATCAGTGCCGCCAGCTACGCGCCACCAGCCTGTCAGACGTCCTGGTGCAACGGTGGCCCAGATGCTCTGGGCGCAACCAACCGTTTTTAGCATTGGATTTAAGACCTGCTCCACGAGAAGGGGCTCATACCCGGCACTGCTACAGCAGCCAGGACCTGAGAGTACGGTTCCCCTGGTGTTGGGATTCCGGTGGTGAAATCCATAGTCACACCACGCAACAGGTCTCACGTGGGAGGTTTATTGAGGGAGGAGACACCAGACTGTCTCTGGGTGAGGGGAGTCGGGAAAGAGAGAGGGGAAAGAGAATAGGTCCTTTTATGAGGTGACATAGTGCATGGCAGGGAGAGGTCACATGGCTCCGGTAACTGTGGAATGTGTCCCAGCTAGGTAGCTATGATGACGTGTCCTGTTGTCCCCAAGTCCCTGGAACTGGTCGTGGTAATGCCTGATCAATAACACGTAGGCCAGTGACCTCCTGTTATTCTGCTAAAGGAACATAGCAATAAAAGGACCCTTAATTACACACCGCTCTGCCCAACCCACAGCAGAGAAGCTTCTTAAAGCAGACAGGGATTGACCCAGAGGCTCACAGCTGCACCGGGTGCAGAGTGAGAGCTTGGGAGCACTCGGTCCTCAATGGACTGTCTTGGTCAGACCCCGCCTCTCCAGGCGCCTGTTTCTCTAGCTCCACCGTAATTTTCTTTTCCTAACAGCTGAATAGTATCCAGTTGTGTAATGTTTGCATCCCTCCACGGGCAGTTTTCTAGTTTGACCAGCAAGATTTGTTGAAGATGCTGCACTTTCTCCAGTGCGTATTTTGGGCTCTCTCTCTCTCTCTCTCTCTCTCTCTCTCTCTCTCTCTCTCTCTCGTGTGTGTGTGTGTGTGTGTGTGTGTGTGTGTGTGTGTGTGTGTGTAACTACATGTCTACAGGTAAGTAGAGTTAGGCCTGGGTCTTGAGCTTGATAGCACCAGTCACGGCGTCTGTTTTTATGCCAGGACCATGCCTTTCTACTATAGCACCTTGAAAAAGGGAATAACGGTACCTCAGTTGGATCTTTTATTATTCAGGATTGTTTTAGCTATCCTGGGCTTTTGGAGTTTCAATATGAAACTTAAAATTGTCCTTTCAAGTTCTGTGGAAAATTATATTGGGATTTTGTTGGGAGATTGCATTGAACTTGTAGATTACTTTTGGTAGATAGCCATTTTCCCAATCGTAACTCTACCAATCCATGAGCACGGGAGATCTTTCCATCTTCTGATGTCTTCTTCAGTTTCTTTCTTTGATGTTTTAAGATCTTTCTTATACAAGTCTTTTACTTATCCCTAAGACTTACTGGAGGCTACTGTGGAAGGCATTGTTTCTCTGATTCCTTCCCCACATTACCCCACACCGTTAACAAGTGTTTGCTAGTGAGAACCAGTGTCTCCCGATTATCACTTCTTTTTTTTTTCAAGATTCCACAGTCAAGTGTATATAGAGAGATATTCGCTAACTGGCCTGTGAGCCCAGAGGTCAAGCACTTGTAGAATTGTACTTGCAAACTGCGGCCCCAGGACAGGAGAGCTGAGAAGAGATTCCTGTCTGAGGCAACCCAGGAGCCTGCGGCCAGGGAGACCTACCAGTTTCCACCCAGAGGCCGGTGAGCTTGGGAGCCTAAGCAGGTTTATGTGCAGTGACCGCCCACAGATCTGGAGGCACGGTGGTCAGCCTCCCCACAGTGCGGGCCTTAGGCTGGCGGGGTGAGGCCCAGGCCATGTCTGCGCACTTGACCTCTCTCTCCACCATGTCAGCCTACACTTAGGCTTTCACTTCATCCAGAAACATTCCCTGTAGAAACACACTAGCATGGTTAGCATGACCCAGTCAAACTGCCACACCCAAGCCACCATCACCCAGGCCACTCTCACCCGGGCCACTGTCACCCCAGGCCACCACATCACAAACAAGTTTTGTTTCCACTTAAACTGAAAAAAAAATTTCCCCCAGAAGTGGGACTTCTGAATTTTTAAAACTCATAGAATAAGGGGAATAAAATTGTCTAGTTACACAATGACTCATTAAGCAATAATAAAAGCAAGACTTTCCTTTTGCCCCTCATTTCTTCTGACTTCCTTGAGACTTTTGTACGATGTTCTTTCTTATGTCCCTCCCTCCTCAGCACCTCCCAGACCCATCTCCTCTTTCCTACCCACCCAATTTTGTGTCCCCCCATTTTTTAGTCCATCAATGCAGTTGGTTCTACCCACACACTCTTGGGTGTGTGTGTCGGCCTTCCTGTTTGGATGGAAGGGCGTCCTGGGACTCAGGAGCCCAGGAAGCACAGAGCTCTGACAGGAGGCCTGCACTGCAGCTCCTGGGGAGGTTCCCCAGCTGAGCTCAGGAGCTCAGGAGCCTCAGCCCCTCTCTTTCTTGCTTCTCTTCAGAGCTTCTTCCAATGAGAGAGCCTCACCTGGCAGCAAATCTCTAAAAAGAGACTAACTGGAGGTCCAGGGAGTGGAGTGAATCCAGGAGCAGCTGCCTCTGCTCCCAGAGAGCAGGGAACGGGGCAGACTCAGTCTTTATATAGGAATCCTTAGGGGGCGGAGCTTTCCAGGGTGAGGCTTGGTGGGATTTCAAGACCTGAGCTTGGGGGGCTCAGGGATTGGTGGGTTTTTCTGTTCAGGGATTGGCGAGACTTTTCTTACAGTGCAGGGTCTAGGCATTCTCCTGCTTCAGGGCAGGGAATGGCAGTTACAGACCTTAAATGGCTGTTAGGGAAGTCTGGGGCAGGGCCTGCTACCGGATAGCCTCAGGCAGCAGCCTGGAAGCCAGTCCACAGCAGAGAAAGCGTTCCCTGAGCCAACACCCAACACCTGAATACATAGCCACCAGAGGGCAGTGCTGGTTGCAGCTTCGTACTCCTGCGGCCCAGGAAGATGTTAACTTAAAGCCATTGCTTTAAGTCACAGAACGCACAGTAATGAGAGTAATGTATCCTCTCATAATACCCTTTGTGAACCTGAACGGAGGCCACATGTACTCCAGATGCAGGGAGAGAGCAACTGGGAGGGTGGGCCAGCTGGGGCCTTGAGTCAGTGGCTTCCCCTCTCTCCAGCCAGTTTCCTCTCTGAACAACGACAATGGCAAAGGTGATCACATTGGAGTCCTCAGACATTTCCGAGAAAGTTGGGAAATTCTAGAATTTGTGTAAAAATCCCAAACCTGCCCCCCCTTTTCCTCAAAAGGCAACCATCTTGAAAACATTACCTATGGTCCCGAAGGATTGTTTGACCCTTGTCATTGGTTATGTGGCCAGTGGTGGCCACAGGAGCCTCTGCAGGAGGCTTCAGGGCCATTTTGATAGACGTGTTGATGTTGACCTGCTCTGGGCTGCTGAGCCATCGTGTCTTGGTACGACGGCTCTGAGCTTCCAGTGTGTGACAGAGGTTGGCTCTAATCACCGAGCCCACCTTAAACAGAGTTTTCTCCTCCTCAGGAATAACAGGCTACTGAAAGCTTTGTCGTGCCGCCAGCTTGAGATCGGATTCTGTCCTGACTCATCTGATGAAGTGACAATGGCTGCAGAGTGGGAAGCATACTTACCGCTTTTCTTTCTTGGGCTAATGGGGGCAGAGCAACCGTGCACAGCTTGGGATGCTGCAGGGCGGTTCACGTGTGGCTGGAGCCACAGCCTGGAGGAGAAAGCCTTGGGGGTGCGAGCCCTGCTCTGAAAGGTGGGCACGCTGAACTCAGAGACCTAGGCCACCCAGGCAGAACACACGGCCAGGCGAAGCCACGGCTCAGGCCGACCCCGCCTCTGCGGCATCGGCTCTGAACAGCGGCATGAGCTGGGATGATGACCAGGGCGGTCACATTATTTGGACCTTAGAGTCAAGTTGATTGGTGTGTGATGACAATAACCGTGGTAAGATGAGGAAATATTTGTGTCACCAATGACTCAGCGTGTTCTAGAATAATGAACGTGACCAACGAGCAAACAGAACAAAACCTGAGCAAATCCACCTTTTAGAGTTCAACCAGTGATGATGCTTCAGGGCTCACGCTTGCCGGGCAGGTGTGAGAGCCTCAGTTGGATCCCCGGCACCCATGGAAAGCCCCACGAGGGAGGATAGCCCAGTGGTTCCTCTGCTGCCATGGCTAGATGACCGGCTCATACCGGTGAATCCTCAGAAACCAGCTAGACTGTTGTGCATAGGGGCAGATAACGTGAGTCTCGGACTCAGACAAGGCGGAAGGTGAGGACGGTTACCCGAGGCTGTCCTCTGATCTTCAGCAGGGCACTCACACACAAACCCGCGCCTACAGGGATAAAGCAGACAAAGGTCTCTGTTTCAGCCCTGGGGACCCATCGTGGCCATTACATTGTCCGTGCTCCCCTGCCGCAGGCTCACCCCTGCCTGGGACTGCCCCCTGGGCTGGGGCAGCCATGATTATCAAGGCGAGGGGCCACCCAGTGTTTCCAAGTCTCGGGCTCTTTGTAGCCCACCCAGCGTCCGCTGGGCACGGCTTCAGAGTCCTCACTCTGCGCCTCAGCCTTCTCCCAGGTTCCTCTTGAGCTGAACCTGCTGGGCAGAGACAAAAGGGGATCTGAGGTGAGCAGCACAGGCCTGCAGCGGGGCTGATCGGCTTACAGAGCACGAGGCCTGCTGCGGTCTGCTGACTCTGCGGTTTCCTGCCAGAGCCCGCCAGTGTGCGGACTGCAGCCGAAGGCGTTCTGCAGGCAAATAGAGCCTTGAGCTCCTTTGCGAGCTCGGCTCTGACTCTAGGAGGTCTTGATACACAGAGTTACACAAACCTTGCAGAAGAGTGAAAGGGACAAGGCTCACGCTGGCACTACGGCGTTCGGGGATGTCCCCTCCGGGTGGGAGGTCCCCTCGGGGTGGCAGCCATCTTTTAGGAAGGAAGAGCCTGTGTCTCCACTTTATTCTTTCTCATAAAAAATATTCCATAAACTAGGCGGCAGTGGCGCACGCCATTAATCCCAGCACTCAGGAGGCAGAGGCAGGTAGATCTCTGTGAGTTCAAGGGCAGCCTGGTCTACAGAATGAGTTTCAGGACAGCCAGGGTTACACGGAGAAGCCCTGTCTAGAAAAACCAAATAAAACAATTTAAAAATTATCCATGCATGTATGAATATATGTATGTATGTTACATGTATGTATGTATGCCCTTGGAGGCATGGGAGTCGGAGGATAACTCATGGGAATTCATTCTTTCATTGTTTTGTGTCTGAAATCGTGGTTCTCCTTGGCCTTCTAGAGTTTTGGTCAGATGGCTGCAGAGCCCTCTAGTCAAGGATGGAAGATTGTCATATGTCCCTTTCTCTCCGTTCAGACCAGGCTCGGCGAGGAAAGCTAGAGTCATGTGTGGTTCCTGTCTTAATTTCTCAGCTGAAAAGCGTGGCTGGGCGCTCTCTGGTCCAAGGTGATGGGTCAGATGAAGTCTAATTCCCAATAACCAGTTCCCAGCAGAGCAGCCTCTGCAGGATCACAGGAGGGAAAGTAGGTAGTCCCCGCGTTTCCACATGGAGGAAACCAAGAAACCAGCTGACGGTGAGCTCGAGGGCAGAGCCCACTTAGGCTGTTTCTTGGGTTGATTTCTCCTGCTGGCTTTATGCTAGTTTGCATAAACGAGCCGGGCACAGCCCTCCCCAGAGATTCAGCTCAGAGCTTCCTCCACTTCAGCCTGGCGTGGTGGCCCAGGCTTGTGGTCCGGGTGCTCAGGAAGTGAAGGCAGGAGGATCAGGAGTTAAAGGATCCCCTTGACGGCACAGTGGGTTCAAAGCAAGCCTGGGCTACAGGAACCTTGTCTCCAAACAGAAAGATGAACAGAAAGGGCTGGAAACACAGCTCTTGTGTAAACACTTGTCCTGGTACACAGGAGGTCCTAGGTTTGATTCCCCAGCACCACAAAAACACAACACGACAAAACAAACGGCCCTCTCCCTTTTCTATTAGAGTGCATATTTGTGTTAGCTATTTTCAGTTTCCAAGGGATGATGACTACGTACGCATGAATTCATTGTTCAATAAATATAACCTGTTTAATTTATATAACTTTCCTCATTAACTAGAAGAAAAAAGAACACTGAGCAACATATAGCATTTTCAAGTGACTTTTTTTTTTTTTTTTGAGACAGGGTCTCATGTAGCTCAGGCTGGCCTCAAAACTTGAACTTCTGCCTCTCCTGCCCCTCCCTCCGGAGTCCCAGGCCACCACACCCTGTTTTAAGTGGTGCTATGGATTCGTTGAGGTCACGCAGGAGTCAGGCCCCCAGCTATCTGGAGCGTCTGTTTGTGTCGCTAGGATTGCATTCATGGTCCTCGGCTGAATAACTCGCACGAGAAATCTAAAAGGGTTGGAAAGATCAGCCAATTCTTATGTCTCTGTGTGTGTGTGTATGTTCAGGTGAGCGTATGTGTTTGGGCAGAGTCCACAGGTCATCCTCAGGGGTCGTTCCGTTTCCCGAGCCAGGGTTTCTTACCGGGAGACTGGCCGGCCCCAGAACCCGGGGAGCTCCCGTCCCTCCAGCCCCGTGTTGGGGTTATGAGCACACCCCACCACACCCTGCTTCTCTCGTGGGTCTAGAAATTGAACTCAGGTCCTGTGCTCAGCTGCAAGCACTCTGCTGAGCAGGCTCCGACTCCACAGCCCAGACAGGCCTCAACTCCGCAGCAGTCCTTCCGTCCGCACCTTGTCTTAGTCTTACTGTCCAGGCTACTCTTGGCTGCGTGGCCGTAACTGGTGATGTCATCTCAGGCCTCGAGAAGCTGGGGCAACGGGCGTCACGTGGATCCTTCAAAATGTTGCCCTATCTATCAAACGAACACGCTGGTCTTAATGACTTTCTGTGGCCAAACCTGGGTGCGTCCGTGTGTCTGTCTGTCTGTGTGGCCACATCCCCTGGGCAGCGGGCCTGGCCTGAACAGCAAGGAGGAAGGACCCCGGCAAGCTTCTCCCTCTGCTCTCTGCCTGCGGTTCGAGCCGCGGGCGCACTCTCCTGATACCACGCCGTCCGGGCTGGGCCGGCTGCCGCGCCTCGAGCCACGAATCCTTCCTGATTGCCTTAGTCGGCTGCCAACGGAAGCAGAGGACCAGCCAGGCCAGAGTCTGTGGGTTCCCCCGGGGTCAGGAGGTGTTGAGGAGGAGAAAGAGAGGCACCGCGCAGGTCAAACCCGGGGTCGGGGGAGAGCTGCTGCCGTCGGCGCTGAGAAACGGGCTGGGTGTGCGCACGCGCGCTGTGGGCCGCACGGGTGGGGCGCGGCCGAGCGCCCCTGCTGTCCTCTGTGAACCCTGACTACCAGCCCTCAGGGGAACGGCTCCCTCACAGGCCCCGTCGCTTACACCGAGGTCGGGTAGTTTAGGAAGGACAGGCCTTGTTGGACAGCAGTTTCCTTGGAACTGAAGAGCTCCTCCCCAGGGTGACGGGGCCTTTGAGAGGCAAGTAGACAAGCGTCCCAAGGCCAAGGAGGATGAAACAGCTCCGTAGCGGCGCGCCATGCCCAGAGTCAGAGAAGCAGTGAGCTTCGGGTTCCAGCTTTCCCGGGTTCCAGCTTCCCCGAGTCAAAACCCTGCTGAGTCATCATCACCCTGCTGAGTCATCACCCATGCTGGGTGGACGGGCAGAGGTGAGCTCCCAAGGTGCTTGCTACCCCTGTGAGCCACCCCTCACACCTGTACTCCTGCGTGTAAGCCCACGTTGGGCTGTGGTGTGAGGGGTGTGACTTTGGCCAGCTGAGAACATCCGTGGGTGAACTCTGAGGAGAGGACATATGTAGAAGCCCACAGACAGTGAGACATGGCCTTTTGGGTTGACATCGCTGCGCTGGTCTTCATGCTTCGACCCTTGACTTCACTGGGAGAAACGTTCCAGAGAGCTTCTCAGGGCAGTCCAACCGAGGCACCGAGGCTTGCGGCTGTAGCCGAGGCTTGTGGCTTTCGCTGACTTGTCCCGATCTGCTGCATCGTGCTGATTCCTGTTGCTGTTTGGTGTTGGCCTTTGGACTGGACCGCTGGTGTCCAGACAACAAAGAGTGGACTCATCCCAAGAAACTGCTTGTAAACAGGTCTACAAACCCCTTTACCTCATAACCTTCTCTCTCTCCTACCTCTGGCCAGTGTGTGGAAGGGACGTAGAAGCGTTTAGGATCCCTAAATAAAGGAGTTTCGGTGAAAAGTCTAAGCCTGCAGCACAGAATGCGGTGTATTCTGGCTTCTCTGCACACGACTTCAGGCAAGTGGCGTTTGCACACAGCCTGGTTGCTTGAGACCGTTTCACAAAAACGGCTCTTGGAGACGTCAGTATTCATGCTGGTGACATTCCAGTGTCTGGGACTGTCAGATTAATGCTATCCCAGAAACCGGTCCCTTGATAATTGTAATTGAAATCAGGCTACTACTCATGGGAAGAAGTGAAGAATGAAATGATAAAGGCTAATGTTTGCTGACGGCATGTTAGGCGGGGAACAGCGTGGGTGGACTTGTCCTCCTGTTTTAGGAGGACAACAGTGTTGGTGGAATTGTCCTGTCTTAGGAGAGCAGAAGCGTCGGTGACCTGTCTTCTCAGTGCTTCGGTTTGTGAGGCGCTGGGAAGTGGTGGCTTTGGACGGACAGGATGCCGTCTGGGGAGCCTGACAAACTGATTCTCCTGCCTTTGAGCTTCACGTTGCTAACTGTGAAGATATGCGTGGGGACGTCGGGGCTGAAGGCTTAACATAAGAAAAGTCTCAGCAAACATTTGCTCTCTCTCAGAATCTTGCTCTCCTTTCATCTCGACACACATTCCATCTTTGATCCTTCAGTTTTTTGACCTGGCATCTCTCTCCAGTGATGCATTTTGTAGCTGACTGAGGATCTCCAACATGAGGTGTTCCTTTATGAGAGGATGCTTGATTGAGACCCTGCAATTAAGGTTGAAGTCTGATGACTCCCTTTCTTAGCTGAGTTCCCTCTCTGCCTGATCTGGGGAGCCCCAGATCCCCCACCACAGAGCCCTCAGGGAGATTACAAGCCCAACCCTTTCCTGATAAGAAACTCATTCAGAGAGCACCTGGAAATTCCTGGAAACACCCACCCTATGCTAATGAGATGGCTTGGTGTCTCGGCTTTCAACCAATGACCTTTAACCTTACCTGGGGTTCTCCCCACCCACAGGATAATTAGGTACTGCTTCCCCTTCTTAGAGTAGAACTGTGTTACTGAGGGTAAATCAAGTATTCCTGGCACTTCTAGCCCCAGCAAACCAAACACATTCACCTCAAAGCCCCCCCACAGCCCAAGGCTTATAAGTCCCCGATTTCACACAAAATAAAGTGCTACATGGTGCTTGAGATTGGTCATTTATTCTGGGGAAGGAAGGTTCGCTCCTCCCCGAAAAGTTTGCAACTTCCAGGGCATGGCTGCGGCCCAGACTGCCATGGCTGCCTCTGTCACCGGGAGCTGGGTGCTGACCACCGGCGGAGTACCCCTGGGGCCGAGTCTTACCAGACCTGTTTTTCGGCTGTGAGCTGGTCAGGCACAGGCTTTCTCTCATCCCTGCCATTCATACAGCGGCTTAACCATAGAGCTGCCATCTGCTGCCGGCGATCTCATTTAAGAGCTGACTGTAACTCCCAGTGGAAAAGTCATTCCCTGCTCCCCGTGACATCCCATGCCTACCCCCCCCCCCATGATCTAAGATAGTCCAAGCTATCACCGGACCGGACACAGAACACAGCTGATCATTAGAATCATTCTGGTTTGGTAAAAAGATGGTAGGCCATTTGAACATCTCTGTTGAACAGGTCTGAAACACTTATCCTTTACGAAATCCTCCCGTCTCTCTGTGCACATGTGGAAATGAGAGGACAATTTGTGAGAGTTGGTTTTCTTCTTCCCCTATGTGGGTCCCAGGGATGGAACTGACATCCATCTTGGTGGCAACCAGCCTGACCCGTGGCGCCATCTTGCCAGACCTAGTTTCGATTTTGAGCCTGGAGATGACCATTTTGGCTCTATTGGCTAGCCAGTGATCTCCAGGTGCACTATCTGCAACCCCCCAGTGTTGGAGTTGCAGGCGTGCAAGGGCCTGCCCATCTTTTATATGGGTGCTGGGGATTTGAACTCAGGTCCTCATGCTTGTGTGGCCAAGTCCCCAATCTGGAATGTGGCTCTTTAGTCTCCTCCCATGTACACACTTATTCATCATCTCATTACCTCGACCCTCGGCACCATCCTGGCTATGATGTGATCCCTTAAAATTTGTTTTATAAATTTTTTGTTATTTGTGTGTGTGTGTGTGTGTGTGTGTGTGTGTGCGCGCGCGCGCGCACGCGCACATGCTATGGCTTGCAAATGGAGGTCAGAGGACAACTTTTGGGAGTCAGTTTTCCCCTTTGTGAGTCAGAATTGAGCTCAGTGGTTCGGTTTAGGGCAGGGCCTTCGCCCTGAGCCACCTGGCAGTTTTGTTCCTGCTGAGGGCTGAGAGGACCGAGGCATGCTCAGGACAGAGACACACCTGTAGAGTGTTAGGCTCTCTAGAACCGAACGGGGCTTTTCCCTCTCGAGGAAAAAGGACACAGCGGAGGGCTCTGCTGCTTTGGTGAGTGGTCACGTGGTTCCTCGTAGCTCTCTGAATAGCACTAGCGTGTCAGCTGCCGCAGTGCGACTCCTCCCATGTGAGTTATTTTCCCTTGAAAAAAATCAATTCATGACATGCAGCCAGTAACCACTTCACTGCAAACAGAGACACAGTTAGAGCCGTTTCTACCCATAGTCCCTGAACTCTTAAGAATCCTTTATCTGTCAGGCTTCTTTAGCATAACGTAAATTAAGAATGGTGACTGTCACATGTTGACAATTCTCAGTTACAAATTTATATTTCAGAACATACATGTTCTTTGAGTGTTACTACATATTAGAGAAGATGTAAGGATAACTTTAATCCAGCCTTGAAATCAAAGGCATCTAGTCAATTTATCATACACAAGTTCATAATCTAATGCTACACACTGACATAAAGAAGTGACGGGCTGGAAGGATGGCTCAGTGGTTAGGGGCACTGGCAGCTTATGCAGGACCCAGGCGTGCTTTCCAGCACCCTGTGATGGCTCAGTCTGTGACGTCAGATCTGAAGCCATCTCCTGGCTGCGGTGGGTGCTGCTTGCATGTGGCACAGGCCGTAACATGCAAAACACTCACACTCATGAAATAAAAACGAGTGTGTTAAAGACAAAGGAGAACGAATTAAAGGTTTACTTATTTATTTATTCACTGAGGGTGGATGTAAACGGCCTTGGGGCGTCACAGCATTTCCCGAACGAGAAGACACTCCAAGAATAAGGAGCAAACCACTGTGTTTCAGCAAGCATGAAATGTTTTCCCAGGAGCCGAGGAATGTACGTGAGTCCCGTCCGTGGATTTCCCTCTGGATCTCCATCAGGCAACGAGAGGAGAGACATTAACCGCCCGCAGCACACAGCATGGACACGCGCTGCTGTGCTCAACTTTCACGTGGGCTCTAGGCATCCAGATTCACGTCCTCACGCTTACGTGGCGGGTGCTTTCCGGACCACTCCATCCCCCGGGCTCCACACAATGGTTCCGTCCCTTTGCTAAACCATGTGGACTTTTTCCTGCGGTTAGTCTCAGTGTATTGTGGGTCTGACAATGCAAACAGCTCAGCTGAAGTGACGACATTACGAACAGCCATAGCTGAGTTTCCTAAGGAGACTTTAGTAATTCTGTTTCTTGAACACTGACGGTCACACTTTCTGAATTTCACGATTGTTGAGCTGTGAAAGGGCTTGTTCAAATCAATGAAATACGTTGACTCACTTTCAACAGTTACTTTTCTTTCATGAGCCTGTTCTGTTGGAGCACTGTGTATCAAAAGAGCCTTGCTCCAGCGTTCCCCTGTGGTCTGCCCTACTGTGCGCCTGTGTCTCTGTGTGTGTGTGTACCTGTGTGTGCCTGCACCTGTGTGTGCCTGCACCTGTGTGTGCCTGTACCATCCCTGTGTGTGCCTGCACCTGTGTGTGCCTGTATCCGTGTGTGCCTGCACCTGTGTGTGCCTGCATCGCCTCTGTCCCAGCGGCGCAGCGTAACTCTTGGGCCAGTGTTGTCCAGGCATCCTCGTGTTCTCAGGAGCTCACTACTGTGCTGTTCTCCATCTTGCCACACTTTGATGTTCACACTGAGGATAAGGACTGTCTGTCAGGGCACGTGTGCAGCAAGGGGTAGAGTGAGTTACGTGTGGATGTTTAGAAACGAGTTATGCCCAACGGGAGCTCACACGGAAGTCTGGCCGGGCCTCTGGGTGGAGCCTTTAATCAGGACCTGAGCTCTAATTCTCAGGCAGAGGCAGGCATCGTTCCTGACCTTCCACACTCTACAGTGTGCTGGCACCATCGCCAGCACGTCCTGCGCACCCTGGCTGCGAGCCTGGCCTCCGTAACGTCTACACCAGCTAGGCCTTCTCTGCCCAAGGACCATTTTGTACCAACAGCACATTTTGCTGTTGGCAGAGGCAGGAAGGACCTGGCCAGCTGTCTTTGGCCCCATGGACAAAACAGCCACGTGTTTTCTGCCTGCACATAGGTGTGCCAGGGTGCTCAGAGGCGCCCAGTTCACAGCCAGCCTTCTGATGATCCCCTGCTGGGAATGCACGATGCGAAACCGGCGGCCAAGGGCGGGCGGGACTGGTTAGGGGGTAAAGACGCCCACTGCCCAGCTTCGCCCCCTGCTCGGCGTCTGAGCTTGATTCCTGGGACACAGGAGAAGGAGGGGTAGCTCCGAGCGTAGTCCTCTGATCTCCACAAGTGCCAGAGCATGCAGGCCGCCCTCAGCAAGTGTTAAAAAAGGAAGTAAGCAGCTCTTTCCCACTCTCCGGGCTGCTCTCTGTACGGAGAGGGTGAGCGTAGAGGATGCTGGGAGCGCAGGCCATCACCCGAGCTCCTCTCCTTTACTCCGCAGAGACGCACAGACTACACGGAAGAAGAAAAAGAAAGCTCTCTAAAAAGGAGTGAAAAAGAGAGACAGAATGAAGCAGGACCGTAACAGGAGGGATGTGAAAGCCGACGAGGCCGTGGGACCTGAGGCCCTGGTCCCTGGGGCTTTGTGGGCGCTGTCCGTGGTCACGGTGTGGGACACAGCGCCTCTCGTGGACCCTAGGGGCTGGCAGAGCGCAGCTCTCTGTTGCGTGTCTGTGTCTCCGCTCCTGATGCCAGTGGGTAACTGGGCTGCCTGCCGTGTGAAGGATGGCGTCCGGGGCTGGGTGCAGACTCTAGCTTCCGCAGGGAGTCATGTGAGTGACACACAAACGCCTGTGACTCCGGGGGCGGGGGTTCTGGCGCCCTCTTCTGGTCTCCATGGGCGCTGCACCTCCACAATTAATATCAAAATAAATCTTAAAAAATAGACAGTGATAAACGTCATTAAAGTACCGTCATTGGCCAGTGAGGCCGGGGCTGTGGGAGAACTAGTCAGTTTAGGATGAGCTTTGTGCTGAATGCATGCTGGGGCCTGTCACGCCAATGAAAACGAAAAGAATTTCAGCAATCCAGCAGAAAGCGAAAAACAGCAAGAAGAACTCAACACAGGTTAGCCCGTAAGAGTACAGAAGAGAAGGCAACCCTGGCTTTCTGCTTAAATGCAAAGGAAGAAATAATTTACATGAGAGAAGCAGACCCTGGACAGGCTGCTCCCTAGTCATGGGCCCCTCGGCCGAGCAACGCGGGACTTGGGATGGCTCCGTGTTTAAGTCCCTTGCCTCGCCCAGCAAGAGGCAGGCGTTGGATCCCCACAACTCTGCTGCCGGTGGCAGAGGTGGCCTGCCCGGCACGCTGGCGTCTGAAGGCGGAGGCGGGAGCCAGGGCGAGCCGACTGCCAGGCCAGCCACAGCGAAGAGCCCTGGGTCTGGCTGAGAGCCTGGATGAGGGCGGGGGCAGAACAAAGGGTGAGCGTTCCTAGGGTCAAGCCGGGACTCTCCGCACACCTGGGCCCGCCCCTCGGTGCACCCCCCCACGCAGAGACCATGCGTGGACACACGTGCAGCACACACGCAAGGGGGCAGTGAAGCGGGGAGAGTACGTGCGTCTAATTTCCGTGAGCAGTTGGTCCGGCGCGTTTTGTGAGGGGGTTTGGTAGAGGGACGCTGCCACAAGGTCTCTAGGCGGGGCCTGAGACTGCTGCTGCTGGGGTGGGACTCCAGGCGCTAGAGGGAAGACAGGTGGAGACGGCTGTTTTAGCCTCGAGTGCCCCTCCCCCACGCCACGCTTTCCCAGGACCCGGCAGGGTGTGCGGTAGGGCCTCCATGGGCCTCCTTGGAGCGTCCTTCCTGACACTGCTCGGCAGCCGACGTTACAGTTTAAATAGTCTATTGATTTTTCCGTCTCTCGAGCGGCGGAGTCCTCCGGGCTCTGTTGACCCAGCAGAGTGCTCACACCGCCTCCTCTCTGAGCTCTCTGCACGCTGCACAGAGCCAGCTCCGTACACCCTGGGGGGGGCGCACAGCCGGGAGGACGTCTGCGGAGGGCCTGCCCCTTCCAGCCTGCGCAGGCGTGACTGGTCGGGCCTGCAGAGGCCCCTTCGGACGCCAGAGAAAGGCCGACAGGCGGCCCCGGAGCTCCGGCCCATTCGTCTTTGTCCCTCAGACCTCTGTTGTCGGCCGCGCCTGCTGTGCCTGGACAGGGCAGGTGGCTGCCGTCATCTGCTGCTGAGACAAACGCCAGGACTCCATATGCTGCGCCTCACCTGGGTGCCTGTGACCCAGCAGAGCCCGTCCCGTGGCACCGTGTCTGTGGGTAGCTGGCTTTCCTGAGGCCTGACCCTCCAACAGCTACCCCTGCCCCCCGTCCCCCAGTGCCCACCCCTTTCCACTCCCCAGGTGTCTCCTGTCTTTTAAGAATGCCAATGTGGCTGTCCCGTGGTGTTCGCCTTTAATCCCAGCAGGCAGAGGTGTCAGGTGGATCTGTGAGTTCGAGGCCAGCCTGGTCTATGAAGAGAGATCCAGGACAGCCAGGACTACACAGCGAAACCCTGTCTGGGAAAACCAAAAAACTCAAACCAACTGACCAACTAACGAACCAAACAAAAGAAACAAGGGAGATCATCTCACGTCAAAGATAAACGGGTATTTGTTGGGACAACAGTGGGAAGGGTCCTAACGGGCCCTGTTAGCGTGCACATATGTCTTCTCCTCCTTTTAGTGATTGTGCGTGTGTGCGTGTGTGGGTGGGGGTATGTGCGTGTGTGCGTGTGCGTGCGTGCGCGTGCGTGGGCACGTATGAGTATGTGTGTGTTTCAAGCATGCAGTGCCACGCCTGCCACCCGTGGACACTCAAGCCCGCCAGCTTTGGTTACCCATTGCCTGACATGCACAGGGCAGAGTGCTGTTGTGTGCCCATCAAGGCTGCAGTGACGTCATGTGACACAACACAGGTGGGTGTGCCGGGAACTCCTCAGAGTCATCCTTCGTCTGACTGTGAATTCACGTTTGATTGTTGAAGGTTCAGAAATGTTTACCATTGCCGCCCCCCCCCCCTTTCTTCTCCAAGACAGGGGTTTTCTGTGTAGCCCTGGCTGTCCTGGAACTTGATCTGCAGACCAGGCTGGCTTCGAACTCAGAGATGTGCCTGCCTCTGCCTCCCGAGTGCTGGGATTAAAGGCGAGTGCTTCCACTGTCAGGCTAACTTGCCAAACTTTAGACCCATACGTTTAGCCGTGTGACCCCGTCGTGGTGTTGTGGGCTGGATGCTGTTTGTTTGTGTCAGTGTGACCCCAGCTTGGACCGTCTAAGATGCAGGAACCTTAGAAAATCACCTCGGTCAGGCTGGCTCTGGGCAGGCCTGTGGGGCATTTTCCTAATTAATGGTGGATGTGGGAGGGCCCAGCCCACTGCGGGTGCTGCCACGCACGCTCGGGCAGCTAGTTCTGGGTTGTATAAGAAAGCAAACTGAGGGGCTGGTGGGTGGCTCAGCGGTTTAGAGCATTGGCTGCTCTTCTGGAGGTCCTGAGTTCAGTTCCCACATGGTGGCTCACAGCCATCTATAAAGGGATTTGACGCCCTCTCCTGGCATGGAGGTAGAACCTCCATGTGGAGGAAGAACCTCCTATATTGAAAAAGAAAGTACATAAATAAATAAAATTGAAAGCAAGCAAGCCAGGAAGCGCGGTTTCCACACGGCCTCTGCTTCAGCGTATGCCTTCAGCTTTCTGCGTCGAGCTCCTGCCCTGACTTTCCTCGGGGAAGGAGTCTGACCTGAGAGTTGTTAGCTGAAATAAATCTTTAACGTCCTTTTGGTCGTGCTTTTTATTATTATTATTATTATTATTTATTTATTTCTTAAATCACAGCAGTAGAAACCAGACTGAGACGGGCTGGGAGGCACAGTTTATGTTTCATATCTTTCTGTGTGTGCCTGCGTGCCACGGCGCCCCTGTGGGAGTAAGAGGTCAGCTTGTGGCCCCCACAAGGGCCCAAAGGATCCAGCACAGAGCAGCAGGTTCTGCGGCAGGTGCCTCCACCTCAGCCATCCCACCAGCCTCACACCCACAGTTTAACAAACTCCTAGGTGATGTCTATCTTTTTGGGGTTTATAAGAGACTGCTACTGTTATTTTTATATAACGGTGTTTTGTTTTGTCTTAGTTTCACTCTTAACCTGGCTATCCTATAAATAATTGAGACTCTTACATTTGTTTAAGACTCTTACATTTGTTACATTGTAATAAGCTTCACAGCACAAGAACTGAGCAGTTGTTACTCTAATCTTAACCCTCTAAACTAGTTTGGTTTCCTCCCAGTGACTGGCTTTCCTCAGCTCTAGCTCCACCCTCCTGATGTTTCTGGGACCTCTGCTTGTGGCTGAATCCCCCACTTTCCCCTCTAACTCCTCCTCCCCTGGGTGGCAGGAAGTCCAGCCCTGTTCTCTCCTCTGCTCAGTGATTGGCTGTAAGCTGCTTTACTGACATATGGGAGGACCACTGGGGAGCAGAGTTCATACAACATTAAGACGGGAGATTCTCAGCAAGGCTTGCAACCAGGTGTGGGGGATACAGAGATCAGCGTTTGAATTACACAATGACCTTAGGCCTCCAGGGGACAGTGTGCTGGTGACTTCCGGCCTTCTAGGGTCACTCTGGAAGGGTGTGGGCCTGGTTCTGTCATGGCTGACTCTTACAAAGGACCAGGGAACAGGAGAGTCGGCTAACTAGAAGGAGCTGTGGAGAGGGACACAAGAGGCCTTTTCCTGAACTGGCTGTGGAGAGAGAGCCAGGGGCCGCAGAGCTCATCCTGGGACACTTCACCCGAAACTGTGAGACTCCAGCTGATAAAGCCAAGTGCCAGCTTCTCCCAGCTGAGCACACTGGGACCCGACTCACACCATTTATTTTGGGTGCGCACATCCTTCCTCATGTGGAAGCACTTAGCTGCTTCCTCGGGATGTGTTCTTGGCCCTGACTTTCCAGGACCCAGAACCCTCTCTCATATTTGATGACATCAAGGTTATGCCAGAGCCTTCCAAGCTAGAGGGAGGATCAGAGCCGTGTTGGTTGGGAATGTCAAAACGTTTGTAGTGGGTGGATAGTAGCACATGTCAATCATGTCGGCACACTTCTCTGCATCCCTCAAAGCACTTTGCATCAAGCTCGTTAACAAATGAAGTCCCAGTTTCCTTCTGGGTCCTGCTGTAGGTGCTGGGGACAGAGTGAGGAGTGACATAGGCAGACCCTGTGTCCCCAAAGACCTTACATTTCGGTGGACAAGGCAGGAGATAGAAAATAGCTTCCTCTGTTTGGTTGCCTCTCCCCCTGTCTCTAACTACGGAGACATAAATATTTCATGCACACATAGTAGATAGGGAAGATTTCCACAAAGAGGGGAAATTCTGATTTTGGACTGCTCATGATGACAATCTCTAGCCGCGAAGTGACTGTTTTAAATACATCAAGGGGCTGGAGACATGGCTCAGGGCTTGAGAGAACCGGCTGCTCTTGTGGAGGAGCAGGGCTCAGTTTTTCTCTCTCTCTCTCTCTTTCTCTCTGTCACACACAGTGGGTCACAACCACCTGGAGCTCCAGTTTCAGGGAATCAGATGTCCCTCTGACCTCTGCTCCTTCCTGAACTCACACACACACACACAATTACAAATTAACAAATCTCTACAAAAGAGGGTTCGTTATGAATATCCAAAGGTATGAGTGTGCCAGAAATCCAGGAGGTCTTAGGAACACTGCTAGGAGTGAGGGACAAAGCCCAAACATGTGACACATCATGCTACAGTGTACCAGTGTGGTCCCTGGCAGATCCTCAGGTGGCACAGTGTACCAGCGTGTTCCCTATAGACCCTCAGAATCTGAATCCAAGAGGGAAGAGCGGGCTTACAGGCATTCATGTCAGGAAAGAGCACTTCGTAAAGCAAAAGACTATTAGGCTCTTTTTTTTTTTTTTTTTGAATCATTATTCTTAGATGTGTCAGAGATTCAAATCACATTTAGTATCCATCTGTTATCTCCACACCAGTTACCCACACTCTCAGGCCAGTAACTCAGCCACTATGGCAGTCATCAGACCTCACTGGGGAGAAAAGAATTTTGTTCCTCTCAGAAAGGACGAGCTGGTCTGTGTCAGTCCGTTAAGATCAGCAGTCAAAGAGTTTGTGATTCTCTCCCTCTCTCTCTCCTCTCTCTGGCTTTGTAAGACCTTTCCTTTCTAATGAGTCAAAGTGTATTCAGGCGATGATCTCGGAGTGTTTTCTCTCTGGAAATAATTGTGTGGCTCTCAGAAGAGACGCCCTTATTATCTCCACAAAAGAAAGACGGCTGAGTCACCCGTGGCTCCTGATTCAATGACACAAGGCTGTGCGTTAGCCAGACCCTGTGTAGTGATCATAACTGTGACAAGGGGCACGGCCCTCTGCTCTGGGAGTTGCTAATTATAGACCAGGGGTCCTGATAGTGAACATTCCAGAAGGGGCTCTCGGCTGGGTTGTGATAATTATGGTTGGACTGACACACGGTCACTTATGAAAGTAAGAGTTTTCACTGGAAACCAAGACATGGCTGTGAAAACAGGGCCTAGCTTGCTTCCTGTTGTTGAATAAACACCTGGACCAAAAACTTGGAGAGGAAAGGGTTTATTCCACCTTAGGCTTCTAGTCTATCATGATGGGAAGTCAGGGCAGGAGCTCAATGCAGGAACTTGCAGAAGAGAACATAAGGAACTCTGCTCACTAGCTTGCTCCCTGTGGCCGGCTCATCCTGCTTTCTCACACAACCTGGAACCGACTGCCCAGGGCGGTACCATCCAGAACAGCTGGCCACTCCCACTTCCCTCATCAATCAATCTATCGTCCACAGACTTGCCTGCAGGCCAGATGAACCTGACTTGGGTTGAATTGACACAAACAAACAAACAAACAAAAGCACCAGCCATCACCAAGGGCATGACTGAGGCAATGCAGATGTGGAAGAGAAGGCCGGGTTCTGGGAGAAGCCCACACGCTCAGCAGTGCTGGTTGGGCTGGGCTCACTTGGTCAAGCACACACGGCCGTGGGCGTGATATACAATGGCACACAGACTAGGAGCAGCAGCTCTCGCCTGGGATCCCAGCCCTCTGGAGGTGGAGGCAGGAGCATCACCATCTTGCTAGCGATCATTGCTTTTGGGTTGCTTGGATGTAAGTCCAGAAAGCTGGTGTGTAAAAGGGCACAGTGTGGCTCTGTGGTCAGCCACACGGGGATTTCAGGGAAGGTTTCAGCACATGTTCTCAAATGTGAAATGGTCTATTTGTTCCTCTCTCCTTCCCTCGCTCTCTCTCTCCCTCTTTCCCTGCCTCCCGTTCTTGAGATGGGACCTTCTGGATCTAGGCTAGCTTCCATCTGTGTAGCTAAGAATGGCTTTGAACACCTGATCCTTCTGCTTCTACAGCCCAAATGGCACTATCACAGGCACAAGTCACCACGCTTGGCTTAATTTTAGTTTTAATTTAATTAATTTATTTACATACAGGATTTCACGCAGCCCAGGCTAGTCTCAAACTCAATATGTAGCTGAGGATGACTTTGACTCCCGCCTCCATCTGAGTGCTGGGATTGTGGGCGTGTACATTCACGACCTACTTCTGTGGAGCTGTGGACCAAATCCAGGTCTCTGAGCAGGCTAAGCAAGCACTCTACAGCTGAGCCACCTCCCCAGCCTGGAACTGTCCTTTAACCAGAGAATGTGAGGAAGTCTTTGTAGACACCTCTTTTTGGATGTATTTTTTGTTGCTGTTGCTGTTTGGGGAGCTGAGGATTGAACCCATGAACTCAGGACCTTGTGCATGTTGGGCGAGCACTTCACCACTGATCTACATCCTCAGCAGCGAGGGAAGCTTTCCGGAAGCAGCAGAAATATCAGTCAGTCCGACTGGCCTTGTTTGTGCAATCAGGAAACCAAAACCATTGGCAGTATAAAGAAGTTCTTCGCAGTGCAGCGTTTGGAAAAAGTGGGAAGATACTTTCCTGGGAGGAAGATGCAAGGAACCTAGTAGAGTTGGAGGAAGCTGGAGGCCGGGATGGTTTAAGGGCTTGCTGTGTGGCTGCTACCCACATTGCTCTATTTACACTTGAGCCCTCCTGGGAAAGGCCGTCGGCAGGAACAGAGGAGATGATGCCTCCCGAGTTCGTGCTCAGCAGAGTGCCATCCGCTGCGCAAACACGGGACCCGTTCCCAGGCAGGGAGGGGTTCCCCTTGTCTGAGGCGCAGCTTGCGGGAGGGCAGACGGGCACGGCTTTTCTAGAGCATAATTCAGCAGTCTTATGCAAATTTGTTCAGGCTGTCTCCAGAGTGTAAATGTGAAAGGAGTTCAGCAACGAGCATTTTCTGCTGTTATTTTTGTGTGAGTCCGTGCTTATGGCGTGCACACACACGCTCACATGTGCGGGAGGCATGACGAGAAGAGCATAGGGAGTTGGTTTGTAAAACGCTGAGCGTCCAGTAGGTGTGGCTTATGCACACAGCCCTCTTTTAATAATGTATCTGGCAGCCTGGCTCCTTTGGCTGTGTGTGCTACACACACACCCTCACCTCGCAACCTCAGGCGACATCTGGCCCCATCTTCTCTTTTCCTAATGACCACAGACACTCAGACAGTTCCTATTTAATTTTTTTAAGATCATTATTTATTTATTTTGCATATCTGAGTGTTTTTCCTACAAGTATGAGTGTGGACTGTGCCCATTTACAAATGAGCCGTTTCTTCAGCTCAGGAAGTCTCTATTTAAATGTATTCCCAAGGAATGCATCCTGGGTGAGGGGAGAAGGGCCAAGAAGGCCTGAATTGGTTTGGGGTAGATGTGTGTGTGGGGAGCAAAGGGCACCTCCACTGAATGGTGGCCTGGACCAGACAACCCAAGCTGGTGTCTTCTCGGCAACAGCGGCATACCAGGGCTGGAGCAAGGGCTCACAGGCTACGAGAGCTGCCTGCTCCTCCCGAGGACCAGGTTTGGTCCACAGCACCCACACTGCAGTCCACAACCGTCAGCAACTCCAGTTCCAGGGGACCCATGCCCCTTTTCTCACCTCTGTCGGTACCAGACATCTGTGTGGTGCAGTATATACTTGCAGGAAAACACATACAATAAATGTGTTTTTTTTTTTTTAATTTAAAAGGAAATCAAACAATGACAATACACAACAAAGCAAAACTGTCCTCAAGTGAGTTTTTAGGGAGAATCCCTGATTGATCATTTCATGCCTATGCATATAAGATAATTGGTCGTGCAATGATTAAAATCTGATGCATTGTGGGAAAAGGCGTGTTGCCGCCTGCTATTTGAGACAAAGCTGCAGCCATCTTTGTATTCAGTTTCCATTTTGTTTCTAAGTTGAAATTAAGTTCAAAATTTTAAACATTTCAACTCTGCTTCCTGGAAGCGGTTGTTCATAGCCAGCACCAGCAGACCCTGACAGAGGGTCGAGCCAACCTTATATTTTACTATGATTAATAGTATCATAACTCATGCTTTATTATCTATTCACTTGGCTACACTCTGGTTCCCCCCTTCTTATCTGCACACCTGGCTACACTTTGGATGTACTCTAGAAGACCCTAAGGCCTGCCTCACCTATCTCACTTAGGACCAACCAGCTTAAAGGTTAGCTGACAAGACTTCGTCTAGTTAGACAAAAACTTAATGTTGCTTTGTACGGTTAGCCAAAATGCGTACCTGCCCTCCCACGCCTTCTGCATTTGGTTCTTTCTACAAAAACCCTGCTGTGAGAACTCGTAGCTGTCACAGTCAGGCTCCCGAGTCCTTAGTGTGGCCCTGATCAGTCAGCTTGGAGGTGTTCTGATACGCCATCCCTCTCTGACTGAGACTGCAGTCTGTGCGGCTTGTGCGGCACACAGCTCTCTTTGCAAGAGAGCCCTTACCCCAGCCCCCTGGCTTGCCTCTGTTGCTGTGATAAGCATGCTCAGAAGAGAGATGGTTATATGAGCTCATCATTCAGCTTAGAGAACCAGGGCTGGAGAGACAGTTCAGAGTCAAGAGCACTGGCCGCTCTTGCACAGGTTATGTGCATGTTACTGGCGGTCTGGGCTGGGCTGGGGTGTGTCCATGTTCTTGGCCTCTTACCCAGGAACTGAAATAAAATCCTTCAGAGCTCTCCAGAACTGTCTCCGAGGGGAGAGCACAACTTGAGGCCTGCCACATGCGGGAGGTCCTATAGTGAATAGTTTTGCTCCATTTTATTTGCTCAAGTCCTTACAGTGAGTTATTATTTAGTTAAAACACCACTGATTGATTAGCTGATAATTGAGAGAGGTAATTAAAAGCAAGTCATTTACGACAAATTGAGTTTTCAGATAATTGACCCAGGCTGGGCTGACAGCCAGCTGTTTACTGCTGTTGCTGATGATGGTGTTTGACCAGACAGCAGATGATTGGCATGCATAAGTGCTCAGTATGTCCAAAATTTAAAACAAACCCTTTTCTTGAACTTGGGGTTGTGTCCAGGAGCAGAAAGGCAGATATGGCAGCTATCCAACTCCCTTTTTCATTAAAAAAAAAAAAAAAGCCAGTAGTGAATTTTATTTTTAGTTTGGACTAGACTGGCAAAATCTACCTCTTGTAGCAGACGGAATGGGGCTGGCTTTCTTTGCTCCCTCCCTCCATCCTCTTGTCTGAAGTACCTACCCGACAACCACGAAGCTTCTCTTTCTCACTGCCCAGCTCCTATTCATATCACTTTGCAATTATTAAAAACCACGAGACACGGCTCACGGCCAGCGCTGCGTTAATGGAAGACCCTGGAGATGGCCATCAACTCAGGAAGACAAGAGGCTGAGCTGCGCTCACCGATTTAGAGGTTTCAATTCAACTGACTGGCTTTGCTGCGTGGGAGAACCCAGGACCACCAGCCCAGGGCTGGCTCCACCCACCGTGGGCTGAGGCCGCCCACGTCAATCATTATCAAGAAAATGCCCCACAGGCTTCTTCGGAAATGACCCCGGCTGTGGCTGTGTCAAGTTGTCACCCCCCAGTGACCTGAGGACTTCCCGCCCCGCCAGGCTGCGTCTTGGACACGGCCCTCCCGATGATTCCTGCCTGGAGGGGACATTCCAGGTCCACACCGCAGCACTCAGTCCGCTTTGATCCCTGGTAGCATCTCCGAAGCAGCTTCCAGCTCCCTCGCCTGTGGTCACCTCATCCAGCCCATTGTGAACGCAGTGTTGGTGCCCCTCCCCCCAGCTCCCACCGCAGGCTGAGGCACAGTTCACCTATGCTCCTTCCTTTTTGGGTTGCTCTTTCCTGTTCTCTGTCTGCGGTGGCTCCAGTGAGAAATGTTGTCCTGTGCTCATTGTTTGAACACTTGGTCCCCAGTTGGTGAAGCTGTTTGAGGGGCCGGGGGTGTAACAGAAGGGTTAGGAGGTGCAGCCTTGCTAGCGAAAGTTCATCCGAGGAAATGCCTGACCCGCTTTTTGTGCTCTCTCTGTCTGTTTCTTCTCCTCCTCCCTCTCCCCCTCTCTCCTCTTCTCTGCCTCTCCTCACTCTCCCCCTCTCCCTCTCGCCTCCCTCTCCTTCCTCTGAATGAAATGTAATTAATCTGATTCCTGATGACTATGTTTCTGCTTTGCCACCATGACAGATTGGCTCCCTCCAGGACTGGAAGCCAAATCTTTCCCCGAGTTGCTTTCTGTCAGGACATTCCATCAAGCAACAGCGAAGTAGCAGACGCACCGTCCGCCCGACTGCTCACTAATGTCCTTCCCAGGTGTTCCATCACGGGGCAACCCACAGCAGTGACCTTCCTGAGCCCCTCTGTTCCTTCACCACAAAACCACTGATCCCTTAGGGACATGCACACAGAACAGCCAAAATAACTACAAGTTTAAAGAACAAATGCAAAGAGTAAACCATTGACACCTTTAGAAAGATTTGTTTTTAACTATGTGTGTGTGTGTGTATCTGTGCATGTGAGTTCAGGTGCTCATGGAAGCTAGAATTGGGGGGTTCGGATCCCTGGAGCTGGAGTTACAGGAGGTTGTGAGCCACAAGATGGGTTACAGGAGCAGTACATGCTCTTAGGCCCTGAGCCGACTCTCAAGTTCCCGTGTCACCGACACCTTTGACCAAGGAGGGCTGGATAATTCAGTCCTCAGTTGACAAGTAGAAACCCGAATAAAGAAAAAAAATTCTTGAGGCACAGAAGAGCTCGCAAGGCTTTGAGAAGGTCTTGGGCAGCAGAGGTTGATACACTGGGTGCATTTCATGAGGTTGCTAGAGCTTTGATGTGCAGGCACATCACGGGCACATATTATTAAAAAGGTCAGAAGTGAACCTCACTCTCCAGTAAAGACATAAATATCTAACCCTCAGCAAACCAAATCCAGCAGTAACACACATCGGCCAAGTGTTATTCTAGGGATGCCTGATTTAATTAAAACTCAATCCAGTTTAATTTCAAACAGTGAAAGCTTCAATATTTATAAATGTAGCTGAATAAACACGTGACTATCTCAGTGGACTCACGCCCTTCACGGTGCGCATGTCTGTCACGGTCCAGCTTTGACGGGGTCAGGGTAAGCTGAAGAAATCTCTTCCAGTGACTGACAGGGAAAGGGCAAAGACTTGAACCTTGGGCCTATCAGACTGAAGCCTTGTTGATTGGGCTAATCAGGCTCCCTTGTGCTGGCAAAGAGCTCTGAGTTCTTTTAACTCTCCATGAGTGGGTAGAAAGAAGAAGGAAAAAGAAGTTTTTATTTATTCACATATACGCATTCATTCAACAAACGAGACAAGGGAGCTAACATAGACGCCATATATGTACGAACATACGTACATACAGACAGACATATACATATATATGACCAGATGGAGTAGCTCCTAATGGCCCCTGACGTCTACTCTGTTTTCAGCCTTTTCTATACCATCTGAGATAAAGTCTTTACACTAGAGGCAGAATTCCATCCATAAAAACAATCACCATGAAATTCATTACACAGCAGGGTTATGGACTGCATGTTTCTCCATTAAAACTGAACATCTCTTATTTACCTCTTCATTCGAACAGTCTGCAATGACGACGGTTGGCAAGGTCTAAGGTCAACAGTGTCCGGGGGTTATGGCATGGTCACTGTTAAATGCCTTTCCTCTAAGACTGTGTCTAACTAATCATCTTTCAGCTATCTGTGAGTTCACTGAAAGCTTAAGGCAGGAATTTTTATGTGTCCCGGCGCACTCGGAGACTTGCATGAGACCCTGAGGGAAGTTTACTCAGGTCGTAAATCTGCCTCAAGCCCATCGTCTCCTAGAGCAGCCTGTGTGGCAGTGAAGGGTCACAGAGTTCCTCGCAGCTTTTGCTGTTCAGCGGGAGGGTTTGAAATAGTTTGAAGCAAACCAGGAGTCCTGTAAAGTCCTTCTCAGGAGGTATGAAATCATCAGTTCATCTAAACGGCGTTATTACATGGAAACACAACTTCAGTTTGATCTGCAGGAAATCTGCCCGGCAGGGTGAAGCAAGACACCAGAGTGCAGGCAGCGAGCGGTTCTCAGTGCCTCGACAGACATGTGAGGGACACGGCGATGAGGAGCATGGAAAGGCCTTTTAGAGGACCAACCCACAGACAACGCCCCTGCGGCCTTGTCTCTCCCAGGGGCTCATGCTCCCTAGTCATGCAAAACCAGCGGCTGCCTCCAGCAAGCCCACTTTCCCAGGCCCGGGTCAGGTCAGAGGACAGCTCTCAGAAGTTGCGTCTCCACTGGCACCTTGTGGGACCTGGCGGTGGAAGGCCATCGGGTGTGCAGGCTCCGGTGCCCACAGAGCCACGAGCTGGCCCCAGAAGCATTTAAAATAGAATTCATTTAAACCTTTACTTGGATGTTTGTGGTGTGTGTGTGTGTGTGTGTGTGTGGTATATGTGAGTGTGTATGTGTGTGCAGGTGCACACAGAGCCTAAAGGAAGACAGTGGGGTCTTTCTCCTTCACTCTCCGCCGTGTCCCTTATGGACAGGGTATCTCACTGAATCCGGAGACGGCTATTTATTTGTGTCAGCTGGCAGCCAGCACGCCATAGCTGCCCTCCTGCTGTGTCCTCACCCCCCCATCACTCCCGGAGGGAAGTTACAGGGATGTCACGGCTAGGGATCCAAGCTCACATCCTCATGGTTGTGCAACACACACTTGAGCCCCACAACCATCCCCACAGCCTTCCGACACGTGTCCCTGTAGAGTGCAAACCAGAGGTTCTGTACCGGGATGGACAGAATCTCCAAACACTCTCGGCGAAGAAGCAGAAGTTGCTCCCTACGGAGCTCGGCAGTCCAGCCCGTTATCATGCTGTTACCCAGCTTGCTTTGGAGAGCTCCGTCAGGGAAAGGTTGTGGAGACGAGATCCGATTAAGCCAAACCGATTCACAAGCACAGAACTAAGAAGACTGCAAGAGCCCAGAATGTGTGCTCCTTCCTTTTCCCCTTAACACACGATCGTAAGCCAAGCAGATCAAGACACACTCACCTTTCCCCTCCCCTGAGTCAGGGGTCCAGCAAAGCCCTCAAGGCCTCACGCCAGGTGGACCTGTGCTGCCAGGCCAGCTCACCTTCCAAGTCTGGGCCACAAAATTCATTTCCTTATAACTGTAGGAGGAAAAGCAGGTCACAGATGTGTGCGCGCGAGCGTGTGTGTGTGTGTGTGTGTGTGTGTGTGTGTGTGTGTGTTTGAGTGTGGAGGTCAGAGGACAACACGTGTCCCCTCACTCTCCTTTCCCTTTCTGACCGAGGTGAAGTGTTCTGGTTACTGTTCCGTGGCCGTGATGGCACTCCCGCTAACCGTGGCAGGGATGGCACTCGGGCTAAAATCGGTTTAGGGACGGGAAAGGCTTTATCTGGCTTACCCGTCTAGGTCACAGTCCCGTCACTGAGGGAGGTCAAGGCAGGACTCAGGCAGGGTCAGGAAGCAGAAACCATAGAGGGGCAGTGCTGGCTTCGTCAGACTCACGCTTGGCTGGCTTCCTTATACAGCCACCTGCCTAGGAATCGTGAAAGGACCCTCCTCCACCACCTGACAAGCCGGTCTCCCACACACAGACTGCTCTGACCTCGGCAACCCTGAGCTGCTTTTCCCATCAGCTCTGATCTCTGCCGTCATCACTGGCAGAGAGGCCCCGTGAGCCCCAGGGACCGTGATTAACTAGGAGCTGTGCGTATGTCCCCAGCTGCTGGGGGATGGTTTGGAAGGCTGCAGGGCCCAGCTGGAGGAAGTGGTCTCGAGGGTCATGGTGAGGCCTCACTGTGGTTCACGGTCTCGGCTTCTTCCTCCGCTGATATGTGAGCAAGGCATGGCAAGAGCGTCCGTTGCCATGAGCCCTGCCACGCTGTCCATGCCGTGAAAGTGTGAGCAAAAATAAACGTTTCCTCTTGCCATGGATTTGGTCATGATGATGCGAGAAACTCAGCGATGTGGGTGTTGTTTTACGGGAGGAATGTGGCGGGAATGTGGGGCTGTGGCTAGCTGCAGGAGAGTGCTGCGCCTGTGAAAGAGGTCCAGGCTGCATCTCAAGCAGCGCCCACAGAGTGTTGCAAGCGTTGTGGGGTCGCTGGTTCTATGTTCCTTGAAGCTGGGGGTCCGAGCACTGTGTGGCGTGGTCGGGTTTTGGAGGGGCGCTCCTGAGCAGGCTACGCACAAAGCTGCGCAGCCAAACCCGAGTGGTGTGGTGCCGGTGGACACCCTGGGCCGCTGGGCACACCTGCGCTGGACTGTGGCCACCTAGTGGAGCTGTCCAAGGAGAGGACGTGTGCTTCAGGCAGCGTGGCTGCAGGGCGGAGCTATTGATCCTGCAGGGGCGGAGCCATTGAGTCTGCAGGGCGGAGCTATTGATGCTGCAGGGCGGAGCTATGTGAGCCTGCAGGGCGGAGCTATTGATGCTGCAGGGCGGAGCTATGTGA
>NW_026586383.1:9292810-9293016 GCF_907164565.1 Psammomys obesus
CTGCAGGGCGGAGCTATGTGAGCCTGCAGGGCGGAGCTATTGAGCCTGCAGGGGCGGAGCTATGTGAGCCTGCAGGGCGGAGCCATTGAGTCTGCAGGGCGGAGCTATTGAGCCTGCAGGGCGGAGCTATGTGAGCCTGCAGGGCGGAGCTATGTGAGCCTGCAGGGCGGAGCTATTGAGTCTGCAGGGCGGAGCTATTGAGTCTG
>NW_026586383.1:9293026-9304727 GCF_907164565.1 Psammomys obesus
CTGCAGGGCGGAGCTATTGAGTCTGCAGGGCGGAGCTATTGAGTCTGCAGGGCGGAGCTATGTGAGTCTGCAGGGCGGAGCTATGTGAGCAAGCCTTTTGGAGCCGGGAGAAGGCCGCAGTGAGCCCGTGGAGCTGCGAGGTCTACTCTGTGCTCTTTCTGACTTGCTTCGGTTTGAATTTTCCGGGGTGTCCTTCCATTCCTCCCTTCTGCTACAGGGACGTTTACTCTGTACCAGCGTGTGTTGGAAATACGCAGCTTTTTCTTTCATATTGCCAAGGGCTCACAGTTAAGACGCTATGAGTTCTCAGAGGAGAATTTGGACTTGTGAACAGCACTGAAACAATAAAATCCGGAGTTGAAGACGTGAACAGTTTGCGTCACGAGCTCCCGCCGTTTGGGCCGTGACACTTCCCCACCGAGCCTTCCCCACTTTGATGACCCCCAGCCCCTGAACTGTGAGCCGGGACAGTGTGAGGTGGGCAATTTCTCAGCTGAGGCGTTCCTCTCAGAGGACCGTGGGCTGTGTGAAGCTGGACGTCAAAACTAAGCAGGAAAACTAGTGTCCGCGACAGCAAATGTCCATCCAGGGTAGAGCGGATAAATGAAGCCTTAGCCAGGTGCTCACATGCAGAGCGACGGCTGTGAATGACGGTAAGTAATGCGGTTATCTCATGGGAGATACATTGAGCCACGGAAGCTGAACATGGCGTGGTGCTCACGTGTTTATTAAGGCTCCCTCCCTCCCGCAGACATAAAAATTACCTGGATCGTGCGGAGGAGAGTTCTCAGCTGGTAGAACGACACAGAAGCAGGAGAGACTGGGGACAAGAGTCAGTACCGGGAGGGCCCGTTTTCGTTTCACGTTTGTTGCTTTGACAAAATACCTCAATGCAAACAGCTATGGAAGAGAGGGTTCATTTTAGCCTCTAATTCAGGTCACAGTCCATCACTGCAAGGGCGCCAAGGCAGGAACTTGAAGCAGCTCAATACCCTCGGTCAAGAGCAGAGAGAGAATGAATGCCTGTTGGTGCTCAGGTCCCGAGCTCTCTGAGTACCCTTAGTCCAACACCGAAATCCAGGGACTGGGACATCAGTTAGCCATAGACATGGCTACAGAGCAGCCTGATCCTGGCAAGCCTTCACAGAATCTACGGAAGGCTGGGATACAGGGGCCTGGAGAGGCTAAGGAGGTTCCGGCGACTTCACATCATTCTGCCTCCTGATAAATATGATAATTACAGTCATATTTCCCCATGAGAGCGTGGTATCCTGCATGCTTCCCCTATATCTCAAAATATCAAACATTAAGTCAAACAAAAGCGAGTGAATGCATGGATCCTCCGGAATTGCTGCTGGTCTAACGGGACTTCTCTGGCACATTTCTGGACAGGAGGGGCAGGAGACATAGCTTCCCTCCTCTCTCCACGCTTTCCCTTCTGCATCTGGCCCAGCACCCAGGCATCCTGCTACCTGCATCCTCTTCCATCTCAGGGACGAAGCCCGCTACCCTGTCGGTGTCTGGAGGCGCCATGACCGGAGTCTCTGCGGGTGTCTGAGGATGCTCCAAGGGCCCCTGGGGGTGGCCTTTTTCACCACTCCTGAAGGTCATTCTGTATAGCCGGGCCTTTTTAGAAAACATGACCAGGGAGGTGGCATCAGGTCAGCATGTCCCCGTGCTGAGCTGTCATCTCGTAAGAGGCTGGGCTCCGGCTGAGTCACAGGCACTGAGGTGAGGCTCAGGCTCTGGAGTCCTGGGGTTTGTCTCAGCAGGAGATGACAGCAGCCACCTGTCCTCTCAGGGCAGGCCGGCCAACAAGGCAGGTCTGAGAGACAAAGACAAATGGACCGGAGCTGGGGAGGCCATCTGTTTGCCTTTCTCTAGCACCACACGTTGCTTATGACCCCATCCTGTCCTGACTCTGAGTCGGTTCCAGCTACTTATGCTGGCCAGGAAGGCACCAATCCTCTGCGGCCTCGATGATTCACTTCTAACCAAGCCGGGAGCCCACACTGCATGAGGAGGAGCTTGGGAAAAGCTCTGCTCTGTCCATAGAACCCTGCTTGTCAAGGGAAGGAAAAAAAATCAATATGGCCATTTAGAATTGCAACGTCAGCCACTAAGCAGTATCAGAAAGGGTGTTCCAAGGAGGGCTGCCAAGACTCCTGGGAAGCAGGAGGAAGACTTTCAGTGGGGATTTTAAGCTTTGACGGTTTGCTTCCTTATGGCCTTCCTCCGCTTCCTGTTCTCACCCAGCAAGAGCCACCGCTGCTCTTTCTTAAGTCACCTGGAGCTTTGCACACAGCTATAGTCATTCTCTGAAGGATTTTGCTATCAGCGCTGCAGCTACTTGGCTTTCTCCCTCTCCTCTTCCCTTCCCACTCTCTCTCCCCTCCCCCTTCTTCTTCCTTCCTCCCTTTTCTCTGCCTTCCCCTCTCCCTTCCTCTCTCCTTCCCCCTCTTCCTCTCTCTCCCTCTCCTTCTTAGTTTCTCTCCCCCTCCCCTCCCCCTCTTTTTTTCTTTCTCCCTCTCTATTACCCCCTCTCTCCCTTCTCTTATTCCTCTCTCCCCCCTCTCTCCTCCCTTTCCCCCTCCCCCTATCCTTATTCTTCTCCTTCTCTCCCTCTCCCCTCCCTCCCCCCCCTCCATGTATTCTGGAAGAGATTTCTAGAAATGGGGTTGTTTGGTAAAATAATGGCAGGACAATTAGGACAAAGGAGCTAAAGCTGGGGGTGGGGGGTAGGCAGAGCCCTGGTGGAGATCCCGCAAGACTGCAGGACCCGGGATTGAGGGGAGGGGTGGAGCGGGGCCATCCCAGAAACCTCGTCATTGCTTTTTGCGCAGATGGGCCATGGTGTCCCAGCGCCACCTCCAAATGGCGCCGAGCACCATTTCCAGACGGGTGTGAGCATGTGCTGCTAATCCCAGCAGCACTTACGAACGGAGCTGTATCAGGAAAGGTAATCCAGATGAGGCGGCACCCAGAGGACAGCCATGAGCCAGGCAGCAGCCATCCCCTGAGAGTCAGACATTTGTCTGTCACACCCGCTACCTGCCTTTCCTTCCATTATTAGTTCACAGAAAGATGCATACATTTCTGTATTTGACACTACAGTTCAGACTTGATAAAATATGTGACTTAACTCCACAGCTAGTGAGACACTGATGCTCCAGGCTAAGCCTCCCCACTACTGGGTCAAATTTCCAAGTTGCCTGCAGCTCTGACAAAGGAGGAGAAGGTCCCTCACCCCAAAGGCTGGCTGGTCCTTTGACACGCTGGCCCCCAGCGCACTGGCGCAGTGTGTAGCCCTCAGGATGCTATTCTCTGTGTTTTGTGGCCAGGCAGGGACCAAAAGTTCAACTGCTGTAGACTTCAGAGGGTTGGAGCACCTGCTGCAGGGGTGGGCATAGCGGAGCTGGTGCTGTGCCACCTCCAGGAAAAGAATGACTCTTGTGTTTGAGTCAGAGTACAGGGAAGAATAGCCAGAGCCTGAGGTGTTACCAAGTGTCTCCTTCAAACAGCCTTTGGATATTAGATTTCCCGTCTGCACCACAGTGCCTCGTTGCCAGGGTTACGATGCTATCCTTGAACAGAAAAATCAAACAGCCTCCTGAATCAGGCAGGTAGAGGTCACACATCCTTTCTAGGGTACAAATGGAGAGATGTGGCCAGAGGGCAGATGAGCTCTTCGTGTTCTTGATGTGATCCAGGCTGGTGAAGAGGGTGTGGGCCTCATGAGCTCTTGATAAAGCAGCAAGATCTCCCAGGAGGCCATGGAAATAGTATGGGGACACCAGACGCCACCTTCTAGGTGTCCCATGAGTCACCCCACATTCTCCACTCACATTGGGCCCCTGACTATAGGATCCATTTGGTGAAAGAAGAGAAAATGCATAAAAATAATGACTCTATTAAAAGAAATGTTTTCCAGACCCTACGGGGGACCTGGTAAGTTTGTTCTTCTGCCTTTCTGGGCCTCAGGCAGATTTAGGGGCAGCAGAGCTAGGAGGGAAGCATTCTCCAGCCAGATAATTCAATTCTTCAGGCACCCTGTCAGGAGACAGAGGAGTGACCATCATCTCCCAAACCCTCAGGGAAACCGGAGGAGCGTCTCCAGCTGCCTGTGCTGGCTGCTCTTTATTCTTCCTAGAACTTTGGCCACTAGCTCTCATTAAATACTTTGCAGCAAAAGTGTTAGAGTAATATATGCTGGTGGCAAAAATACAACTGAGCAAAAGCCAGGGAACGAGGCTCCCTCCTTCCCATTCTGCAGAAGGAACCAATGTAAAGTGTGGCTTCAGACAGTCCATGCTTACGTGATACATAAATAGATTTTAACAGATGCAGGATATATATTTATATACACACATATATAGATACACCGTTATGCAACATATTTTTATTGCTTAAGACCCACCTTGAACACATTTCCTTATTAGCACCTTTAAGAGCTCTGTATATGGAGAAGCAGGCTTGGCAGCAGGCACCTTGGAGGGGTCCCGGGCTGAGGTTAAAGCGATGGGGAAAGCTTTGGCATAAAGAATGCAGCAATGTCCAGAGAGACGGCTCAGCTTGCTGCTCTTGCAGAGGGTCTGAGCTCCGTCCCTATCACCCACGTGAGTGGGTCACACGTTCCTCCAACTCCAGGGCACCCGACAACTCCTTCTGGCCCCTGTAGGCACTGCACTCCATGCATGAACACACACACACGCACACGCACACACACAAGCACGCATGCACACACAAAGTTTATGTTGTGCTAACAGAGCCCATGAGCTCTCTGCACTCTGGAAGCTGCGTGATGCAGGGCCATGGGGAGGGAGGCTCCTGTGTGGGCCTTTCTTAGCGACATCACGTGTTGTGTTGCGACCCTGGCGTTATTTTAGGTGCCCTTCCTTCCAAGGAAAGGGAGCCAGAGGGCCAAACTCACCTCCCATCCCAGCTACAGCTTTCCCTGTGTGCATGTGGCCCATGCTCCCTGGGAATCACCGACGCTGCCTGCCTTCGGGGAATGAGGACACTTGGCCCAGCTTCCCCTCCGAGCACTGTAGCTTTTAACAAAGAAGAGAGGACAGCATTGACTTCCACTTCAGTGTGTTCAACAGATCTGGAAAGCCAGGAGCCGAGGTCATTTGGTCTAAATCTGGAGCCCATGAGCCCTTGCTGTAGGGAAACCACACCAGGAACACCAGGAATTTTAGATTTTTTTGTGTGAGGCAAAGGCTTCTTTCTGGGAAACTTTAATTTAGTAAAAATGTCTAAATGGTTCAGTCTGCGCTCTCACCAGGAGACCAGAACCCAGAACCAAATGTCATTAAAGAACCTGGGGATATTGGAGGACTAATAAGACAGTGTTCTAAATTGGTTTCTGAGGCTGTGACAAACACCGTGAGAAAAAAGGAACAGGGTGGACCAGGATTCCAGGTTACCGTCTGTCTGTGTGGGAAAGTCACGGGACCCTGAGTCAGCTGCTCACACCACCTCCACAGCCAGAAGCAGGAAAGGAGAACTGTGTGTACACTTGATCATGTGCTCTCCGCTAGCTATTTCCCTCTTACACGGTTACTCCTCTTCTTAGGGAATGGTGCCACCCACCATGGGCTGGGCCTTCCTATATCAATCATCAGTCACCACAATCCCCCACAAGCATGCAGAACAACTAGGTCTAGATAATTCCTGACCAATGAGCTCCTCCCAGCTCATTCCAGGCTGTGTGAGGTCAACAGTTCAAAGAAACCAGTGAGGATGGAGGAGGAGGAGGAGGAGGAGGAGGAGGAGGAGGAGGAGGAGAAGGAGGAAGAGGAGGGCAAAGAGAAGGAGGAAGAGGAAAAGGAGGAGGACAAGGAGGAAGATGAGGAGGAGGAAGAAGGACAAAGAGAAGGAGGAGGAGGAAGAGGAGGAGGACAAGGAGAAGGAGGAGGACAAGGAGAAGAAGGAGGAGAAGGAAGAAAGGGAACAGGAAGAGGAGGAAGAAAAAGAGGAGGAAGAAGAGGAGAAGGAGAAGGAAAAAAGAAAAAGAGAAAGAGGAGGAAGAGGAAGAGAAGAAGGAAGAAGAGGAGGAGGAAGAAAAGGAGGAGGAAGAGAAAGAGGAGGAGGAAGAAGAGGGGGAGGAGTAGTTGGAGAACAGGTCTTAAGAAGAGAGCAGTGTGAACCAAGCCCTTAGGATGCTTTTTCCTCGGGACAGCAGCACAGAGGAGAGGCTGAGCCCCAGCAGAGAGCAGCAGGAGAAAGCCGGTCAGCTTGCAGCCTTCTCACACACTCCTCCTCTACTTTTGAAGGGCCTTTTAATCCAGTCTACATCCAACCAATGGTAATTCTAACTATGGCTCCGGACAGGGCAGGCACAGGACCCACCAGAAGTAATGAAGTGTGCCAGCAGGAACACGGGCATCATGTAAGGACAGGACAAACTCTGAAATGTAAAAACTCCTGATCCTTAGGGTGGTTAGGAGAATAGAGCCAGGTGGAGACCGTAGGGTTAGTGTGGCAGGCATCTTGGAATCTACGGCCTCAAAAAAAGGGGGGGGTATTTAATGAGAGAAAGAGAGAGAGGAGAGATCAACCACACGGAAGGAGAGGATGACAACTGAAATGTTAACTGTGGAGGCAGTTGCTCAGTGTGTGTGTGTGTGTGTGTGTGTGTGTGTGTGTATGTATGTATCTACACACATGCTCATGTATGGTGAAGCCAGAGGTTGATACCCAGTGTCTTCCTCGATTACTCCCCACCGTATTTTCTGAGACAAGGTCTCTTACTGACCTGGAGCTCACTAATCAGACTAGCCTGGATGTCCGGTGAGCTCAGGGATCGACCTGTCTCCCCTTCCCCTGTTCTGGGATTCAAGACTGAGCCGCCATGGTGGGCATTTTTAACACGAGCTCTGGCGGGCCGGATGCAGGTCCTCACACTCACGGGGGCACACACACACACGCTATTGACTCATCCGCCTCCTCAGCCTCCATTGCTCGTGTTTGACTCTTTCAGGAGGGCTGTGGAGAAGGCACACTGATATGGGAAGGAGGAAAACCAAGTGGTGAGAAACTGGACGTACTGGTTGAATAATTATTTTGTGGTTTTGCTTTGAAAGGGGTTGACAGTGTGGTCATATCTAGTAGTTTATATGGAGTCAAAATTTGTTTGCTGGAGGGGTATTCAGACAACTCCTGTGTGGTCTCTCTCAAGTAGAATCCATTTAAATTGGTGGCCTGGCCTTTGTTCTAATTTTAAGTTCTGCTTGCTGTCCTTAATTACTTAATGTCTCTTACAAATTAATTTTTACGTGTGTGCGCGAATATACCTGTGTGGGCTTATGAGCACTCAGGGGCTCATAGAGGCCAGAGGGGCACTGGATCCCTGGAGCTGGGGGTTCAGGCAGCTGGGTCTTACCCGGTAGGCCAGCTCACCAGCCCATGTTTGTTTGTTTGTTAAGATGTGGTCACACTTGGTAAACCAGGCTGGCCTGAGGCTCAGCATGCAGCCTAGGCTAACCTCAAATCACAGCAATACTCCTCACCCAGTGTCCCAACTGCTGGACATGAACCACCATGTCCAGCTAAAGGTTTGAAAAACCTTTAGCTCCTGTAAAAGAACAAGTGAATGGATATCTCAAGCCAGAGCTAAGCCTCAGAGTCTCCAGATGTTTAATCAGATACAAAACAAAAAAAGACCTTAAACTTAATTATTCCCCTAAAACCCACCATCTCCTTGAGAACTGCAGTCTCTGTCATGGTTGACAAACTCCCCAGATAAAAATCTTCTTGCAATAGGCTGGTGCTGTCAGCCGCAGCCATGCCACCTGTGCCAGCACAGCTAAGACACTGCTGAAGCAAGTGGCCTCTGCAATGGCAGGCAAAAGACCCACTCTGGACTCTAAGACAGCAGTAGATGCTATTTCTGGGAGCGGTGAGCTTCTGCCTTCATTGGGCATGTGAACTGCGGCCGGGGGAAGGATTACACTGGATTTCAGCAAAGCATCTCGTTTGTGATGATCAGCTTTTTAAGAACTTTCTATTTTCTATGGAGAGATGCTCAGAGGCTAAGAGCACCTGCTGCTCTTGTAGGGGACCTGGGTCTAGTTCCCGGCACTCACACGTAGTTCACAACAGCCCGTAACTCCAGTTCTAGGGGATCCAATGCCCTCTTCTGGCCTCCTCAGGTACTGCATGCACAAGGTACACACACAGACACACACACACACACACACACACACACACACACACACACTCAGGAAAACATTCATACACATAAAATGAAAACCAATTTTATAAAGGGAACCTCACTGAAGCCCAGTGAAATGGCTCAGTAAGTAGTGGTACTGTCAACAAGACTGGTGACCTGGGTTTGATCCTTGGAATTTGATCCCCAAAATTGTCCTCTGGCCTCTATATCTCCATCTCCTACACATGTATGCACAAGAATAAATAATAAATAAAGTATTAATACATTTAAAAATACCTGCTCTGGAGGAAAAGCTACAAATAAACATGGATCTATACACAGAGAGAATTTATTTCTTCCATAATGACATGATAAAAATTTGACGAGGGGCTGGAAGGATCTGTATGCGCTATGGAACGCTGAACAGTGCTGGACCTCTTCAGGAGGTGGCTGTGACTTTTCCTCATCGAAATGGGTTTCTCTTCAGAGAACCAACCTCCCTTCTCTAGCAGAATCAGCCCTGGACTTAGCAAATGTCCCCTGGCCGGCACAGCTTCCAACCAAGGGACACGTCTCACAGAGAAGCACTGCATTCATGTCTCAGCCCAGGAGGCCTCTACACTCACCGATGGCCCCAGCATGGAGAAGGAGCTGGTTTAAGAAGCAAGGGAAACCACATCCTTCAGGGTCAGCGTGCTTCCCTTGAGAACACTGGATCATCGGTTGATACACAGAGGACCAAGGAATGGGCGGGTGTGAGTTCTCCTTCACACTCTACTTCACAGCCCCCGCCCCCTAGAGCTCTCCTCCCTAGTCCCCAGCCTTGGCTGTTTTGACATGAAGGCCTCTGTTGATGGGGTGACCCTGTTAGACTGAACGCAGAGGCTGGACAGATTGGCTTCTTTGTGCCTTGGCACGTCAGGCAAAGGGGTAATTACTGCCTGGGGAAGAGGCTCCTCATGCTGAGAGGAAATTGGGATTTCGCTATGAAATGGTTTGGAAGCATCCTGCTGAGACTAATTTCCGAGTTTTCTTGAGATCGTCTGTTTGGCAACTGAGGTTTTTCCATCCCCTGTGTTGCCAATTTCTTGAATTAAATCTCTTTCAAGTTCTTGGAGTGATTCCATCAGACTTTGGTTGATGCAGCTTGGGTTCCGGATTTCAGAGAAGGCCCCTGTAGGGTAGGATCCTAGGACTGAGTTGTCGTCAGTTTGAGCACAGTTTCAGAGGCGTCACAGTCAAGAGGTACAAAGTGGATGCCAACCTCTTGGCATGTCCTCCTTTCTCCCCAGTAAAACTTCCACACAGTAGCTGCCCTTGGAGCCCAGAGCAGCGGGCAGCCAAAGCCAGCCTGGCGTCAGTGGTGAGCCATGGCACAGGTCAAGCTAACGGTGCGCACGCAGACATGTGCAGCTTTCTGGAGTCGCCCTGGAAGAGGCTGTCCTTCCTTCCCCTTCCTCCTTCCTGGTGCCTGCAGGGTGGACCTAGATCCTGGAACTCCAGCAGACTTTCAGGTTATTTCTGGGACTGCAGACAATCCTTTAAGGAGCCTTGGTCTCTGACAGATAGTGTCCTCACAGTCCTCGGGCTGATTGATAGCAGGGGAAGCCAGGCCCTCTGCCAGACACAGCCAGGATCTAACACCCCAGCCGGGAGCACACGAAGGCCCAGTATAAGGAACACAGCTCATGTGTTTATAATTGTCATGCTTTCTCCTGGACCCTTTAATTGTTATTCAACCACCTTCTTTGTTTCTAGAGACGAATTCTGGATTATGGTTTTTGTCGTTGCTGTGGTTAGAGCCTCACTGTATTACCCAGTCTGGCCTTGAACTTGTCTCCGGCCTCAGGCTGTCTTTGCCAGGGACTTCCCCAGCTGGTGAGCCACCCGCACTCATCCTGGAGTCTTTGCCGTCGCCCAGCAGCGTAGCCTGCTGGAAGCTCCATGCCACAACTTCAGCTGGACTTGCTGAAACTGAGTCGCGGGTCTGCTCCCTCCCCCTTCCAGCTAGAATTTGATTTGAAGTCACATGATACCCTCGCATCTATTTCAGAGTCCTTCCCGAGATGCGCTCTCGTAACCCTGGTGTTCTGCACGAGGCGGTGTGATGGCTAAGCTTCACCGGCAACCTGATGGGATTTAGAATCTCCATGCAGACATCTCGGGGCTTTTCTGTGAGGGATGAAGTAGACCAGGTTGGGAGAGCCACCCTCAGTATGGGCGGGGGCCCCGGACTGCATAAAAATGAAAAAGTGAGCTGAGCACCAGTGGTCATCTCTCTGCTTTCTGAATGCAGACTCAACGTCACCAGAGACCCTCAAATCCCAGCACCAGCATGGCCCTCCCACCACAGCAGACTGCAGTAAACTTTCCTCCTTCAGGTCGCTTTTCTCAGTGGTTAGCACAGCAATGCGAGCAGTGACTAGCACGCAGGATGAAGCCTGGGGTCTGGGCTCCTGTGCCACCATCTCCCATGCTCTGTCATGAGCAATGTTCCAGCAGTGACCACTCCTGCCCTGCTAGGGTGATGTTGGGCTAGATCCCGCGAGCTCTGCATCCCAACTGTCTGTCCGTGAATCCTCTCTCCTTTAGCTCACAGACTCCCACTCCAGTGTGTCCAGGTCCAAGGTTCTCCTGGGTCCTGTGGTCACATAAGTTTACTCGTTCGCTGTTGGCACCCTCGGCAGCTTTGAGCTCTCCCTGGTTAGCCCTTCAAAGCTTGTGGACATTGTGTGATCTATTTTGTTTGACTAGTCTCCCATTCCCTTTGTTTTTAAGAACTGAAGGACGTTTAAAAATAATTTAAAGCTCATTTTAACCAGGTACATGGTGTTTGCTTGGATTCAGCCTGCTGTGTCATTCTGGTTCAGCTTTTTTTAGTTTTTTTTCCTCTGTATTATTTTGAGAGTCTGAGGTGGGTTACAGAAAAGACACGGTGTTTAAAATTCTGTCCTCAAACAGTCCTGGAGAGGACAGAAGAAGAAAGGTCTGGAGCGGGGAGAAACTCACCACAGGGCCGTGACCCTGCCCCGCCTGGCATCCCTAGCTGACGAGACTGCCAAGGCTGGCGACGGCCTACTTCTCAGGGTTGGGAACAAGGCTAAATCCAGCTCCCCACCCCCACCCCAGCCCACAGGAGTGGGGCTTTCTGTCACCGTGGAATTTCTTGTCTTAGCCAGCCTATGAAAAGGGCTTGGTTAATTTGTGCAGTGAGAGTTGTTGGCATCTCTTTCAGTTCACTATGTATTTGTATTTTTAATATTTTTTAAGAAGAGAGATTATCTATTACTTTTTGGTGAGTGTGTGTGACAGACACACACACACACACACACACACACAGAGAGAGAGAGAGAGAGAGAGAGAGAGAGAATGCAGAGTGCTTTGAATCTGCTTTGGTCTATTGTCCAAACAACTTTTCTTAAACATATGATCCTATTTTCAATTTTCAGTTAATTCTACTTTCTCTCCTTTTAAAAAATCTTGTCTCTCATTTCTTCCTCCTCTCTCTCTCTCTCTCTCTCTCTCTCTCTCTCTCTCTCTCTC
>NW_026586383.1:9304827-9306407 GCF_907164565.1 Psammomys obesus
CTATGTGCAAAGTGTGATTCCATCATTGACCAGTAGGAGAGCAGCGACTGTAATCACAGAAGGCACCAGTGGGATATTTACACCATTTAATGGGCAAAGTGAACATTTTTCTTATGAGCTTTAGAAAACCTTACATATGAGCAGACATTTAAACTTTTTATATTGTTGATCAAATTCAATCAAAGAAAGGAACAAAGGTGGAGACACTTACTGAATGGATAGGTAGCTCGTCTGTTTCAACATGTCACCAATTCATCCATCAGTTCAACAAATATTCAGCAGCTACCAGGGCTTGGGTAAACGCTGGCGCTTTGATAATAAACACGTGCTCGTGCTCATGTTGCTTCCTAAATGCTATTGGCTCATTGTCCAAATTCATTCAGTTGTCTCACGGTGACATGGGATGGTTTAGAACCACTGACTGAAGAGAAGAGGGTTCTTGTTAGTAAAGGAACCAGCAGATTTCTTTGCACAAGTCCTGTGAGGAAGGCCCAGGCTTTAGAGACAGCTGGTAGAGGCAGTTTAGATGGAATTTTATATTTTTCTACCCAGATTCCATTGGATAAGAATTGAGGTTAGCGCGCATTTATTTGAAGGCAATGCATATATTCCTTAGTTGTGCCAACTGGCGTTCATATCAGCCCCACCCAATATGAATGCCAGGGACGAGTAAAAAGTTCACTCACTGCATGGCAACATTGGCTCAGACTGGCCACTTCCTCCTCAAATGCCCACCCCCTGTGAAATGCTCCATAAGTGACCGAAAGGCCAAACCACAGCTTCTCCCTCTTTCTGGAGCCTTATGTGGCGGACCCGGCAGCCAGCGAGGAGACAAACCACTCTGAGCCGCCAGGGCTTTGCGTGTGTGCTCTCTCCCACACTGCAGCAGAGAGTGGCCGCGAAGAGGTGAGGGATCTAGGCGCTGCTGGTCTTGCTGATGGCGCCCTGGATGGAGGCAGTCTGAGCAAATGGCACATGTGGACAAAGACTGCACCCAAAAGGAAGTGTGCTTGGAGCTGACGCATGTGTTCCTCTTTGTCATGACTGGCAGGGACCATGGGCTCAGTGATTCCTGTGCACTTTCTTTTCCTCTGTCGCTGGAGGAGAGGTGTTGCATACTCAATCCCAGCGCAAACACAACTGCAAGTGTGGAGGGGGAGGGGAGAGAAAGAGGGGAGGGGAGAGAGAGGAGATGAGGAATAAAGAGGATGATATGGGAAAGACAGAAGAGGAAGAAAGAGAAAGGAGATGGAGATAGAAGAGATGAAGAGAGAGAGAAAGAGAGAGGAGAATGAAGATAGAGAGAGGAGGAAATGAGAAATGAGGAGAGGGAGAGATAGGAATTGGAGAGGAAGAGAAAGGGGTGAGGTAGAGACAAGATGAGGGCATAGAGGGAAAAGAAAGAGGAGATGGAGGATAGTGGGAGAGGGTAGAGAAGACCAGGAGAAGGAAGTAGGGAAGAGGAGAGGAGAGGCTTGGCCTGAATTAGATGCTTGTCTTGGAATAAGCTGTTATGAACAGAGAGTAGATGGATGGATAGATGATGAATGGATGGAAGGACAGATGAATGGATGAATGGA
>NW_026586383.1:9306507-9306841 GCF_907164565.1 Psammomys obesus
TGGATGGGTGGATGGATGGATGGATGAATGATAGGTGGGTGGATGGTTGGATGGATGAACGATAGATGGGTGGGTGGATGGGTGGGTGAATGGATGGATGGGTGGGTGGATGGATGGATGGGTGGGTGGATGGGTGGATGGATGGGTGGGTGGATGGGTGGGTGGGTGGGTGGGTGGATGGGTGGGTGGGTGGGTGGGTGGGTGGGGGGGTGGGTGGGTGGGTGGGGGGGGGGGGGGGGGGGGGGGGGGGGGGGGGGGGGGGGGGGGGGGGTGGGGGGGGGGGGGGGGGGGTGGGTGGGTGGGTGGATGGATGGGTGGGTGGATGGGTGGATGG
>NW_026586383.1:9307241-9339726 GCF_907164565.1 Psammomys obesus
TTTCAAGCATGGATACCACACGGAAACATCCTTGGCACCGTTTTAGAGGGTACGTGGTCAATGTCAAATGCCATCAACCATTGCTGATTTGTGAAGTCCTGAGAGAGCTCTGTCATCCTGCACAAATGAAGCTCAGCACAGTTCCCGGTAAAAGCCACATTTTTTTTTCTGACCTCATGAGAAATCTTATTTCTCATCTCCATAAATTCTCAGCTTGATATCTCAGGGTGAGCACTACAGAGTTGAGGTTTATTTTTGATCACCTCATCTGTAGAAGCCAGTCTCTAGAGAAACACAGTTGGAGACGCCTGAATTTAGCTCCTTTGAATTATCAGTGGCTAACAGCAGAGCCTACATCCTTCAGGAGAAAGGGGCTCAGGTACAGGACAGAATTTGCTTCGGAGCCCCAAAAGCTCTACCAGAAAACTCCAGGGGAAGCATGAGAACACCGAGTAGCTCATTGCCTAAAGAATTTTTTTGTTCAGTTTTGAAGAAAAGATTCATGTTTCAACTAATGAGGGTAAATTTTAAAACATTTTCATTTCCAAATTAAAACGAAATCACAATGGTTTAATTTGTATTTCCAAAGATTAGAATTCTTCTCAAGGATTATTATATGCTGCTTCCTGGGGAAATGATCTTGATAAAGGTTTAGGATGTGTCTTGAGCATGGCTCTGCACATCTGCAAGCCTCTACATACACAATAAGGCTAAAGCACAGAGCCTCTTCAGGGCAGCAGAAGACCCCTCCACTCTGTGTGCCGGCTCCTTCCCTGCCCAGGCCTTCTGTGTGTGTGCTCCTCGTATACACGTGGATATTTGTTGAGCTTGAAGTCAGGACTCCAGGGAGTGGGATTATTCCTTAGAGGGTTGGGGTAGGGCACCCAGAGTCCAGGCCGAGTGGCTGTGGAAGAATTAGGTTCCTTGTGATTTGGGGGTCACTGGTCTCTTTCCTTGCTGGTTGTTGGCTACGGTGGGAGCTCTCAGCTCTAGCGGCCATCATACATTCCCTGCCGTGTGGCCCGCTCTGTGTTCACAGCATGTCTCTCATGAAAAGGAATCTCTGTCATGCCCTGAGTCTTTGGATTTCTCACACCTAGGTTCAGAGGACTCATGTGATTGGTCAGGCTCCCTCTGCTTCCTGCAGTCCTGGGAGCTGTATAAAGTGTGGCTACCAGGAAAGGGAGACTGGGGGACTGTGCAGGTTAGCTTGATTAACTTAGGAAGAGACTCTCGGGAAGCTGAGGGCTGTGGACCTTAGGCTGGCCCACGGACACGTCTAGGGGGCGAGGTAGCCTTAGTTAAGCTAATGAATGCAGGAAGATCCAGCCCACCGTGGGCAGCGCTGTTCCCTAGGCAAAGCCATCTGAACTATGTCCGAGAGAAGCCACAGAGCTGGTTGCCGGCAAGCCAGTGAGCAAGCACCCATTTCTCCCTGCTTTGGCTGTGGACATGATGGCACCAGAGCACTCAACCTCCTGCCTTGACTTCCCCACAGCAACGGACCTGGAGTTGTAAGCGGGTTTCTGTCATCGTATTTTATCAGAGCACCGGACGTGAAACTAGGCAGCAGTCATTTCAAAACCGCTTCCATCTCTGCAGCTTGGACAGCGTGTGGACAGCAAGATATACGGAACACTTTGTTCTGGACCAGGCCTATGCTCCAGTCTAAGCCGCAGCCTTCGCGTCTGAGGTGGGGTAGCCCCATTTCCTTAGCACACATTTCCTTCATCGCCATCTTCACGCCCTGAGCCACCTCTAGCTGCAGAGGACACAGGCAAGTGCAGGGCAGAGTGGTGGTGGGAGCTGCCAGGCCACTGTCAGAGACCGAAGGTGAAGAGGACCACATCTCTGAGTTGTCAGAACTGCTGCCAGGGACAGGAGGGCAGAGGGGAACCCCCGCATTGAGATAAGCAAACAGCTGTCTAAGCCTTTACTCTCGGGGCTTCTACTCACCCTAGACAACATTTTCAGAATATTTGGACAGAAGTAGAATGCACTTGGCAGACATGTTCCCAGTGGTCAGCAGACTCTGTGATGGCTGTAAGGCTGTGCGAGGCTGGCTTTCAGGGCAGGGCTGCTGGGAGACGGATTAGCACAGAGGGCACACGGGACAGAGCTTCTGTCGGCTTTTCTGAGGCTGACGCTCCTGGAAAGGGCTCCCTGTGCCCTGGCTCTCTGCTCCTCAGGTCCTCACGTCTCAGTCACTGATTATGAGTGACAGCTGGAGCGATAGGAAATCCTAGGGCCGAGGACACAGCAGAATTGGGAGCCCTGGACTCAGTCCCCAGCACAGCACACACTGGGGGAGGGGGGTGCCTACCTCCCAGCCCGTGAGGAGTCAGGAGGATATCCAAAGTAAGGCTGAAGGTCCTCCTCAGCTCCGTAAGTGAGTTCAAGGCCAGCCCACGCTGCCCAAGACCATATTTAAAAAATCCTGTCTATGTGTGTCTCTCCCTCAGACTGCCAGGCTCAAACCCTGGTGCTGACAGGTCCCTGGAAGCTTGGGAGAACTCTTCCGGCTTCTGGTATCACCTCCCTTGCTGTGCCAGCCAAGCCTCTCCCATTTGAGGTCTGAAGCTTGTCCTCGTGCTTCAGGGGGTTTGGCCGGTGAGCTTTTCCTTGCCCACAGTAAAAGCAGAGGAACAAAGGAGCCATGTTTGCTTGAAGCTTGTGACTCGCTTGTGCGTCTTCTCAGGGACGTGTGTTCTGCATTTTCTCAGGAGCCACAGCATGAGCTACTCTTCTCAGCAGACCCCACGCTGCGTGCAGGTGTGACAAGCAGGGCCAGAAGGCAACGATCCCCGATGCGTGCTCCCTGTGCCTGCTCCCCACTGCGCCCCAAAGCACCCCTTCCCCACTTCATAACACAATTTCCCAGGTTGAGACGCTTTTCATTTTTTCCATGTCAGTGAAGGCTCTGAGTAGCAAAACACACCTTTCTGTTCTGTGTTCTAAACTACGCACAGACCAGGCCAGGAGAGGAGGTGGGTGCAGTGAGAGACGGAGGAAGCCCCTTGCTGGCTTTGCAGCGCTTCGTCTCTGGGGACCTGTGTCTGAGTTACGGTCAGCACGATCCCGATCCTGGTCACAGCACAAGGAGTAAACGTGAGTTTGCTATAGCCAAGGTGTTGAAACCCCCCCCCCCCCCCCCGCCTCCTGTCTGACAGGGCGCCGAGCTTGACGGAAGTTCCTCGACTCATCTGCAGCAATTCTTTGCAGAGGCTGTGTGGAGTGCACACCAATAGTGCCAGTACTCTGGAGACAAGCAGGAGATCAAGGGTTCAAGGCCAGCCTGTGCTACACCCTAAGCCTGTCTGAAAAACATACCCATACACACATATATACATACACACATACAACCAAACACTTTCTACACTGATTTGTGCTTATAATATGGGGAGGTGTGTGGTTTTTTTTCTTCTTCCTTTTACAAATATTGCTTGCTGATTTGGCTCTTGAAATAGGGTCTGTGAGAGCTCCTGGCTGGCCTGGAACCCACGGAGATCTGTCTCTGTGCCCCAACTCGTGCTACCATATCCCAGCCACAGTGCTTTGCTGCAATAGCCTTCTACCGGGGAGGGAACAGTAGACAGACACATCGCCACATCCCCAACAAAGGAAGACTTCCTCACAACTAACCTAAAATGTGACTGTCCCGCCACTAAACGAGCCGCGTTCCTTCCTTCGCCTGGAACTTGGATATGGACAATTGCCATAGTCGGCGTTAGGGGTCAAAGTGACACAAACGTAGAGACACCCGAGAAGAGGGAACCTCTGCTGAAGAATTGCCCAGACCAGTCAGCTCTGGGCAATGTCTGTGGGGCATCTTACTAACTGCCCCTTGATATGGGAGGGTACAGGCCGCTGAGGGAGAGAGACAGAGGGAGAAGAGGGAGGAAGTTATCTGCACTAACCGATATCAGTTAGTAACATAAATGCAGAGTGGAAAAAAAAAAAAAAAAGCAGATGGAGTGAGCTGAGGACCAAGCCGGACAACAGCCCAGCGAACTGCTCCGGCACGGGCTTGCTGGAAGGAGTGTTCTCGTCCACCTTCTCCATCCGGCTCATGTGATACGGCGTCTCCTATCATCCATCCTGATGCTCCTCCTTCTCGTCCTTCTTTCTCCCTGGTCCTCTCATTGTCTTCAACAATCTTTATTTCTAAGCCCGTACTGTAGTGTTTTGTTTAGACCAGCAGGACTGAGAAGGCGCCTGGAGCTGCAGGGGAGGGGCGGAGCTCTGCGTTCTCGCTCTGACAGGAGGAGCCCTCAGGATGATGGAGGAAGCTGTTGTCCTGCCTCATTTACTCTCAGCTCACGCTGGAAGCTGCTGCCCTAGGAAAGTGAGCCTGGAGAGCAGACAGGCTTTGCCCAGAACAGCAGCATCGCGTGAAAGTGAGGCCAGGAACTCAGCCCAGCCGGAGAAAGCCAGAGCAGACCAGGCCCGAGCCCAGCCGCCCATGGTTCCACACACCGTGAGCCCTGCCTTTCGGGGGCTCCTGTCTGAGGGCCTGTACCATTAGCGGCACACAGTGGGTCAACATAATAACTCTGTTTCCTACAGACCTGCGCCTTTTTCATTGCCAGCACTGCAGTCCAGGCCAGCTTTGGTCTGTTATATTTTTAGGAGTGATTTCTAGAACCTTCTAGCTTTTCACATACTGTAATTATCTCAGGTGTGTCCGATAACCCCATGTCCTAGAAACATCACATATTTTCTTATTCCTCTGAGTGTGTGTGCATGTTCATGTATGTGTCTTTGCATGTTCATGTGTGTGTGTGTGTGTGTGTGTGTGTGTGTGTATGTGTGCATGTGTGGAGGCCAGAGCTGGGTGTCTCTACCTTAGGTATTGAGGCAGGATCTCTCACTTGAACACAGAGATCTCTGCTTCAGCTAATCTGGCCAACCAGCTTGCTTGGGGGATCCTGCCCTTTTCTCCTGAGCACTGAGACTGCAGACAGGGCCCTGAGCCTGCCCTGCTGTCTTACGTAGGAGCTGGATGTCAGGGCAGGCATTTGCATAGCGAACACTTCACTGCCTGAGCTATCTCCCCAACCTGTGTAAAGATTCTTCATTTATGAATATCCAACCATTTTAAAGCCTGAGGTAGTGGTAACAATGGCCTGAGCAGGAAGCCTGTGAATCCAGACATCACAGTCAGGATGGGGAGAAGCCAGGGTTCTCAGGCAGGTACTCGGAAGTCCGCAGAGTGACACGTCTGTTCTCACGGGAGCCCTTTGCTGGAGACACTTCTTCAGTGATTCGATGAGGAGGCCCCAGAAGCTGGTCCTGCATGTGCCAAGCTACTCGGAGACCAGCGGGACTGGAATCCACATGCCTGGCTAATGCAGAGGCTGGGAGGTTCAAGACCCTTCCAGAACCTCAAGCTCAAGGGCTGAAGTCAGGGTGGTGTCTGTTTGCAAGATACTCCCTGTCATGTTGTGGTGCATTGTGTCGTGTTGTGTTGCATTGTGTTGTGTTTCATTGTGTTGTGTTACATTGTGTTGTGTTGTAGTGTGTGGCTGTTTATGCAACACGTGCACACAGTACCACAGAGGCCAAAAGGGGGAGTCAGCTCACCCAGAACTGGAGTTACAAGCAGTTGTGAGCTGTCTTGTGGGTGCTGGGCATTGAACCCAGGTCCTCTGCAAGAGCAGCCAGAGTTCTTGACTGCAGAACCATCTCCTCAGGCCCTCAACTAATTTTTGTTTATTTATTTGGTTTTTTGAGACAGCGTTTCTCTGTGTAGCCCTGGCTGTCCTGGACTTGATTTGTAGACCAGGCTGCTCTCAAACTCACAGAGATCTACCTGCCTCTGTCTCCTAAGTGCAGAGATCAAGGACGTGAGCCACCACACCTGGCTTCCTCAAATACTTTTGAAAATAATATTTTTCTTTGAAAATTTTCACACATGTACACAATGATTCTTGATTGTACTCAGCCCTCTCCAACTCCTCAGGCCTCCCAACACGTTTCCTTCCCAATCTTACGGTCTTCCATTTTACAGTCCCCTGCTGAGTTTAATTCCTCTGTCCACACACACACCACCTATCATGGCAGCCTTGCACCGGTCACCCCATAAGGAAGAGTGAGCACCTGTCCCCAGTCACTGCCAGCTGACCGTAGCTCCCCAGCGAGGGCCGGGTCCGCAGGAGCCTCCCTCACCATAATGAAATCTTAAATAGCTGAGCATGTGCGGGCAGCTGCAGGATCTGTGCAAGCAACAGCCGTGACCATCATCAGGACCCACGACACGTGGCAGGCTAGAATCCAGACATCTGTCACATGAGTCTGCTCTCTCTCTCTCTCTCTCCCCTGCCAACATGCTTCCCGTTGCAAGATTTGTCCAGAAGCCCCGTGGGGAGAGGGGCTTTCTGGCACCTTCCTCTCACAATCCCTCCCAGCCGCCCAGCACCTCGCCCCTTGCGCTCCTTCCTCCGAGTGAGGCTCCAGCCACCTGGCTGTGATTATCCTGCAGCGGCTGCATTTTCCAGGAGCAGCCACCACAGGAGAGCACGCTGGCTTCCAGCCGTTCTGTGTGCAGACTCGGGCCATTATCTTCCACTAGTCCTTGGGAGGACTAAGGAGTGGGCATGAAGGCAGCTATCTCAGACCCAAGTCAATACCTGCAAAACCAAGTAACTAATCTTTTGCAAATTAAAATGTGCTGGCCCCTGGCCATTTTGATGCAGGGAAGATTACGGGTGGGGCGGAGCACAGGAGAACCTGTGGGGAAGGCTTGAGGGAGCCGGCAGGCGAGGGAGACTAACTAGTGCCTCTCCCACTACCCTCTTGGCCCTCAGCCTCAGCTACAGGCGATGCGCACTTAGCCCGCTGCCATCAAGCCCCCTTCCTCTCCCCGCCCCACCTCAGAGCTGCAGCGCTGACATGCCAGGCAGCCTGCTGACTCGAGCTGGCGATATGTTTGCACTGACGTTTGTGGTTTGTCCCCAGGTGCAATCCTCGTGGCCTCCCCGGTGTAGACTGTGCACACGTGTGGCTTCTTAATTATCTCTTGCACCTGGTACAGCCTGCACCTGCCTGGAGGCCTTCACCCAGTGCCGCCTGGTAACCTGGCCTCGTGACTCAGCTGACGGCAGGGCACAGAGGGCAGGCCTCCGAACCCCTTTCGCCTGCTCCATCATCAGTCTCCGTGGGGAGCATGGTTTGGAGTGAGCGTCTCCTTGATGGTGGTAGGTCTCACTGAGCCCTTCCACCTGGAGGTCCTGAGCTATCTTCTCTAGGGACAGAGGGACAGACAACAGAAGCAGCTGGCGGCACCTTAGAGCTGTGCCAGAGTGAGGAATCCTGGGAGCAGGGCCAGGGAGAGCCAGACCTGGGTGCTGCAGAGAAAGGAGGGTCGTTAGCCTTAGTGGTCAGCATGGCCCGGAGCCATCTGAGACCAGACGGGACTTCACGGATCCACTTGGCAGGTGAGCACCTCTGTGGGAATGAATTGTCCCAGCCGGTAATTGATGCCGAGAGCCCCGCCCACCGTGGTGGCACTGGCCCTTGTCAAGTGATTCTGGGCTGTATAGGAAAGCTAGCTAGGAACCCGGGAGAGAGCAAGCAGACAGCCTTCTTTCATGGTTCCTGCTTGAGCTCTCACTGGGACCTGGAAGTAAACGCTGGACTAACCCCCTGCTCCCCTGAGCTGCTTTGGCCATGGTCCTTGTCACAGCTACAGAACGAGACTGGAGCTGACTTCAGTGTCTGTCCCAAGGCTTTGTCTTCAGGTGCCTAGCCTCCTTCCGGCTGAAGTGGTGAGAAGGGGTTTACGCTCTGAGGCCATCCCTCCAAGACCTTTGTGTGCTGGCTGACATCCAGCCAGGGGCCACTCCTGCGGGGAAAGTGGTGTGTCCGCCCTTTGAGGAGCAGAGCATGTTCTTTGCATCTGATCACTTGCAAGATCTTCCCCTCAAAGGGAAGCTTTCTGATCCCGTGTGATGGGATTCATGAACAGTGGACAGACACACAGAGAAGGGAGGGAATAGACCACCGAGGCAAGCGGAGTAACCCATCATGGCCCAGGCTTGCCCCGGGACTGTTACCCATACTTCAACCCTCCCCTGCCTCAGCTTCAGCTTTGGTAAGGCCTGGGGTGTGTCTCTGTGCTGCACAGCTCACAGTGGCCACTGGCGCACGACATCATCCCTGCTCTGGGTGTGCACTGATGTGTCCATCAGGCTCCGGTCTCGGGTGTGCCCAGACGTAAAGGTCCAAACCGGTGTCTAGCCGTTCTGCAGCGGTGCTCTGTGTGGACGTTCATCTCCCACTACAGTGGTGGGCTGTGCTTTTCATCATCTTCCCCTCTGTCCTCAGGCCCCTACGTTACTCTCATAACCACGCTTTTCTGACATCTCTCTCTAATGCCTGGACTACCCAGCAGGGCGGATTGAAATGCCCTTTAGACTTAAGGATCCTCTGTGAAATGCTATTACCTTCAAAGTAATAATTGGCTTAGCCCATATCAAATCCACGTGCTTTCTTGTCTGTCAGAGGATTTTACCATTGTCCTTTTAAAAAGTCTTCGTTGGCACCGTAATGAGGTAAGCCGAGTCATTTTGCTTTGCCATCAGTAGGTGACTTTTTCCTGCCTCCCTTCAGCTTGCCTGCAGGCTGATAAAAGCTACAAGCTGAAATCGTGCTTTCTGGGAAATGACAGCACAGGACAGTTCTGATGGTTGGCAGCGAGGGCTGCGGCTGCACCTGTAATTGCTGCTGCTGTAAGGAGCATGCGCCCAGCCGCCGCTTCACCCTGCTGCCAACCCGCCCCGTGAGCAGAGCCCTGTCAGACGGAATGAAGAAGATTCAGGTAGGCTCCTAGCTCCCTTGTCACCCAGAAGCAAGAACTTTCTTAAAAGCTGACAGCGGGTCCCAGGTCTGGAAACACAGGAGCTGGTTATACAGACAGAACGTGACAGAGGAAAACATAGTTTCTGGCTGTAACAAGTGTTTGCTGAGGCTGTCTTTAGCGCTCTGTCACTGTTTGTTATTATTTGCCGGCTGGAAGCACTCTCCCGCTGACCTATGCGTCCAGCCCTTGGTTTTCCAGGATCACCTCAGCGGAGAGCCAGGCTGGCTTGGAACAGGCTATGTCACCCGGCTGGTCTGACACTCTCCATTCTCCTTCCTGTCTCCCTAGGGCTGGGCTTACAGGCATGTGCCACCAAGCCCAGCTCCCCCTCTGCTTTTGAAGGTCATAAAAGAAAGCCCTTGGTATCAGGTTTCCGTTGTTGTGATAAAATAGCACGATCAAAAGCAGCTTAAGAGTTTGTTCTGGGCTGGAGAGATGGCTCAGCCGTTAAAGGCTAGGCTCACAACCATAAATACAAGAGTTCGGTTCCCAGCACCCACGGCTGTCTCTCCAGCCACTAAAAAAAGAAAGAGTTTGTTCTGGCTTATGGCTGCAGAGGGGTGTAATGACGGGAGAAGGCACAGCAACAGGCCGTGGGAGCAGAAAACTGGCTGCTCACACTTTTCGTCCACACACACACACACACACACACACACAGCAAAGAGCAAGAAAAGGAAGTGTGAGAGGCGCTAGACCTTTAAATCACCCCCCAGTGACACGCTTCCTCGAGCAAGGCTTCATCTCCCAAAGGCTGCACAGCCTCCCCAAACCAGCAACAACTAGGAGTGTTCAAATAGCTGAACCTGTGAGGGACATGGTTTCATTCAGACCACCGCACCCTTTCCCTGCGCTGTGACGGTGTCTTTCATCCGCTGCTGCGCAGACTGGATTGCGGTGCTCCCTGGGGCCTCCTGAGAGACACGGCACCGGCAGTCCTGCTTCGGACGGCTGAGGATGAAGTGTCCCCGCAGGCCTGTGGGCCTGCCTTGGTGGTGCGGTTGGCAGGACTGTGGGACGCTTAGCGGGCGGAACCCTGTTGGGAGAAGTGTGTCACTGGGGAGTGGGGGTTTATAGCCAGCCCGCATTTGCTGTGTAGTGCTTCCTGGGTGTAGATGCGTGTGACCAGCCCTGCATGTCCTGAGACCTTAAAAACGGATAAGGCTCGGATTCAGGCTGTGACCCACAGCATTGCCAGAGAGACACCACCCTCTGCTGCGGCCTTGCCCGCCCACGACTCCGCCCCTTCCCTAGCCGAGGCCCGCCCCTCCCCTCGGCCCCGCCCACTCCCCCGCCCCTTAGCCCGTGGCCCCGCCCTCAGATTCCCCACTCCCGGCCGCTTCCCACACCTTTGCAGGGAGCTTGCACACTCTTCTCGCTCCATGTGTTTAACATCTTGACCAAAGTAAGTTCTCAGGAAACTTATTTGCTGATAAATTGTTTGTAATTTTTGCTTTTAATATTCCAAGAACTCCTATGCGTGTGTCTCTTCCATAATCTAAAACTTCCTCTTTGGGTGTTGGAGAGAGGGCTCAGTGGTGAAGGGTCCCTGCTGCTCTTGCAGAGGACCCAGGTTTGGTTCTCACCACCTACCCACAAAAAGGGACGCCTTCTCCAGGCCTCCATGGACACCTGCACATTGGCACAAGTAAGTAATCAAATACAGCCTTAAAAATAAAATACAACACTTTGCTTCAAGATCAAACATAAAACTTTAATTAAAATGTAGGAGGCAATAAATAAAATTCCAATCCTTTTGTATAGTCAATGAAGTGAAATTGAAAGAAAGAGGCATAGTGGATTTTTTAAATGGTTCTATGCAACCTTAAAAAAAATCATTATCTTCCTTCAAATAAATGAGTTTGGATAATGTTTCTTCTTTATAGAAGCTAAAATTTTCCAATAAAGTTATTATTCATTCAGTCAACATTAAAATAATTTAATCAAGCGAAGGAAACGCTGCCTCTGCAGTTAGCCTGTTCTCTAACCATTCTCACAGCCCTCTGCAGACCTCCGGAGTCAGACTTGGTTATGACTGCCGTGTGAGTGCTGGGAACTGAACCCAGGTCCCCTGGAAGAGCAGCCTGTGCTCTTAACCACTGAGCACCTCTCCTGCCCTTGCCCTTCCTTAGTGGCTGAAACTCAGTCATATGGCTACCCCACACTTTCCCAATTTGTTTACAAATGTCAACAGTCCAAATCCATTTTGAACTTTAATGGGCTCCATGGGGCATGGAGTAGAGACACTTCGTGCTGCTCCTCAGCACGAGCTGCGCTTTGTGCTCACCGGTTACCTTCCTGTCCTCTGCCACAGCTCAAGGGTGAGACGGTGGGGTTGGAATGCTGAGCTCTCACCACGCTAGTGGCTCAGCCACAAATCTTCCGGCTGCTAGGCCACGATGGTGTCAAGCTTCAGCATGACCATGGTTAGAAAACAAATAACGTTGGTCATGGGGCTCCCAGCCTGATTAATTTCTAGGCACACCAAATGCAGTCTGATGCCCCGAGAACAGCGATGATGCGGACAGTGACATCGATGGTCCCAGGTGCCGAGAGCTAAGCAGGACTCTGCTTGAGGTCCTCCAAGCTGCAATGACGTCATCACTGCAGCATGAAGATATGTGGTTTGAGAAATAATTTGAGGCTCGACAGTTCTCATGATGTCACCTTTGTCCAATCCACTAGGCACACCTCTCACTGTGGAGTCAACTAGTCTCGCTGTTACCAAGGATCCCAGTCCATCACTTAGGATAAACTGTGCTGCTCAGGTCTGCCTCCTGGCTCTCTGTAGTCCTTCAGCACGCTGGGTTTTCATCCATTTGCATTGATTGTTTTGGGTGGAGGTTGCTTATCTGTCCCAGGTCCCCTTTGGACCCCTTTGGGGTGAGTGCATGTAGGCCCGAACCTCTGTGAGTGCTGGCTGCGAATGGGCGCAGCTTCCTCTTCTTGGAATTCTTACTTTGGGACAAGGCGATCTGTCTCTAGACACACCCGTGAAGCAACCTGCCCTCACTGGGGCTGACTGGTGGCTTGGTGATGTCACTCTGGCCCACAGTGTAGCAAAGGAAAGGAGATCTAGGGGATGGTTTACGGCAAGATGAAGTTTCACTTGAAGTTGCATTTCTCACATCTACCAGAGTCACATGCTGGAAAGAGAACGACTCCTTCCTCTAAGCAGACTGACCGATTTTATAACCACGACACCCATTTTCCTCATCTTTTAAGTATTTTTGCTCTGTCCTCGTATGAGTCTGAAAGTTACAGAATGTGAGGTTCCAGTGAGAGCTGCCCAAAATAGAAACGCTTTTAGAGAAACACCAGCTGCAAAGCCATCCTGCAGCCAGGAAAGGCAGACAGGAGGGTGTGTGCACAGACGGCCGGAAGGACCTTGGTATGTTCTGCTGGCTAGTTTTATGTCAACTTGACACGGCTAGAGTCATGGAGAGGAGGGGGCCTCAGCCCAGAAAACGTCTCAATAACATCAGGCTGGAGGCAGGCCTGGAGGCATTTTCTGCCGGTTGTGGGTAGTGCCGTCCCTGGGCAGGAGATCCTGGGTTCTATAAGAAGCTGAGCAAGCCATGATGTCAGTAAGCGGCCTGTAGGCAGCTCGCTTCCATGGCCTCTGCATCAGCTCCGGCTTCCAGGCTTAGCCCGCTTTGAGTTCCTGTCCCGGCTTTCTTCGGGGGTGGGAACTGTGGTGTGGAGGTCCAAGCCACTAAACCCTTCCCTCCCCACTCTGCTGTGACCCTCAGATTCATCCCAGCAGTGGAAACCCTGACTTAGACATGGGCTAACCCTGCAGCTGTGATTCAGGATCAAGAATTCTAGAAGATAGAATAAGAACAGCTGCTTTCCCCTGGAGAGTGAGAGTGAGTGATAGATAAACAGATGATAGCTGATAGACAGGTACATGGACAGACAGATGATAGATAATAGGTAGACAATAGGTAGATAGATGATAGATAGTGTTCCAACCTCTAAATCTTTTAGAACTTTCCCAGACAGCGCCACCAATTATGAGCCAAGGATTTAACGCACGAATGTGTGGAAGACACTTTGTACTCAGACCATAGCAGCGACTGTGTGCCGATGCTCAGATAGTCTGAAAATTCTGATCCGTTTAGCTCCTAATTAGAGTCCGCTTTCTGTGCGCACCAGGCCCTTCTGTGTGTCACCTGAGCCCTAACGTGTTCGTCCTCACAGATGGTAGGTTCTGAGTGCCTCCTGGCAATGTGCTCTGGCACCAGTGTGGCACGTGTGATGGGCCGTTGTGAAGATGAACCCAGGCCCCATGTTCGGGGCTGCTGTGGTTTTCTCAAGGCCAGGGAGGCTGCTGCCCACGGTGCCCGCTCTCCTGCTCTCTCTCTCTCTCTGAGTAAAGGGCATCTATGTTCATCCCTATAACTGTAAAAGAGAGAGACAGAGAGACACACAGAGGGATTTAAAATGTCCCTTAAGTCATATAATGCCTGGATAACATTTCAAGCCAATCTGAAAGAAGTCCCAGGAAATTCAGTAACAAACTGGACCCCAAAGTCCGGAATCTAAGGACCAGTCTCCTTACTATGAAAACTTGGGGCCTGTGTGGGGACTCAGCAGGTAAAGGCCCCTGCCAGCCTGAAGATCTGAGTTCCAGCCCCAAGACCCGGGGGCAGAAGGAGAGAACTTCTGCAGCTGCCACCCGGCCGCCACATGGGTGTCGAGACATGTGTGCCCTCACCCCTGTACACAATCACACAGATACATCAACCACAATTAAGAAATTAAAAGAAGGCATTAAGGCTTGTTTTTGTGGCATGGCTTGGTTTTCTGTTTTCCCTACAATTCCATTCTTAGGTTGGATATGAAAACGCTCAAGGATGTAGCATTTCCCAGTGACTCACGCTAGGATAAGCTGTGCTTCCTTTAGCGTGTGATCCTGACCTCTATGGAGACTGAACCCTGCTCCCATTTTATACACGAAGGCGTTGAGGTTTGGGAACTCCTAGCCAGGAGCACAGCTAGCCACAAATGGATACTGGATGCATCCGTGTGTGTGTGTGTGTGTGTGTGTATGTGTGTGTGTGTGTGTGTCCGTGTGTGCCTGCTTCCTTTTATTTTCTCTAATGACCCTTTCAAATAGACAGAAAGGTTGAGCCATGGCCCTAAGTCCCACACCCTTAACAGATGCCTGCTTACAAGTGTATCGTTAGTGAGAAGACTAGCCAGAGCCACATGTCTGGATGTCCCCCATGTGGGCACAGCCCTGGTCCCTGCCAAGGACGAAGCCGAGCTTCTGAGCGGAGGAGCCAGCGCTGTGTCTGCCTGGGGAAGTTTTGGCTCCAGCACCACAGGCATCAAAGTGGGCTGGAGTGAATTGCAATTAAACGTTCTCGTTTGCATTTCCCCCAATAGCTACTTCGAGCCAGTCCTTGTCCTCGCTGGCTGCTGACTCTGGGAGCAGGACTTGCTTCTAGCCACAGGCAGCAGCGGCTCCAGACTTCGGGGGACACACTGGGCAGCCCCCCCACCTCTTGTTTGCTCGTCTTGGGGAGCGATACATCATCAGTTCTCCTGGCTGTCGACGGTAGCGGTATTGGGTCCCTCCCGTGGTGTTCAGGTGATCTGAGGCCAAGCATTCAGCCTAAGTTTAAACTTTCTCTCATAAATGGGGCCAGGCTCTAGTTCCCAGGGTTCTGTGGTGCTGGTGTGAGCCCGTATTTACACCTCGGCAAGGGAACCAACACAAGACCAGAAAGCATTTGGCTATCATGAACTCTGGGGCTAGTTCTGTCATGAACTATCGGGGCTCTGTGGGAGTGACCGTGGCAGGCAAGGCTGCTTTGGGGAGCCCAGGAAGCCTTCTGTTTTAGGGGACACAGGTATGTTATTAGCACAGATTAATTACACAAAATATTCTGCTTCGTTATGGCCTGTCATACGTGTATAGTTATTCGCGTCATATTCATCCCGCTGACCTCCTCCATCGCCTTCCCTCCCTTGTTCACCCTTCCTCTTCACAGATGGTGAAAGACCTCATGTCCAGAGCACGCGCCCTGAGGTGTGTTGGCGTGGGACTCACAGTGCCTTTTCCTTCTGCTAACGGAGTTAAGACCTTGTGGTTGTCGTGTGACACTTTTCCATGTAGTCTTCATAGGCGTGTTCATCTGTGCAAACCTTGAGGACATGAGCTCGTACAAGGCACCGCTGTTAGTGCAGGACTTGAAAGTGACGTAAGCCACACTTGGGGCCAGAGGTGCAGAAAAAGCGAATGCTCCACCCAGCCACGCCCCCTCTCTCTACCAGCTGTTTGATCAAATATGTTTCCAGAGCTGGAGAGACAGTTCCGTGTGTAACACTCTTACAAACAACTCCTGTTCAGGTCCCAGCAGCAGGGACCGCCAGCTCAGAGCCTCCTGCAGCTCCAGTGCCGGGGTCCGCCTCCTCTCCTGACCTCTGCAGGTACTGCACAGACACACAGAGGCACACGAACACATGCACACACATACGCACGCAGCATACACACATGCACACACACGCAGCATACACACATACACACACATACACGCGGCAGCATACACACATACACATACATATGGCAGCGTACCCACACATATACACACACAGACACACGCACATACACATACATATGGCAGCGTACCCACACATATACACACACAGACACAGGCAGCACACGCACATACACATACATATGGCAGCATACCCACACACATATACACACACAGACACACGCACATACACAGCATAAGCACACACACACACACACGCAGCATACACACACACATATATACAGAGAGCATGTACATACACATGCACACGCACAGCACACACACCATATACACACAGACACACATCGTGCACACACACACACAGTTAAAGGTACATGCACCCAGCATTCGGCCCGCTGTGGGGAAGGTCACGCTAGGATGGCATCACTGTTCTGGTGAGCGCACCTTAGAAGCTCAAAGCTCATAGCATTCGGGCTGAATGAACCACATTTTATCCTTCCAAGCTCAGTGACGGGAGAGAATAAGAATAAAGAAGAATAAAATCAAAGTCAACCTGCGCCTTGGCCCTCGGGGATGGTATTCATTCTACCTCGAGGCAGCTAACAGCGGGAGCCAGGCTGCCCATTGCTGAGTACCGCTAGGAAGCACTGGTCAAAACAGAAATCTGCACAGGTTGTGAGAATCCCGCTCCTCCAGCGGGCTCTGAGGTCTGATGGAGGATGTGCCCAGGCAGAGGGCACCGTCCACTGCAGCATGCGTTCTTCCCCTCTCCTTGGCCAGTGTGTGTTCTCATCATCTGGCCCCACCGGCCACCCACAGCCCCAGCCTGCCGACTTGACTTGGGCTTGCGGTGCACTGGGGTGGGGGCAAACTTCCACAGCGCAGCTTTCTTTTCATGGCCATCCTTTTGTACCTGGGCATTCTCGTCTTATCAGATTCCCCCAGCAAACTCCTACGGCCTCTGGGAAGTGCTTTCGGAGGTCTGCCGAGGACTCGCTTCCTCTCCTCATGACTCCCTCTTCCATGGCCTCATGGCTCCCCTCAGCTCCCCTGTGACTGGGAGTTATTAAGTTTCTATAGCTCACAATCGTTACTCCGTAACTCTTGAGTGACTGAAATTTGATGGCGGCCCTTCCTGTCTAAGCCTGCCCAGGACGTGCATTTCAGAAGCCACTGCTGTCTAAGACACTGAGTCACGGCCCTCCCGAGGGAGGACATTTGGGATGTGAATCATCACTCAGAACAGAGGCTGAGCAGACAGGGCGAGCGGTCAACTTCCTCCCTAATTCAATAGTCGGTAATACATTTACCGGACCCTGAGAGAGGGCCTGCCGGTTCCAGGAGTCCATTTGTCTGGCGCAACAGAGGATAGTAGACCAGGAAAAAATGAACTCTTTCCAGGTCAAACCAGCCAGGCTTTAGGACTCCAGATTCAAGACTGGCCGGTGAGCTCCGCAGCATGGGGCCCACCTCGCTCTCACCAAAAGCGTCTGACCGCAAGTCAGGCCTGGCACAGCCTCTGTCCCAGTTCAACGCCCAGCACTACCAAGGGTAGTGGATCCCCAGCAGGTCATTCATGTAAGAGGTGAGGGGTGGAGGCGCCAAGCAGGGGCAAGGGAAGAGAGGCAGGGCAGAGAGGGGTGATCGGAGTTCAGTTCTTGGGAGCTCTGGGCAACAGCGATGTGTCTCACTGGATCGCTGTGTGTTGGGGAAGAGTGTTAGGCCTTCACGGACACTTTGAACCTGCTCTGCACACAGCGGAAGACCTGAAGCTCACAGATGCAGACGTTGGCTGTGGGGAGTGGTCCAGCGCGCGCTAAGATGCCCAGGCTCAGGGGAACATATTGACAGTCTCCAATGAATAATAATTTTATTATTATTATTATTTTGTATATGGTTCAGGACTAAGACAGAAGCCAGATCTGAGAAGAACATTAAAAACTGTAAAAATTGTGTCTTGTCTCTGAGGAAGGGACAGTCACTCTGTTCATAGGAAGAATTTCTCATTCCTCTGGTTGCGTATGCACAGTGCAGTGGGGTGTATTACCTGATCAGCTTGTTTATTTATTACTCTTTGCATGGTATCCCCTTCAGACTTGAAGAACACCTCTTTCTCCCTCTATATCTCCCTCTCCTTCTCGCTCTCTTTCACTCCCCCTCTTCTCTTGATAAAAACGTAGTGCCAGGACAGAGAAAAGTGGCCATTATTGGGAATGTCACAAAAAAAAGATGTCTTCATGTGTTTTGTGAGGCTGGGTAACATATTAAATAATGAGACTTGCGATTCTACTGGCCAAAATGTGGAAACAGCACGGTTTCCAGCATCTGGTAGGAAACCCCTGGCTGTGTCACAGCATGGCTGAAAAGAAGAGGGAAAACAGGCACAAGCAAAGGGACCAAGTAGGTGGGGTGGCCTTGGCTTAGAGCAACCCACTGTCCTGGCCAGTGGGACTGGCCTAAGACCCAACATGTGGCCATCTCTTTCCCTCCTGGAGGGGCTTGCCTCATAGAGGGAAAGTGACAGGGCTTCAGGTCATTCCAGACGTCCATCCTGCCCTGCTGGCCAGGTAGTCAGGCGCATAGAGAGTCTGGATGTCTGTCCGACTGTCTGTCTCTCTCTCACCCAGCCCCCCAGACTTCTCCCTCACTGCATGGTGCTCTTGAGATGCTGAGTTGGGTCAGGGTCCACTCGAACGACTCTGTGAGTGTGAGCCTATGGGTCACAGCACGCAGGGTCAGGAAACAGGTTTTGGAGTCTTCTGCTTTGTTGAGGCAAGGTTGTTTCCTTTGTTCTGCTTTGTTTCGTTTCTTCTCTTCAGGCCTGCTGCGTACCCTAGGCCAGCGGGTCCACGGGCTTCGAGGCTGCCATCCTTGGCCCACCTCCCAGCTGGAGGCAGAAATGCTGAGTGACAGGGGCTCACAATCACAGGTGGCTTTTTGTGTAGTTTTTGGGATTGAATTCTGGTCATCAGGTTTGTGAATCGAACCCCTTTACTTCCCCTGCCCCAGAGGCTGGCATACGTATGATGCCCAGAGGGCCAGTAAAAGCTCATCTGGGCTTCAAAGAATTCCAGATTCTGCTGATCTGGGGAGGCGGCGGCCATGTTTATTCTCATGGGGTTTCCAGCTGACATAGATGGTGCTTGATGGGGGCTTCAGCAGTTTTGGGGGTGGAAGTCGGCTGGGTCAGAGCGAATGATGGTGACCCAGGCTTTGAATCCCTGCAGTAACTGCTTCATCTTACAATGGTCTCTGGTGCTGTGTGGAAGCCTCCTGGTGGGCTTCGCAAACTTCAAATTCCTGCTGGCAAGAAGGACGACACATCGAAGATTAAAAAAGAAAAAAAAAAAAAAGCCAGTTTTGCCTCACTAATCAAGTACAGTGGTCCCTGCATTGGAAGAGGGCCATGGAGCAGAGAGGATTCAGTAAGACTAGACTCCGATTCTGTAGCCCTTCTTCCTCCTCCTACACAGGGGTCTGCTTCTGAGAGCTGAGCCAACAAGCAAAGAGAAACTCCGGCTAACCACCTGGTGCAGATGCACCCCAGGTGTGTCCAGCAAGCCACCTGGTGCAGATGCTGCTGCAGATTGCACTCACGGGCGTCCTGACACCCAGGGTGTTTATGAATGTGGTCCAACACAAAACTCAGTGTGTGTGTGTCTGTTCATGAGTACAAGTGCCCACAGAGGCTGGAAGATGGCATCAGCTTTTCCTGGAGCTGGAGCCGCCTGACATGGATGGTGGGAACTGAGCTTGGTTCTCTTTGAAAACGGCAGATGCTCTTAACCACCGTGTTCCCTGTGCCGTCCCCAGTGGCTTCACTTTGCTCTCTGGAAGCTTGACTGTATGGTTCTTGGGTGTGAACTTTGTGGTATGGCTGGACACACGTGGCCTAAGTGGACTGTCCTGTGCATGACACCGGGAGCCATTCCATTCTGAAAAAACATGAAAGGCATGTGGTACTGAAGCCATAGTGAGGAAGACCGTGGGCTTAGCTGCACGCAGCCTACACCCGAGCCAGGGCACCCTGAGCACAAATGCAGCTTGCTTGATGCAAGGGAGACTGTCTTGCCCTCCGTTGGTCATTCATGGGGAGGCCAGACCATCACAAGTGTTCTGGAACTGGTACTCAGCAGGCCTGGGGCAGCTGACAAACACTCAGAGGGCGTGAGGTACAGCCAGAGGGTTCCGGAGAACTGAGGAGTCAAGGAGCCTCTTCCCAGGGTGTGTGCGAAGCCAGCGCTCTTGGGCCCTAGCCAACATTTCCTCCTAGATCTTTTCCTCAGGCTTCCCAAGGCCCCTCCTCTCTGCTGAGGATGTCACTAAGACCTGGGGAGATCAATCTGTCAGTCAAGTACAAAGCTGAGTTTGGATTCTGCACCTCTAATCCCAGTTCTGGGAAAACAGAGACGGGTGGATCCCAGAAAGCACTGGCCAGCCAGCCGAGCCTCCCTGAGTCAGGAAGATCCAGAGAAAAGTTTTTTGAGAGCCCTGACTCACAACCCAAGGTAAGTATCGTCTTGGGGGAACAATAACCAAGGTTCCCCTCTGTCCCTGCACTCATGTGCTCCCGTGTGCGCATGCACAGACACACGCCATGAAGCAGATGGATAGGATCTAAGAGCGTTGTTGGCATGTCTTGCTGAAAATATCTCTCTGCCTTTGAAGAGCGAGAGTCCTGACCCAATCCTTCCTCCATGTTTCCAAACCCAGAGCAGCAGCAGGCACAGACCGAAGCCCAGGACTTGCTGCTGCCATGACTCTGAGTGCTTCTGTTTCTTCTTTCAGCCCCAATTACTATTTTTTCATTAGTAAATTGTGTTCTTTCACAATTTCGTGCCCATGCACTGTGTATTTTGATTACAAATACAAATACACCTCCCTCTTGCCCCTAGCCAGTTCACCCCATAAACTACCCCACTATTTACTGGTTTGGGTTGTGCTCAGTGTACTGCTAGGCAAGCTCAGCCAGGACTGTCTGTGTGTGCTTGAGTTTGCAGACTGACCGCCGGAGCCTGGGGACTCAGCAGTGAGCACACAGCTGGACAGAGGCCCCACCTTCTCTTAGAGTCTGCCAGTTACCAACAGAACAGAGCGTGGTGAGGCCCTGTGGGTCCGGTCACCCCTTGTAGCTGACGCTAAGGAGGGCCAGCCTCTGTGCCTTTATGGGCCACGCTGTGAGCTCCTGGCCCCCACAGCTGTGCCCTGCTCGGAAGATGGCATTTTATGGCCCCCTTTCCAATCCTGTGGCTCTGACATTGTTTCTGCACACTCTTCTGCAATATTCCCGGAGCCTCAGAGGCTGCTGTCTTGTAGGCGTGCCCTCAACTGCCTTCCACTCTCAGCGCCTCATGCAGCCATTGGCCCTGATCTCCATTCTCAGCGAGAGAGACAGCTCTGTTTAGGTCTGTACTGTGGGTGCCTTCCTGTTTCTTACCTTTGTGCTCAGCCCATCGGGCTACTTTCAAAGAAAAGGCCAGCCGCCAACGCCTTGCAATTTTGATTTCTGGGCTTGATGAATGTCTGCAAGTTGTTTCCATTGCACAGAAGTGAAATAAAGACAGATGGTTCTCTCCAAATAGACGGGAACGCACAGAGGCGCCAGTTATCCTCCGGCCCTCGAGGGCCCAAAGAAAGACTCTCTTAGTGACTCTAAAGTCTGAAGAAATATCTTGCCTCTGAACAAGAACCAGGGCACAGCTTGTCTTTGGGCACGAACAGGTACACCCAGAGGCTGCATTCCATGCGGTGAATGCTATTTTGTTAGGAAACAGAAGAGCAGAATATCTTGGGAGCAGAAGTCCCATTCAGGAAGCCAGGAGCCTTGAAGCTGACATCATTGTGCCTTCCAGAACAAGTTAAACGGTGCCTCTTTCCATTTATAGACAAGTAAAGTCAGAACTTCCATATAACATTCACAAATAAAACCCGATTTTCACAAAATAAGGTAACTGACATTTGAAAGGAAGTGAAGCTGGACCAAGTCAGTGGATCGAATCCATGGTTTTATCTAAACTCTCTCAACGCAGTAAAAACCAGCCTAACGCCATCACCACCAACAGAGAAAGCCAAAGAGAAGTCGCTGACTTGAGTCAAAGCAGCGTATGTTGTTTCTAGAGTATTCTGAGGTGTTAGACCCCTGCGGCAGCCACTTGCACTGTGACCTTCCCCTCACACTCGTGGCCGTGGGAGCCTTCATTTAGAAGGTGTGGTCTTCATGCAAACGCCGTTTTCTTGGACCAAAGAGGAACCGTCCTGCCCTGTGACGTCAGGGAGGATCTGCAGCAGCAGCAGCAGCAGCAGCAGGAAGCCAAGTGGACGCTCAGCTCGGCTTTGTCCCGGGGCCTGACTCTATCTGGGCTGCCACCCCTCTGCAGACACTACCCACTCAGGGAACTGGCCTTTCCCCCAAAGTCAGATCATTCTAAACACACTCTTACCAGCCCCGCCAGGGGAACCATTCGTCCATCCAGAGGCTGGCCACAGCCTAGAGCAGCGGCCCGCAACCTTACTAGTGGCGAGACCCTTTATACAGTCTCTCATGTTGGGTGACCCCCAACCAGAAAATTATTTTCAGTTTCACTTTGTAACTGTAATTGTGCTACTGCTACGAATCGTAGTGTGAACATCGTTATGTAACCTCTCTAAAGGGGGGTTGTGACCCCCAGGTCGAGGACCCCTCTCCAGGGGTCACCCCTGACTTAGTAGCTCCTTCACACGTGAAGTCAAGGCAAGGGGAGGGAGCGAGTGGGTGTACGCTAGGACATGTAAATCTTCTTGCTATGTCCACACTGCTCTCTCCCAAAGGGGTAGGACCTGCCTGTGGCCCAGCCGCATAGGTGTGACGGCACCAGACTGTAAGAGCTCTTACCTGACAAGCTAAACAATGCGTTTCTGTCAAAGGCGACAAAGGTTTCCGAAGGTTTTACAAGCGGGAGAGTAGCAGAGACAGTTCAGGAGACAGAAGGAACTTTCTCTTTTATGTTGCAGTGGGGGGAGGGGGGAGACAAACAATGGGGAAGGCGTGGAGGCAGGGGGCTGGGTGGGAGGGCGTTAAAGTGGTCAGAAGTGTCAGAAGCAAGGTGCGGCTGTGCTGGAGGGGAGGGCTGCAGAGGAGAAGGCCGGCAGTGAGTAGGACACCCTGCTCTCTGACTCCGTGTTTTTTTGTTTTTTGTTTTTTGTTTTGTTTTGTTTTGTTTTGTTTTGTTTTGGCTTCTGGAGACTTTAAAAAAAGAGAGATTTGGGAAGGAGCCTAGAGGACCCTGTAAATGGATATGTGTGCACATTTCTCCTCCCTCGCCACCATAGTTCCCACAGCATCTGTGGCAGGCGAAGCAGAGTGGAAGCAGGTACTCGGTCGATATTTCTGAAAGCAAATGCACGGACATGCATGAGTTAGAGGCTAGTGGTTAACAATTCCTGTAACCTCGTGCGAACAGGCACCAGTGTTTGTGAGGGAGCCGTGTGAACAGTCTGGGGTGAGTAAGATAAACACTGGACTCCCAGGGTGTGGAGCCACGCTTGACCCTTCCTTTCCTGTCCTTAGAAACACTGAGGTTTGCATCAGGCTCGAGGGAAGGCACAGCATCTCACAACCTTGTTACAAGACCTGGATGAGCTCTGCAGGCTCCAGGGCATCCTATGCAGTCTTTTCCCCTTCCCGAAGGCCTTGTGTGGAAACCAGTCTTCCTTCTGCGGCGACAAGCCGGCCAGATGGCTCAGTGGGCAAAGTGATTATCCTGCAAGCAGGGCAGCCGGATCAGAGGCCATGTTAAAAAAAAAAAATTAGCTGTCTGTAGTGGCAGCTGCGTGCCCAAGAACTGGGGGTTGAGGCAGCTGGATCCCCGGGACTCACTAGCCAACCGGCTCAGCCTTCTTGGATGATGCGAGTTCATGAAGCTGCCTGTGTGAACACTTCCGGAAGCACACGGCGCACGCGAGGCCTACGCACGGCATTCACACCGTGCGTCTCACGGTGTGAACCCCACGTTCCAGGCACTCTTGACCCGAGGAGAGGATGTGGTGACACTCAGGAGATGCGCAGGGGTCTCTCATGACAGTGCCCCCACCCCCACCCCCGCTGCAGAGTTCAACCCCTGCTGCGCTGGAAGGTAGGCCACAGGACAGGCCGGGGAGGCCGCCACATCTGACGGGACTCTGGCCATGGGCTGCTCCCCCTCACGGAATGTGTGACCTGTCACTCTTGTCTGTCAGCACAAGAGAATGGCCCCTTCTCCCCAGGGGATGACCCTGCACACTTCCCCTGGGAGCCTGAGAGACAAGATGCAGCAACAGCAGTGACAACTCCTGAACACGTGCTCACACAGGCTTCTCAGAGGAGTCTCCGCATGCTCGGCCACACAGGTCACAACCCCCTTCCCCTCCTACGCTCCATTTTCTGCACACATTGCTCTCTTCTCCGCCCTCGAAGCTATGCACACGCCTTGAACAGGCACTTGCTGGTCTCTCTTCCTTCCAGCTCCCCTCAGCCTAAAGCTTCTGCGCCTCTCTGATGCCTCTTGGGCTCCGCTCTGTGAGTATGAGCATGTCGGAAGGGGAAACTGACATTGGGATGTAATCTATGAGAGAATAAAAGCAAACAAAACAACTCGAACTTCAGCGCCTTCCTTCACACTTCAAGCAAATTATGAAGGCGAATCCCTGTGTGCAGAGAGATGAACTCATTCAGCGGGGAAGAAACCCGCCAGCCATGGAGACAATCATTACCACAGTGTCATATATATTGTGACTTGAATGTGAATCCTCCCCTGCTACCCCTCCCCCATGCTCATGTGCTGAACACTGAGTCCCAGGTGCTGTTGGTGGTTTGGAAGGTTGTTACAGCCTCAGGAGGGAAGCCTAGCTGGAGGAAGCAGACCCAGGGGTGGGTCTGAGGTCTACTGTCTGTCTCTGCTTCCTGGTCCTCTGAGGTGGAAGCACACAGCCTCAGTCTTCACAAGGAAACTGTAAGGTCGGCATCATCACACCGACTTCAGGAATGACAAGACCAGGACTTAACTACCAAGCCAGAGATGCCCAGGCTGAGAAAGATGAAGAGAAGGACTTCCCATCCCTATAAATTTGCCCTGTTTCTCCATATACCACCCTCAAAATTTGAGGCTGAGAATGTTGGAGACTATCCTGGGCTACAGTGAGTTCCAGGACAGCTGGGGCTACCCAGATAAGCCCATCTGAACACAAACAAACAAACAAACAAGTGAAAAGATTAACAAAAGTTAGTGTCAGGCTCAGTGGATAAAGGTGATCGAGGCCAACCCCAATGACTTGAGTTTAATCCACGAAACCCACATGGCAGAAGGAGAGAATGCTCGCACAGGCACAAATAAATCAATGTAAGCATTATTAAAGCATTGAGCAGAGTTTGAAAATTAAGAATGTAGAACTAGAGAGATGGCTCAGTGGCTCAGAGCACCGTTGCTCTTCCATAGGACCCATGCTTGGTTCCCAGCCCCCCCACCCCACCATGGTGGTCATAACTATCCGTAACTCCAGTTCCAGAGAATCCAACACCCTCTTCTGGTCTCCACAGGCATCAGACACACATGGCGATATACATACTCACACATACAAGAAAAATACCCCTAAACCCCAGGCTGGTCCCAGAACAAAGAAAACCATGCTGCGGTGATCTTGACAGTGATGGTGGTCCCCTCTAACACAGCACCCTGCAAAGACTGTGCCGGCAAGCCGCATCCCAGCTGGGGAGCCTGAAGCAGGGCTAGCCAGAAGGAGTGTGGGATGGCAAGGAAGCAGACAACCTTCCCAGCGCTTTCAGCCCTCAAAAAATAACCTCCAGGAAACAAGCCTCGGCACACAGGGAGTCTCCGGCCCCATCAAACGCCGCCAGCTTCTCTGAACAGAGCTGGGACAGCTTCCCAGCAAGCAGGGACATTTTCAGAGCATATACATGCCAAGAGCTGTTTTTTGCCCGATAACTCTGATTTGAGAACTACCAACTTTAATCGTGAACAAAACAGCGAAGATTAGAAAAAAGAGCAAGGCTCAAGGGTGGAAGCCTGTCTCCTGGCTCCCCAGCCTGGCTTGGGGAGCCAGAAAATCACTTGACCTTTGGAATGTCTGCACTTTGGAATTTCAGAGTGAAAAGCTCGTGAAGAGGATATAACGAACTGATGTAAAGTGAGTAAGTGCATCTGTTGCTGTGACTAAACACCTGTGCAAAAGAGGCAGTTTAAGGGCTGGGGTAACGGCTCCAAGGTCAAGAGCACTGGCTGCTCTTTCAGAGGACCTGGGTTCCGTGCCCAGCACCCACAGGGTGGCTCACAAACATCGTAGCCCCATGGAGGTTCTAGGAGACCCGATGCCCACTTCTGACTTCTCATACACACAAATGAACCTTTATTTAAACAAACAAACAAACAAACAAGTTTCTAAAGAAAGATTCACTTTGGCCTAATGTTCAGAGGGTCCACCAGGGCGGGGAAGGCATGGCAGTGTTCATGCGGCAGAAGCACGGCACAGGGGTCCCTCACACAGGGCAGGGCAGAGAGCAGCGGGACGTGGACAGCCTTCTCCCATGTGATCCGCTCCAGGCCCCCAGCCCCTGGACGGTGCTGGTCGCTTTCAGGTGGGCCACCTGTCTCTGCCAGTCTTCTCTGGAAACACTGAGAACGGGAAAACCCTGGAGACAGGCGGGTCTCCTAGCTGCATCTCCTAGGTGAGCTCAACCCAGTCAAGTGGACCTTGAAGACCACCACAAAGGGCCGGCTTCTGTAAGAGAAATGAGATGAAATGCTCACCATACAGCCGCTCAGTCGTGTGAAGGGACAGACGAGGATAAACAGGACCCACGACAGGAGCAGGGGTAAGGCGCTGAGGTGACACACTGCTCATTGTCTGGATCTGGGTAAATTCCGCCTCGAAATCATGCCCGTGCTTTGTAGGAAGAGAAACGAAACTGAAAAGAAAACCCAGCAAGTTTGTGAGCGAAGCCTGAGAACACGGACACAGACCCTAACAGGCCTGTGCAGCCATGTTTCAAGAGAGCAGAGTGAGGGCGGGCTTGCAGGGAAGCCAGGCAGGCAGCTCCCTGCTGCGGCGCTCTCCTGGGCCCCGCAGCTCAGAGGTGACCCCGGGAACAGATACTGAACTTCGGATCCCATGCCCAGGGGTTACCAATCCTAGAACCAGCTGCCACGTGTCCTAATGCTGAACAAGTGAGCGAACGCTGACGGTGGGGAACGGCAACGGAGATGTCACCCTGGCTAGACCCCAGGACAAACTCAAGACACTCGGACTTTTCTTATGTTGCATTGATTTTGAGAGTGTATGTGTGTGCCCTCACGCCCCAGCACGCACAAGGAGGTTAGAGGACGAGGATGCCAGGGGACCGGGCCCTGACCTACTGGCTAGGGGATGGCTGGGCTGCCAAGGAGACCGGTGGCTGGGAGCGGGCGGGTCACTTTGCTTCAGGGCGAGCCCCAGGTAGGCAGATGGCTGTTTCTACGCCCCTGGTTAGCCCCAGTGGTTAAAGGGACTGAGTGTGTGAAGTCAGAAGGGAGACAGGAGGGGAGGAAGCGGGGTGAGCCGGAGGGAGGGGCGTGAGTCTGGTCGAAGCATTGTCTGCGTGTGTAATATTCTCAACGGAACCAGGAAAGGCTAGTGAGCTTTAGTGTGTAACAAACACGGGTGTGGTACGGGAGACCCAGTGTCCGTGTCCCAGGGAACTGACTGACATGACCCTCGTCCCTTAAACGGCTGCGTACATGTTGAAGCCATTGCTGGAGTTCAAAATTCCCCCGGAACAGGAGGCCAGCCCCTGGCCGCCAACTTCGGCCTTAGTGGGGTTGGTCGGCTGTTGGCGAGCTATCCGGGTGAGCAGACACACTTGCTCCCCCTCCCCCCAAGGAAAGTCTCACACCACAGCGTGTGGCACCATGGTCTCCCGCTAGATCTCCAGCTCCACAGATCCCTGGTGTCAGTGCCAGATGCACCGGGCCACACCAGGCTGCGCCCTGACCGACGTGTGCAGCGGCTGACGGCAGCTCTGCTGCTTCTGAGTCCCAGAGAAATGCACAGCCAGGGTGGTTCCCTGAGCTGCAGCCAGTGTGACTGGACAGTGAGGCGCATCCTTAGGATGGTGTGAACTGATCCTTAGGATGGTGTGATGGGGTCCATAGATTGGTGTGATGGGATCCATAGATTGGTGTGATGGGGTCCATAGATTGGTGTGATGGGATCCATAGGTTGGTGTGATGGGATCCATAGATTGGTGTGAGTGGATCTGCAGGGCGGTGTGAGCTAACAGGATTTGTTAGCGCCCACAGCCTGTGTAATCCCTGAGCGGATTACCCTGAGGGGATAATCTCATTATGCCTTGCAGCGTCACTCAAAGGTGCCGGGCGGCAAGTATTAAAGTTGCGGCTGATAGGAAGCTGACCCTGGAACGCCTGAGCGCCCAGGCGTGGAATGGCCTCGCCCTGGCACAAGGAGAACCGCTTCCACCCTGGTTTTCTCTCTCCAGACTTTTCTTGGTGGAAAGTCTTCTCTGCCCTTGTGTGAAAACTTCCTCCATAATTTGCTTTCTGATCATTTGTAGGTAATAAAAGCTCCCACTTGTGATAATTTTAAAATAAAACAGATTCTAAATTCAACTGATTCTAGCCCCATATGGTGCTCTAGGCTTCAAACGTGTCACATACAATATCACATAAGATATATGATACGTTTGAATATATTATATGTTATATATGTTTTAAAAGAGTTGTGGGACTATTTTTGGCTATACTCTTTGCCGTCATGTTAGTGTGGTGCCCCTCCCCAGCCCCCACTACCCCCGTGGCACTGTAGTCCAGAAGCGTGTTAGGTCGCTCGGGCCCCAGCAGCAGACGCGCAGAAGCAAACCCTGCGTGTCAGGGCTGGGTAGGCGCGGGCGCGCGGGTCGGTGACCCTCTAGCGAGCCACCGAATCTGCCTCGCTGAGGCAGGCAAGGCGGCTCGTGCCCTGCGGGAAGGAGGGAGCAGGACAGAGCCCTCGGAGCTTCCCTTCCCTGTCGCCATGACAACCCGGCTGGCAGCAGGCAGGGTTTGCTTGGGCCACAGTTCGAAGGTCTGGTCCCTCAGGGGCCGAGGATTGTGCCCGGCTCCTGTTCACCGTCCCTGACACTCAGGCCGGGTCTCTGTTACTATGGTGATTCTCAGTGTCCCCCCCCCCCCCCCCATCCTGGGGGGGGGGGGGAGGCGTGGCCGCAGGGAGGTGTCACCTGCTTCGCACCCACACCCACGTCTCAGCAGGAGGAAGCAGAGGACCACAGGCTCACCAGGCTTGCACACCAAAAAAAGACACACACACACACACACACACACACACACACGCACGCACGCACAGCGCTGTCACAAGGCCCAGTCTGCTCATTTTATCCCACCAAGTCCATCCGACAAGTAGGGAGACAAGGCCGCAGACAGCAGAGGCCCGACGTGTCCCGCGCTCCCGAGCTACCCCGGCCAGTGAGGGTCCCACAGGACACTCAGTTAATGCCATGCAGCAGGTGCGGGGTGGGCGGACGAGGCAGAGCTACGATGCCGTGATAAAGAGGTGGCGGGTGAGGGCTCTCATTCGCCACTTCTGTGCTAGCAAATGCCAAAGCCAGCATGGGAACGTTATTTAAAAATCCGCTTTCTCCAGGTTACAAATGATAAGTTTTCGTAACTAACATAACGCTAAATTTTGTTATGCACAACACAATTTCATATACATTGTATCAATTAACTGAAACATTTCCAGGGCAGTAGAGGTGCTTACACGGTGTTTTATATTTGCGAACCTAGGATTTGGCTAGGTTCAAGACGTCCCAGGCCACACACCCAGGAGGTGACGAGCTCAGGCCAGCACGCTAGTTTTATGATTAGTGATCTTTTAATTCTACCCAGAATCCCCCCGAGACACATCCTTTTCCAGCCAAGACAAACTCGTCAATCTTCTAAGAAACGGACTGTCTGGGTTCCATTAAAAAAAAAAAGAAGAAGAAGGGATACAGTTTCCTGAGTGCTCAAATGTCAAACAGCTTTTCTTGGCAGAGGAAGACCCCATTAAAATGTATCCCGTGGTCAAGATCGGTCGGAAAATGGAAAGACAAATTCTTCCCTGAGTCGTGAGAGGTAAACAGGGAACAGGCGGTTTTTAATTAAGGCTTATAATCTGTATTGTCTGTGTGTTTGTGCACACGTATGTCACCTATTTGCAGTTGCCCGTGAAAGCCTGGAGAGGGCGCCAGATCCGTGCAAACTGCAGTTGTAGATGATTGTGCGCCACGCGACAGACTCGCTGGAGACAGATCTCGGGTCCTCTGCAAAAGCGGCAGGTGCTGTTGAGCTGGCTCTCCAGTCCCTGCCAAGTGGACCACACCAGAGCTTGGCAGAAGTCTGCAGGATGACGGCTCAGGGTGGAGTGGGCTCGAAGTCACAGATTGGGACTGTTCGTTCGTTTGTTTTTTGGCGTGCTCCTGAACATCCAAGTCATCTTCAAGGTGACACATTTAAAAAATATCAGAATTACCTCTGATGAGGAATCAAAGCAGGCCTGGAAAAGGTGAGCAGGGGCAGGGCTCCTCTCCTGTGTGTTTTCATTGGTTCTTTCCCCTCTGGTCTGGGATCTAGCTAAGTCCCTTCGAGATTCTGCCCTTCTTTCACAATCCTCAGGTAGGTGTTAGACTTAGGTGCTGAGGGTTGCAGGAGACAGTTCTATGGCAAGCCAACCTGGCACAGACTGGCACACACCAGATCACCTTTGAGCCCAGTCGGCACTGTCTGGGGAAAGAAGCCCTTCCACAGTCTACAGTCAGGAAGCTGCCTGTGGGGTTGGGATCCGGCTGCCGAAGCTGAGATCTTCACCGGGTCTGAGTGAAATGAAGCTCTCCACTGCTGCTGGACATGCCCCCTCCTTCCTCCGCACGCCTGATGCTGTTTTCACTGTATCGGGAGACGGGAGTGGCCTGCCTGCCCATCAGCAGAGGCACAGACAGTAAAGATGTCGTGAAGAAAATCGAATTATGAGATTCGTGGAAAACATGGGTGGAACCGGAGAAGATAGCACTGAGTGAGGCTAACCCAGGCCCGGGAAGAGAAATGTTGCCTCTTATCTCATACATGAACTAAAGCTGTGCGTGTGTTTGCAGAGGTCAGGGAATTAGCAAAGGGCCCATGAGAGGCGGTGTGACTGACTGCTGGCCAGCAAGGGGGCAGGCGCAGGAGGTTAACACTGGTCATTGCCCCAGTTTTCGGGTCCCTGAGATGGCTCAGTGGACAGGGGCCCTAAAGTTTACTCTCTGGGACCGGCGTGGTGTAAGCAGAGAAGGAACTGTCAAGTGTTGTCTGGTCACGCTCTGTCTTCCTTAGGGTCCATTGCTGTGAGGAGACGCCATGACCATGGCACCTCTATGAAGAGAACCGTTTTACTGGGGCTGGCTTACAGCTCAGAGCTTTGGGCCATTATTGTCTCGGTGGGAAGCATGGCCGCCTGCAAGCAGACTTGGTGCTGGAGAAGGAGCTGGGAGTTTTGCACTTGGACTGGCAGGCAGGCGGAAGAGAGTGACGCTGGGCGTGGCTTGACCTTCTGAAACCTCCAAGCCCCCCCCCCCCCCCCCGGCCCCACTCCCCCTCCAGCAAGCCCACCCCCCCCAAGGGCCACCCCCTAAAAGGGCCCCCCCTTAAGGAGAGGGGGGGGGGGGGTTCATTCAAAACCACACTCTCACCTGTGTGCCTCGGTATTTGAATCCTCACGAATACATAAGATAAAGATTTTTAAAGATCCCAGGCTTTACAGTGCTCGGCTGCATTTGTGGAAGGGCATACATGCTTTAATTTTTTTATTCTATGCGAATGAGTATTTATACTCACCTGCATGTAGGTCTGAATGATATTTGCATGCCTGGCTCATGTCGAGGTCAGAAGCGGCCTTCAGATCTCCTGAACTGGAGTTAACAGATGCTTGTGGTTCTGCTAGGAATCAAACCCTGGTCGTCTGAAAGAGCAGGCACCACTATTAACCCATGAGCCATCCCTCCAGCCCAGGGCCGGGGAATCTGTTGGTGATGTGAAATGCACCCTGGGAAAAGGACGGCTGACCTCATTCCTGGAAGCTGGTAACCGCAGCCCAGGGAATGGGGCCGCCCACGGCTGTTTGGTCTCTGCAAAATCAAGATAATCCCGGAGCGGTGTGCCCACAGGACCCTCTCACAGGTGGTCTTAGGTCGCCTCAAGTTCACAGCCGATATTAATCAGCACAATCACAGATTTTCCCCAGTGAGAGCACACTCTGGTTGTGCTTAGCGGTGGGACCGGAGTCTCGGGAGACACGGGTGGGAAGGGAGTCTTTTGATCTGTGTTCTGTGTGGGTTCTAGCTGGGTTGGAATGGAGACTAAATAAAATGCACACAAAATAAGCTTTCTTTCACTTTAGCAGTTTAAAAATCCCTCCAGGGAGAAAGCTGGTTCTTCAGGGAAACCAACTCAGTGCCGCACGCGTTCTCCACCCTCGCCGCTCTGCAGAGGCGCGTGTCCGTTCCCGCGGCAGGACTTCGCCGGGGGCACGACGGCCTTTGCCCCGGGCACGGCCTCGCGCGCTGGCCTATAAGCAGAGCGCGGTTTAGACCTGGGGTTTTGAAATTGCCGCGGTCGCGCTGTGGCAGCTTCGTTCGCAGGGGATGCCCGCTGCCCGGCGGTCGGCCCTGACCGAGACTCCCCGGCGGCCGAGGCTCAGAACGCCGGGCCCCGGGCGCGCTGGCGGCAGCGCCGCAGACCGCAGGCCCTGAGCTCCGTCCTTCCCGAGGAGCGCGGACGGCAGGCGCGCGCCCCGTCGCACCCCAAGCTCCCGGTAGTCGCGGGCTCACCGCTCCGGCAGTGCAGAGGCCGCGGGGGCGCGCGCCGAGCGCGGAGTGAGCGCGTGCTGAACGAGCGAGCGGCGAGCAGGTGGCTCGCTCGGTAAAATTCCCCGGAGAATAACGGACTCCAGCCCGGGGTCACGGCGGTGACTTGAAAGCGCCCCGCGGTGGAGGCATGGCGCTGTCCCCGGGGCGGCGGGCGGGTCCCTGAGGCTGCACCGCCCGGCTCCGGCGCTGGGAGGACCCGGGATCGGGCACGTGCGC
>NW_026586383.1:9340126-9366312 GCF_907164565.1 Psammomys obesus
AGCCGGCACGCGGAATGGCTGTCCCCAAGAGCTGCTCCCATCTCCTGGAAAATGCCTTGAGTGGACTCACTTCTGTCCGCCCCACCCCTACCCCATAATAAGCATTTTGTTTGTTATCCTGAGACTTCCCGGGGCACAGATGGCGGCCTGTCCCAGGTGTGGTCGGTGCGCTGGGAGAGGCTATTTACTCTCCCAATTTGAGCTGGGGAGAGGGGTGTTCCTCCCGCCTGCTCCCCCGCTCCCACACGGCCTTCTCACCCCTCTGACCTGCAGCCACAGCCCTGTGATGACACAGGCGTCCGTCTGTAAGGTGGAACACTCGGCTTCCAGTCTTCCCAGGGCTGGTGGGGTTCACGGTGCGGTGTGAAAAGGCACTGGGGTTGTGACAGGGAGAGGGGATCTTGCCGAGGCGTGATGTGGAGAGGAGGTGGTTTGCGGATCTAAATGTCTTTTTCTAGAGACGTTGGTTTTGGTAAAGCTTTGAAGACTGCATCCCTCTTCATGTTGGTGTTGGTGGCCTGGGTGTGGGTAGCTGTGTTTTCCTGATCGCTCCCCCCACCTATGGAGGGGTGCCTCTAGGCCAGAAGTGTGCTGTCTCTTTTGCTGGGGGCTCTCTTTCTCTCTCTCTCTCTCTCTGGGAGTATGGGCATGTGTGTACAGTCAAGCAACTCTGTGGACATGTTGCGTGTGGCAGGATTCTCTGAGGTCTGCATTTTCTCCTCTGCAGGAGACGGATGGGAGGGATTTGTTCACGGTTGAGAAAGTGAGCCGCTAGCCACATCTGGTGATTTAAACTAGCAGCCCCAACAGACCATCACCCTGGATGAGGCGGGGTCGGGGCAAGAGAGCCTGGCTGTGGCTGTTCAGATCAATTTGATTCTCTCTGAACAAAAAGTGCCTCATAGAAAACTAGGTACCCCTCCCCCCTCCACTTCTGCCCGCTTAGTTCTGTGCTTGACGTGGTTTTGTCTCAGTTCAGGTAAAGCAGGCGTGTTCATCAGCCCTTGGTCACTTTGTTTTTAACCTTTTATTAAAGTATAATTGCAGAAAGGTGTATAGCTCTGAAGTGTGTGTCTGGGGCTGGAGAGGCGGCAAAGCAGTTATGGCTGCTGGCTGCTCCTGCAGAGGGCTTGGTTCTCAGCACCTGCAGGTTGGCTCAAAACCAACTCTCCAGTTCCAGGGAATCTGACACCCTGCTTTGACCTCTGCAGGCGGAGAGCACGCATGGCACACATCCAGGCATCCAGGCATCCAGGCACGTGTGCGCTTGTGGAACTAAGTAAATCCCTGACGTGTATATTCGATGGATTTTCATTGACTAGCCACACCTGCGTATCTAGTGCCCAGATTAAGAACAAAAATCTGCAAAGTGTCTTTATAACTCCCGAAAGGCCACAGCCCCTGAGTTAACTGTCATATTGTTTGGTTTGGCCGGGCTGAGTTCATTTCACGTTTAATCCCATTACTTGGCTATCACGCTGACATGAGACTCTCTCGAGGTGTTGTTTTCTTCATCCGCCCATCCCCCTCTAAGGCGGTGTCTTACCTGTAGCTGAGGGTTCATAGAATAGAACTCTATAGTCCTGGCTGAACTCAAACCTGTGCTTATCCTCCTGCCTCAGCCTCCTGATCGCTGGGATTAATGGTGTGAGTCATGTCTGGCTTATTTTTTTAGCCTCCTTTCTAATGAGCTTAAATCAAGAGTCATTTTTCTACAGCAGAAAAGTGGAAGGAAAAGTTTGCTCCTGGATCTGGGTTGGCAGCCCACGGTCCAGGGCTGATTGGTTCTCTGACGGGGTGATAGCCAGACCTCAGGCATAGCAGAGATTTGTGGTTTACTCCCTGAATGCTTTTCCATGGAGCAAACTTAACGGATGCACATATTAAATTGTGTGTTTTGAGTAAAAAAGTATGAATGAGCTAAGTTTTTAATGCCTCGAAGTTAAAAGTTGGATGCAATCAGAAAAATCTCAACTGATTTCTGAACTGTTGGAGCTGTTGCCACGTGGTGGTACCACGTTGGCTGGAGGAGCCACACACCCCCGTCGTGAGTCCTGGAGGGCAAAAGGGGCCTTCCAACCAGAGAGCAGAAAACGGTATTTGAAGAAACTTCCTGGAGATTCTGGGTTGTTGGAGTTTATCCTGGGACTCTTTTCCCCAGATAGAATTCACTCCAGGGTTGTGAATTGAGCCAGGTGAGCTGAGCTAACATTGCCTTTTCCTCAGCCGTGCAAGGCTGTGGTGGCACAGCCCTGGGGTGCTGGAGAGTGCTTGCTTAGGCTTGTGATCTATCACCCCAGGATCCTCCAAAGGTTCCAAAGTTCCCTTTTCTGAGGCCAGTGGCTCCTTTCACAGAGTAGGAGCATGGTAAGTTTTAAAGAAAGGATGGGCTTCTGGGATTGGTTCCCTCACATCCCACAGGGAGAGTTCAAGTCAGGAGGAGGAGGAGCGGAGGCTGGGTCTGGCGTGGAGGCTAGGTGAGGCTGCCCGTGGCCCTGCCCACATCAGTGTCACATCAAGAGCGGTTTGTGTTTGCAGTGCTCTTTGGGTGACTATATTATTTCTCACTGCAGTGACAAAATTCCTTGCAAAAGCAGTAAGGGAAGGCAGGGCCTGTTTGCTCACAGCGCACAGATGCTGTCTGCCGTGGCTGGGTGGTATGGCTGCACGACGGTGAACATGAGGTGGCCGATCTCACCTGCGTGCAGGCAAGGTGTGGGGATGCTCCACATTTTCCTTCTTTCTGTTTTCTTATTCATCCTGGTACCCAGGCCATGGGATGGCACCACCATGGTCCGGTTGGGTCTTCCTTTTTCCGCTAAACCTCTCTTGACACCCGCTCACAGACAGGCCCGGAGGCGTGCTTCCTGTGGTGAGGCTGACAGTGCAGTACACACGGTGTATTCACCATTGCAGAGAGTGGCCGGCGTCTGCACGTTCCGGCCATGGTACGGCTCCTCCATCCTTCCAGGTGGGGGGACATTGGCCTTTTCAGTTACGGAAGAACTGGGGCTTCAAAAGCTCAGCACTCTTTCCAAGTTGGCAGGCTTTGTGAGTCAGAGGGCCAAGAGCTGAGCCTCCGAGATGGCTTCTCCACACGAACTGTGTCCTACAGGGCGCAGAGAGCTTTGCGTCCTTCTGTGCCCTCCGTGGCAGCTGGCCTTGCACTTAGGAGCCAGTTAACCCTAACTATGGGATTGTCGGAAATAGAAACCAGCTCTCCTGAGTGAGTGGGATGTTCAGACAGTGAGGGGAGCGTGAGAACCTGGAGTTGAATTGATGCCACCCGCCATGTTGGGACCGTGCGTGTGCCATGGAGACTGTTTCACCTGGTCCTGTGTTACTAGTATTTTTTAACCTCTAAAGATGTGTTGATGTCTGTTGGCCATTGTAGATTTATTAGCTAGCTGTAAGCTGATGAAACACCATTCAAAAGCAACTTATGGGAAAAGGAGTTTATTCTGGCTTCCTGTTCCAGGATGCTGGGGAGGCAGCAGGTGGCTGGAGCAGGAAGTCGACCAACCGCGTTTCATCTCACAGGAAGCCAGGAGAGTGAAAGGGAAGTAGGGCCGGGCTGTAAACCTTCACAGCCTGCCCGCAGTGACCGACTTCTTCAGCAAGGTTCCGTGCACTAAAGGTTCCCTAACCTTCCCAGACAGCATCACCAGCAGGGGCCAAGTGTTCAACTACCCGAGCCAGCACGTGGCGCTTCTCATTCAAACCACCCAGGCATTTTGTTGATTCTTTAACAACAACAACAAAGCTTTATATGTGTGTGTGACATATATTTATGTGTATTGTACATATATGATGTGTGTATGTGTGTGTGTGTGTGTGTGAATGCATGCCTGCTCATACCAATCATGTGCACGCGAGGACAAGCTCTGGTCCTCACGGTCCACTGTGGCCGAAGTGACGCCTTTGCTGTTTGCAGCCACATGTTGGCCTGGCTGGCTGGCACACAGCCTTCGGGACGATTCCCATCTCCAGCGCTGGTCTCGCTGGAGGGCAGGCTGTGGGGTCACAGATGTTCACTGCCTGTCCTTCTCCGTGCCCTCTGGGGACTTGAACTTCGGTCTTCATGATTCATCTTTACCTCGGCCTTCTTTGGTCTGTGTGGCTTTAACCTTCACCTGCTGATGGACAGTAGGGGATTGCTATCGTTTGCAGCAAATGTCCTTGATGACTCTTGGGGTCTCACGGGAGTGTCTGGCGTCTGTATTCCCAGCCTGGATCGCAGGGTATGACTGACCAGCCTCTGTCTGTGGCGTTTTGTCCAGTGTCTGTGACACGTCACTGTCCGCCACACCAGGTTGGGGCTCCTGTTGCCTCCTCTTCAGCCGAGGCTGTTTTGGGTTTGATTAATCTGAGCGACTGCCCTCACTGCTCCGATACCGGGCCCTCCTTGGAAGATTACCTTACCTTTTCCTGCTTTCTGTCATTTTACCTCCGAATCACACGGCCTGGCTTACTCACTCTCAGACTCTTCCTTTGGGCCCCGGTCAGGCTAATGATGGTAATTTAATAACAACAGTGATGGAGATGATGGCAGTGGAATGCTTTGTCCGTCATCTGAGACTCTAGAGACTCCTTCGGACCCTTCCCGTAGCCGATCCTCCGTGGCAGCCACACCAGAATTGGCTCAACTGCTTTCTGCCCCAAGACACGGCCTTGGAGTCTATTAGCTTCACAGGAAAGGCCAGCCCTGCTGGGACTTCCGTCAGGGCGAGCTTTTTATTTTCTGCAGTTAGATTCGTCTGACGTTTGTATTCCCCTGTCTTCTGAGGCAGAGAGGTCTGACCCTTTCCGTAATGAAAACCATCTATCTTCTTACCCTGGATTGAGTAATTTGTTATTTTCTCATTTATGTGTTGCTGTCTCTGCCAGACACTGATCTGGGTTCGATTTTCTTTTGGATCTGTCTTTTGACCCTGTTCTGTCCCGTTGGTCTTGTGATTCCTGGATTAATTCTGTTTTTTACTTAATTACCAGAACCTTGGAATAAATCATCCTGTCTTAGCCCTTTTCTTCCAGACCTCCTTATCTACCCCAGAGCCCTTAGATTTGAACATGGATTTTGGCCCCCTCCGCCTCCCCACAAAAAGCCCTGCCACAGTTGGAGAGGAGACCTCTCACCTTCTCAGTTGACAGGTCTTCTCCATGCATGGGGTCTGTCCCGGCAGACACTCCCTTTACAAGGTAAGGAAGCCTTGTGGCATTCTCCATGAAGCTCTGGGGGCTTGAGGGGGGCGATTAGAGTTGGTTATGTCATTTTCAAGTTAACCTTATGGAGGTACAATTCACATGCTGCACATTTCACTCGCTGAACATTTATAATTCAGAGCTCTGTGTAAACCCAGGGTGAGGCGTAGACAGCAGTCTGACATCATCAGAACCTCCTTGTTTTCAGAAGAAAACCTACGCCCAGCAGCAGCCCCGTTGGCTCCCCACACAGTGGCCTGGCACCAGGAAACCTGCATCAATCCCAGTCACTGTGGGACGCCCGTCCACAGCACCCCCTGAATCCAGGGTCAACCGGCCACAGAGCTTGCTGACTTGCTGGCTCCTTTTAGTTACGATTTTGAAGTTTTTCTGTGTGGCGGACTGACTGCTTCCTTCCTTCGGAAGGCTGAGTTCTGTCCTTCCCATCACTCACCGGTTTTACTGCTCTGTCTGGTGGGAGCCTTTTGCACACGATCACATTTGTTAATCCCTTATTGCCTACAGTGTACAGTAATCGGTGTGTGTGTTGGTTGTTTCTCTTGTGCTGGGACAAGACTTCCTTCGGATCCTGCTTTGAGGGTACAGCCATCCTGGTGACAGGACTGAGGCTGCTGGCACACTCAGGGCAGAGGGGCATGGGTGCGGCTGCCCAGCTCCTTCCCTTCTCCTCACTCGGGCCCCACATGAGCTGGTGCTCCCCACACACAGAGCAGCCCCCCACCTCCGTTAACCCAGGCTAGTTACTCCCTCAGGCACCCCAGATGGCGTTCTTTGGGTGCTGTAAGTCCTGTTAAGTTGACAAATGAAGACTAACCGTCTCGTGTTGGTTTGTGTATTTTTTTCTGGCATCTTTGTTGGTTTATAGATTTTTCTGACTATTTCTGTAGAAAGCCAAACACACCATAGATACTGTTGATATTGTTTCCTTTTGATTTATGGTTGTTTACAGCACTTTCGACCTCCATAGTATTAATAGCGCACCTCCAACTCTGTGGTCCTGAGTTTGATGTGCTCAGAGATCTGCAAAGAGGGGAGAGAGAGCTGCAGAGTGGAGCCTTCACACGAACAGCAAGTGTACACCTTCAATAAGCTTTTGACTTTGTTTTAAAAATCATATCTTTGTTTAATTTTATCAGGTTCCTTTCTTATATCTTTCTAAACCTCCTGAAGTTGAATTAGACTTAATATTAATTTTGATATGATATCTAGAGGTTACAGTATGAGAAATCACATTATTCAATCATAAAATCATGTATTTACCACTGCATGCGATTTTTAGGTCATCTCATCTGGAGAGTGGCCTCCACTTCCAGAAAGCCACTTTTCCTTCCATTTCGTTCCCAATGACTCTTCAGTGGAGTCAGGATCTTTGGGAAGGAAGAGACTAGTAGGCAACGATACAATTAGAACGTAGACCCCCAAACAGCTCCTGGCTCATTTCAAAGAGTGCGGACTGATCAGAGGCGGGGAGGCGCCTCGCTGGAGGCGGGGCTGTCCAGACAGTCTGTGGGAGATGTGGGATTTGACCTGGCATTTGGAACTCATAGGATTCAATTTATTAAGATAAGACACATGATAGTTATAGGACAAAGTCGAGCAGAGGAAATTAAAGTCACTCTGGCCCCACTCAGCGGTCGCTTCTAAAAACACTGCATTCTTTGTCCAGATGGATGCAGGCTTGGAAAATCTTCACTGTCAAAGTTCTGCTGGCTGTGAGCCGCCTAGCCTAGGAGGCGTCACACACAGACGTCCACTGATGAGCTGTCGCACACACACTGGTCCCCATTCCGACGCTGTAACAGCAGCAGGTGTTTGACCACCCCAGACAAGGGGGAGCGGTGCTGTGAGCCACAGCGAAGGTGCCCAGGGCCCTTCTCCAGGCTGCGTCCTTCACCTGGAGGTGAAGGACGTGGAGGTGCCCAGGTCCTTCATGAAGAGGCGCTTTACCAGCTTTGTGTCTAAGGATGGGTTCTTTACATTTCTATAGGGAGAGTCAAGACAGCTTTATGAAACTGTATAAAAAAATCCTGTGTGTATATGTGTGTGCTCTCGCACGGTGTGTGTAGGTGAGCGTGTGCGATATTAAGTGTCTTCCTCAATCTTTCTCCACCTCTCCACCCCAGTCAGTGAACTCCAGGGATCTGCCTCTCCCCGTCTCCCCAGCACTGGGGTTAAACACACGCCATCATGTGACCTGGGTGCTGGGGATCTGAAGTCAAGTCTGTCTATTCTGCAAGTATTTTACCATTTGAGCCCTCTCTCAACCCGTAGTTTTGTGTTTTAAACCCTATAGAATGCTGTCAGTGGCTTTGGCTGACAGTGTTCTGCCACCGAGGAAGACAGGTGTGTGCCCTCCAGCTGTGACACTGGTCTGATAATGCAGTCTCACTGAGCAGACCCTTGGAAAACAATGCAGGTGTACAGGTTCAGAGGATAGGTACCCGGGGGACAGAGGGGTGCTTGGCCTTGGGGTCTGTTTGAGTTGTTTTTACAAAACTGTGCGTTTCTCTGCTTCTCTCTTAACCCAGTTATCACACAAATAATTGAGACTCTATTATTTTAACAAGCTTCACAACACAATAACTGAGCAGTTATCACTCTATTCTTAACCCTCTTAGCTAATTTGGCTTCCTACCAGTTTACATCTCAGAGATACTTGCACTGTGTAGCTTTTCTACTCCAGCTCCTCTCCTGATGTCTCCTGGACCTCTCCCCTGGCTGAATCCCCTACTTCCTCCTCTAACTCCTCCTCCCCTGGCTGGCAGAAGTCCAGCCCTATTCTCTCCCCTGCTCAGCAGTGGCTGAAAGCTGCTTTATTGGCATATCAGGGGACATTTGGGGAGCAGTGTTTACACAACATTGAGACAGGAGATTCTCAGAACAAGGATTGCAACCAGATGGGGTGTGGGGGGGGGTACAGAATCAGCATTTAAATTGCACAGTAGCCTGCGTCTGCATTCCACCCTGGCTGTTTGCCAGAGTCCTTAAGCAGCGCTCTGTGGCTGGGCCCTGCAGCTCGGATAACCGCGTGCCACTCTCAGGTTCCTCCTTTGGTTGTGAGTTCAGGATTGTTTGGAAGCTGGGGGGAAGTAATCAAAGTTTCCAAAGGCTCTCTGCTTTTACTCGGTTCTTCCTGAACATAGTCTGTGGTGGTTCGTGTCCACTGTTACCTGGATGGAATTTAGAATAAACATCTACACAAATCTCTGGGCAGAGAGTTTCTCGATTGTGTTTATGGGGCGGAGAGACACACTTTAAGTGTGTGTGGCCATGTCCCGTGGGCTGAACCAAAAGAAAGTGAGCTGAGCACCAGCATCCATCACTTCCTGCTCCCTGACTGCTGATGGCGTGTGGCCTGCAACGGCCTGCTTCTCCAGCATGACTGTGTTCCTGTACACTGTGAGCCAACAGATTATGTGAGCCGGCTGTCTCCTTAGATTCCTCCTGGGCAGGTCGCAGCATGAGAAAAGAAGCAGCAACATAGCTTGATCTATGCAAGCAAGTGTCTTCGAACTCTGTCCTGAAGCACCATGTCCACTTGCATTTCACTGTGTCCCTTTAGCCCTGGGAAACACTGTAGGTTCTGTTTGGATTCTTGTTACATAACTGAGGTTCCATTGTTTTGTTTCCTTTGAAAAACAAGTTACTAATGGTATTAGCTACTTTTTAAGAAATTGCTGTCATGATACACTATGTCCAGGGCAACTTAAAGAAGAAAGGGTGTATTGGGCTTGTGGCTCCAGAGGCATGAGAGTCCATCATGCACATTGATGAGGAATGGCAGCTGGAGCAGCAGGCAGAGAGCATGCATCTTCAACCACAAGCGTGAATCAGGGTGTGTGTGTGTGTGTGTGTGTGTGTGTGTGTGTGTGTGTGTGTGTGACCAGGAAATGACACGAGTCTTTCAACCCTCAAAGCCTTCCTCCAGTGACATGCTTCCTCCAGCATGGCTTTACCAATAGTGTCACCAACTGAAGATCTGGTGTCTGAATACATGAGCACCCTCATTCAAACCACCATATTAATCATGAGGAATTTTGATGGCAGATAGCCTCCGTGGTTTATCTCCTCTCTAATTAGAACAGTTAGGGTGGCCCTTATAACTGCATCCTGATTCAGGGCTGCCAGGGGCTCTCTAGCTTTGTGGTCCTGTGGGAAATTTACCCTGAGGTCTTTGTGCCTCCCTAGTGAGAACCCTCCCTCCCATGGCTCTGGGTACCCTCTGCTTGCCCTTCCTGTTGTCATCTACGAACAGCTTTTCGTGTGGGTCTCTTTCTAGTCAGGGCCCTGACATATCTTGGGAGTGCCACACCCAAGCCCCTTCCAGGCATTGGGGAAAGGAGGGTTCTAGGAGGGACTCCGCCCATGCTTCCTCCCGTCACCAGCTTGCCTCTGCTCCTCCTCGCTGTCACCAAGGCAAAAATTCTTTTCATTTACCAAAGAACCAAATTTTTGCTTTCTTTTCTTTACTCTATTATTCTATTTATTAATCTCTGTTCTCATTAAACAAAAAATTCCACCCTCCCTCCTTCCCTCTAATTCTTTCTTCTTGAGATAGTCTTTCAGCGTGGCCCAGGCTGGCCATGAGTTCATGACAGTTCCCCTCTGTCCCCTTCCTACCGACTGACTTTATCAGCGTGCACTGCTGTGCTCAGCTGGCTTTTAAAAGTCTCTTCAGATGGCAAAAGCATGGACTCGTACAGTCTCCCTTTATCTTGTGTGTGCGTCAAGAGCGATGTTTCTAACCATTGCTTTAGCAATGTTTGCATCCGTGCATTTTGGCCTGGGGTATTTTTGTTATTGTTCACACATGAATATTTAAATTTTTCATTATAATTTCTTCTTTGATTTATGATTTAGAAGTTGTTTTTTTGTTTTTTTTAAATACAGAACTTTAACTTTCTTTGCTTTAATACAAAGAGAATGGGGTTACATGATTCCAGGTTCTTAAAATCTGTTGCATTTGTTTTATGGCCATTTGAAGAGTTTCATGTCATGAAGAGGAGTCATTGGTTGCAGAGACCCCTGTTTGCCTGTCAGCTCACACCAGTTCTTTGTGTTACTAAAATACTCCATTTCTTACTGTTATTTTTGTAGTTTGACTCATCAGTCATGGGAAATCTACAGTGATCAATTTATCAGTTTTACCTGGAGTTCTTTCAGCTGGGCTGTGTATATTTCTTTGTTTTTAATTTTTTTGGATCTTTATTAGTTCTTTGAGAATTTCATCCAATGTATTTGGAACGCATTCACCCCCTCCCCCAGCACCTCCCAGCTCCACCCTCCTTTCCCTACCTGTCCAGCTTTGTGTCCTCTTTTAAAACATTGTAGCTATTATTTCACCTTGAAAGTGGGCAGCACCATCCTGGCCAGGACTGAATAACAAAGGCGAAGGTGAGCTGCGGCCAGCGTCTGTCTCCACTTCCCGGCTGGGCGACCTTGTGCTGCACTCGCCAGGACTTCCCTGCCAGGCAGACTGTATTTCTTCATCACAGCAATGGGAAAACGGGTCCACGTGTGTATGTTGTGTTTTCCTGGCTCCCTGTAGTGTGTCACATGGTAGAGGCAAGCTGACCTGACACCTCCTTCAGGGCCCTCCTCTTGTTTTGGAGGCCAGCATGAGGGTCACATGAGGTCAAGCACTGGGATCCGCAGCAGTTGGTCTGAGAACCGAGCCGTCCAGGGAGTGACTCACAGGGACCGTAGTGGCTCTGGACAAAGGAATGATTCACGCCTCAGGTGGGATGGCATGGGACGTGTGAGGCCTCATCTTGCCACTTGGAGACAGAGTCCCTCATTGGTCTGGACTTCAGTCAGGTCAGGCTGGCTGGCCAGTGAGCCCCAGGGACCCCCCTGTCTCCACTCCTGCCACCCTGGGATCACAAGCACACCGACCATGCTTGGCATTCTTGTGTGGGTTCTGGGGTCACGCTGGGACCGACCCCTCTCCGTTTGTGTTGTGATTTGTCTCTTCTTGCTGATGTAACTTCTTTTGTGTCTTTGATGTTCTGCATCTCTGCAGGGCACATGGGATAATGGCTTTGCTTTTATTTCTCCACTTAGGGCTCCCGAGCTTCTGAGGCATTTGGGTTGATGTCTAATCCATGAGCCGGGGCTTCTCAGCTTGTCTCTGTGAATATTGCTTCTCCATCTTTTCCTGTCTCCTCCTGCAACTCCGGCTGACCACCTAGGAATCTCTTCCTGCATCACCTATGGCCTTTAAGATCTCTCTCACAGTTCACGCCCTCTTTTCATACTATGTATATTGGCCCCTTTATTTGTTTCTCCCCTTGCGGACCTCGTGCTGTTAGTAGCTACGATGGCTGATGTCAATGAACTCTAGGTCTGTGTTTCTATTTTTAGTTTTTGAGCCAGGATTCCATGCAGCCCAGGCTGCCTGTGGATGGATTACATGTGTGTGCTACCATGACCGAGTGGCCTCCGTTTCATTCTTCTTTTTCTCTTTGTGTGTGCACGTGGCAGACAAGTCTGTCTCCTCCGTGGTTTGGGCCGTGGGCTCAGACTCGGCTCCTCAGGCTTGGTGCCAAGCGGCTCTTCCCATTGAGCCATCCTGCCAGCCCCAGACCTGTAGTTCGAGACCAGCCCCCTCTCTTGGTTCCCCTGAGACACTTACAGTGTCTTCCTCTGGTTGGACAATGTGTGAAAGCCAAACTCTTGATTTCTGTTTTTTCTCCCAAAACCTGGTCTACTTGTTGCTTCGGTGCCAGTCAATACAAAAAATATTTTCTCATGAGATAATAATTCATTTCTTCTTTGAAACTTCAGGACAATAAGCAAGGATACCACATTTCCCTCCTTGAGCATAACTAATGTTTGTATCTAGCATGTATTTTTCAAGGATAAATTGTCATCATAATTATTCAGTTTATATCCAGATTTCATGGACTACATAGTAGAGAAAGTACAGCTAGACCAGAGTTTTTCACACACACACACACACACACACACACACACGTGTATATATAATGCGTATGTATATGTGTGTGTGTGTATATATATATATATATATATATATATATATATATATATATATAGTTTTCTGATAGTTGGCTTGAGTGCTATTTAATATTTAAGTTAATTATAATTAAAAGCCCAGTTCAGTAGCGTTAACTGCTTTCACACACGGTCACCTATGGCTGGTTGGACTATTCTGTGAGATGTGTTGGTCAGGGTTTGAGTTTCTTTTGTATATGAAGAACTGACAATCCAAGCTTAACTATCTGCAGCTGAGTTAAAGAACGAGGCTAGACTTGATTTGCAAAGCCTTCGGCGGTCTGTTGATCAGAAGAAAAGCATTTCTTCAGATGCTTATTTCTATGAATTCCTGAAGGTGGAAACTGTAGAATAGAGAACGGAACCCGGGCAAATCTGTGCTCACACCCTCTTTGTTCCCTCTCGCTTGCGGGGCCCAGCTTTGCATTTATTTACTCTATGGAAGTTACTTCATTGCCTTCTTCCTCCATGGGAAGGAGCACCCCAAAGGACAACCTGAACGTGACTGAGATGTTCTCTTTTTTTCAAGGGACTCCTCCTCCTTCATGCTGGGCTGCTCTGGAGAGTCTCAGCACATGTCTGTACAGGAATTTATTTCAGAACTTGGCAAGAGATCACATACAAAGACCTGTGTGATCTGGCTGGAATATAAACACGCCTTTAATCCAGGAGGCAGAGGCAAGCAGATCTGAGTTCAAGGCCAGGCGGTATAGATCAGGTTCCAGGCAAAGAGAAGCTTTTGTGTTCAGGTGTGGGGCACGCCTATAATCCCAGAAAACAAGAGACAGACATGCAGATCTCTGAGCGCTGGCGAAGTAGAGCAATACGGCTAACAATGTTTATTTTTAAAGCCTGCAAATATGACAGCAGTGTTATCTGACCTGCCATCATCACCAATAAAAGACACCTGTTTTATTTTAACTAAGCCTCACGTCATCCAGGGCAGGGCAGCTAGGAACCTCCTGAACTACCCTTTATCTCCCGGTCTCAGATCCCATGTCAACTGTCCGGGTTGCTTTCCATCCATAAGCCATAAGTACTTGTACATGCTTCTCATCTGGGCTGCTCTCCTTCATCCCTGCCAATCCGGCCGTGGGCTTCTCTCCCAGCTACCCCTTGGCGGCTTCCAATTCTGTCCTCAAAGCCCGCCCTCGGGCTTTGGCCACGCCCACCTCACGCTGCCCTGCCCAGGTGTGTATTTATTCAGCCACTGGGGATAACTTGGAGGCAAGGTTACAAACATCATTTTGGGGTACGTGAGTGTCTGCTCATAAAAGACTGCAAGCAGACCTCAGGGAGCAAAATATTAACAAGCAAATACAAAGCACCAGACCGTGCCGTTACAGCATGCTAGTCAGTTCTGTTCAGGAGTGCAGCTGAGTCAGTGAGCTGAGAGGCGCTGCAGTGGAGCTGAGTTCCTGGCAGTTCAGTTCGTGGAAGCCAGAGGCGGTTTTACTGGGAGAGTTTTACAGAGAGAGGCTGAAGAGAGAACGAGCCAGAGGAGGAGAAGGAGCCAGATGATTAAAACAGATTGCTAGAGTTAGTTTGAGGCCAAGCAGAGCAATTCAGTCAGAGGCTGAGAGAGGAGCCAGCTTGAATCAGTCAGCTGAGAGAGGAATTTGAGCCAGAACAGCTGAGTTGAACCAGCCAGCCAGAAGGAAAGAGCTAGAAAGGTTGAACTTATTCAGCAGTAAATCTCAATGCTGAAAACATTGTAGGCCTAGGTTAGATTGCATGGTCATTTTGTGGAAGGGCTCGCTGCAGTACCGAAGAAGAGGTGACAGGCCAGCCCCACCGGTCTTTCCTGTGTATTTGATTGACTGACGTCTCATCTCCAGAGGAAATGCGGTTCCACGCAGGCATTCAGAGGTCGTCAGGTCACACCCATTTCAAAAGGCCTGTCTTTGTACCCTTCCCAGCACCTCCCAGTTCTGACAGTCTGATCTTGTTCTTCCGCTCTGGCCCCATCGCATGGATGGATGTCCCTTCTGGGTGTGTCCTGGTTCAGGTCCTGTTGGCCTTCAGAGACACCCTGTTTGCTCTTGGCAAGCTCCTATGACACGAGACTAGTGTGAAGTGGACATTTCTGTAAACACGGATTCTAGTCCCTGAGGCACTTAGGTGACACCTAGGGGCTGGCTTAGACCTTAGCTTTAAAAGAATTCCTGTCTTGGAAATACAGCGTTTGCTTATCATTTGCACGCCATCACCTTACCACATGAAGCATTTTATTGGTTTACTCTGTTAGTGTTGAGGGATATAATCGGGGCCATTTTCATTTCAATTTACACATCAACCATGTTGGGTTTCAAGGTTTTCTATTGCGTCTTGGGGACTTTGGGGACTTTCATTTCAGTCCATCTTCCTCGGCCTGGAAGAGTTGACCCGTCCTGGCAGCCCTCAGGCAGGACTCGGTGACCTTTTTCATGAGTTGTCTTTAATGGGTGCTCTCAAATCGATCTGGGCACTCACAAATGCCATCGGACACAAGCAACTGGGTGCTGGCTGAGGCTGGGGGCCGTGGTGGGCTTTAAGCTCTGACACTGGGCCAGCCACACCCTAACCAGTTAGTCCTGACAACCCAAGCCACACAGAACCCCACCTGGTCACCTGTTCCAGAGGGCACAGATGAAAAACCTCCTAGAGCAAATTTGTGCTAGATTTAAACAACATGCAGTCCTGTGACTTCTGAAGAATGTGGGAGAAAACGAGAGGGTACAGTATCCCGAAACATCTGAAGAGCATGGGTGACAAGGATCCGAGGGAGATGAGGGGTGACCCTGCCTCTGGCTGCTCTGGGCAAAAGTTTGTTCTCTCTCCCAGCGCTGTAGTCCTCACTCAAAGCACCTGCCTCGGCCCTTAGCACCAACCTCAGTGTTTCTTTAATTCCAGCTCAGCTGACACCCCCGTCCCTGGACTTCTTCCTCCTCTTCTTCCTCCGCCTTGCCCTCTCCCCATGCCCTGAGGTGCTGTGCTGGTCATTCACCATCAGCTGTTTGCATGTAGCCCGTCCACAAGAGACTGCTGAACAGAGGGCGGGATGCTCCCGAGCTCACTGAATCCAAAACCGCCTTCTAGGTCAGCAGGTGCAAGTGGCCATCACGGGTCCACCCTTGGCACATGCATGCTTCTCGTTAGACCACATTAATCTCCAACTAAAGACAAAACTGAAGTCGTTCTTGTACCCAACATTGCAAAGCACGAACCTTCAGGCAGGTGGAAACCCATTCTTCCTGCAGAAGACTATACTGAGTCCTTTGCTTAAATACCCTGCCAAAAAGTTAATTCGCAATTTAAGATTCAGTTATTTCAGTTTTTATGTGTCTGCGTGTATGTACTGTGTGAGTACGCCTTGCTGCCTGCTGCCTCCAAGGCCAGAAGGCGGCCCTGGGTCCTCTCGAGCTGGAGTTAGCTCCCATGTGGATCCGGGAACTAGACCAGTCCCTCTTCAGGGACAGTGGAGCCCTGAACTGAGCTGACCCTCTAGCCTCTAAAATCAACATGTTTCATGTGATGGTCTTTGCCAAGGAACCCTGTCTGAGGAGCCCCGGCCCCGCCCCTCCCTGCCCGCTCCGCGTGCCGTCATGTGTATCGTGTGGCAGCAGCCTGTTCTTTGGGGCTCTGATGCTTCTTTACTGCAGCGCTCCTAGACTCCACTCTAAAAATGAGGGTTTGATGAGGCCAGGACTCACGATCTACTAGGCCTAAGCGCTAAACTCTGTGACTGCAAGAATCCCTGAGCTTCCCATGCTAAGAACCCAAGTTCTCTTGGGGCTAAAGAGATGGCTCAGCGTTTCGGAGCATGGCTGCTTTTTCAGAGGACCCAGGTTTAGCACCAACATGGCTGTTTACAACCATCCTTCACTGTGTTTGGATGAGAATGGCCCCCATGGGGAGTAGGTCTGTTTGAAAGAATTAGAAGGATTAGTTGTGGCCTTATCAGAGGAAGTGAAACTAGGGGTGGGCTTTGAGGTTTCAAAAGCCAAGCTGGACCCAGTCTCTCTCTCCCTCCCTCCCTCTCTCTCTGCCTGTGCATCAGGATGTACTGCTCAGCTGCTGCCCCAGCCCTCGCCTGCAGGCTGCCATGCTCCTGCCATGAAGATAATGGGGCAAATCTCTGAATCCGTAAGCAAGCACCCAGGTAAGCACTTCCTAAGAGCTGCTGTGCCATGGTGTCTGCACAGCAGCGAGCAGTGACTAAGGGGTAGCTCTAGTCCAGGGATGCAGCATGACTCTGGGCACTGAACACCTGTGGCGCACAGACATGGGTGCAGGCAAAGGACTCAGGCACATAAAATAAACACAAATGAGTCTTTAAAAATTCCAAGTACTGCAAACTGTTGTTGGGCTGTGACTGAGGTCTTTGCATGCAAATGAATGCGTCCAAGTCAGTCATTTGTTCCTTCCTGAGGGTGCACGCTCTCTCCCTGTCTGCCATCTTAGTTCTTCTGTTTAGGGAACAGTTGGGGTGTGGACTTAGCTGATGGTGGATGGCAAGTTCAGAATTGGAGATGTCTGACTTTGCAAGGTTTTACTGTTTTTAATGATGTTTTGTTCTCCAGCCTAATTAATTACATGGTCTCATTCCAAGTATAGCTAGATATGAGCTCTTAAATGAAAACACACTTTGTTGAAGGCAAAAGAAATGGGCCCAGCTTTCCTATAGTCAAAAGAGCAAAGACCCTCATTATCTAGCTGAAAGGTAAAGGGACATTCTGGCCCACCGAGGAGCTGTGGATGTTGTCTCGTGTTCACTGGTGGATTTCTGAGCAGGGGCTCAGGACGAAAGCACCTCAGGGTCAGGAAGCAGACGGGAAAACTGAAGAGGCTCCACAGGTCTCTGCAGTAGCCAGAGGGTCGGGAGCAGAGGTGGGCTGCAGGCCTGTCTCTACTATCAAATAGCACAGAAATAGACTGTGCTTTCACACAGACACCGGGGTTTTTGTTTTTCCTGATAAAGCCAGGAAAATGGCATCAAGATTTATTACAAACCAGTAATGCGTCATTTGTCAGTAACATGTGAGGCGTGTTTGTATTTGTAACTATGTAAATGTTTGATCGCTGCACCTGTTTTATATACCAACATTCACAGAGTCATGTAAAAAATTCTTATTTGGAAGGGAGTTTTAAGTGGATAACAGCTTAAGAAGCTGTTAAGAAGGGCTGGAGAGATGATGAGAGATGATGGCTCAGTGGGCAGAGTGTTTGCTTCTTATACATGAGGACCCAAGTTTGAATCCCAGGAGCCCACATGAGAGCCTGGTACAATGTGTAAGTAACCTCAGGGTTTCTGTCTGCTCCTGCAGTGAGATGGAGCCAGCGACATGAGAGCTTCTGGGAGCTCTTGGGCCCGCTAGATTTCTGTACAGCAACAAAAAGTATCAGATGCCCAGTTTCAAACAAGGTGGCAAGGAGCATCCCTCAAGATTCTCTTCTGACCTCCACACTGGCACATGCTTCCTTCTCCTGCCCTCTTAAATACCCCCCACACACACACGAGAGACTTTTTTTTTTTTAAATGAAAGACCTGCAAAGCATTCAGTATAACCAAATGACAAGAGTATTCAGAGAGCAAAATAAAATTAGGAAAACAATACACGGACAAAGTGAAAAGTTTAGCAAATAAGTCGAAGCCATAAACTGTTCTACCTGGGAGCCAAAGGGCACGCTGACAGAACTTAAAATTCAGTAGTGGGCTTCAATATCAGACTTGATAAAAACCAACCAAACATTCAAATTATCTAGTTAGAGGAGGGAAAAGAATGAAAGAAGCCCAAAGGAGATTTTAGTGCTGCAACAGTGTATGAGCCGCTGTCCAGCTCTGATCAACAAGTTAAAATACAAGCATGTAAAAAATAACTAGTTCTAGAAATGTTATTGAATATGTAGCAAAGAGCAGTATAAATTGAAAGAGGAGAAGTAGGTAGCGGTTTTACAGATATTACCAAAGTTAATTTGCTTGAAGCACAAAGTGTAGTACATGCCTTTAAAAATGTGTCAGTTTCTGTGTATATGTGCACATGGGTGCAGTGCTCAAGGAGGCCAGAAGAGGGCGACAGATCCACCGGAGCTGGAGTTGCAGGTGGTTATGAGCCAGCCAACATGGGTGCTGGGAACTGAACCCTTGCCCTTCAGAAGAGCAACCAGTGTTCTTAGTCTCTGAGTCCCACCCCAGCCCTGTGGGTATTTTATGGCTAGCCATATCAAGTTGACAAAGTTCCCTTTTATATCTTCTTTGCCAAGTGTGTGTGTGTGTGTGTGTGTGTGTGTGTGTGTTTATTATAAAAATTCACTGGTTTTACCAATGCAGAGGACAGTGCTTTTCTGTATCTATTAGAAACTGTGGTCTTTGTTCATTACTGTTAAATTTTCATGTGTGATAGGTTATGCCAACTGTCAACCTGACAGGACCCGGAGTCCCCAGGAGAGGAGCTCCGGGTATGCCTGTGGAGAATTACCTAGATTAGGTTGGTCTGTGGGCATGCCTGTGAGGGGTTTTCTTGGTTGTGTTAGCTGAGACAGGAAGACCCATTCTAAACGTAGTGTGTGCCAGGTCCTGGGCTGAGTCCTGGGCTGAATAAAAAGGAGAAAGTGAGCTGAGCCCCAGCGTTCATCTCTCAGCCTTCTGGCTGTGGGTACAGTGTGACCGGCTGTTACAAGCCCCTGCCGCTCGTCAGTCTCCACCATGATGGACTGTATCTTCGAACTGTGAGACGACCCCTCCCACTTAGACTGCTTCTGTGAGGGCCTTCATCACAGCTGCAGGAAAAGCACCTCAGGCAACATTTGCCTTGTGTTCTAGCATAAATCTTGTCACGTTACCGGGGCTGACTGACATGGGTCAAGGGTGTTGGTTTCGCTGTGTTGTTGGGCACCATCTCTGCGTGATTTGGGTATCTGGTGGTGCTTGCCCTTTAAACAAGCTGAGACTCATCTCTCTTCTGTTCATGGAAGACTGATGTCCCTTCTTTTCCTCTGTGTGGAATATTCCTCAGGGAAGGGACCAGCCCTCTGCTATCCTTCACGGAAACATCTTGTTGTTACAGATTCAGTCTCCTTAATTTTCCTGAGTCAGTTTTGCCAGTGTCTTCCTCAGAATTTTTCTATTTTATCTAGGCCATCTATGATCTAGGCCATTTGTTGATGTTTTAATTGTTCATACTACTTCTTTTTAATGTCTTCTGTTTCTCTAAGGTATATCGATGCCTTCTTTTTCATACCTTAATGAGCTGAACATCCCTTTTTTATAGTTGGTGTCACTAAAGGTCTGTTTTCAAAGAGCAAGCTTTAGGTTTTGTGGACCTTTCTCTACTTTTAGTATTAGTTGCTGTTGCTGTGATAAAACCATGCCCAAAAGCAACTTATAGAAGAACGTGTGTTCTGATTTACAGTTTCAGAGGGAGAGTCCATCGTGGTGGGGAGGTATGGAAACAGGAAGAGGAAGCTGAGGGATCATGTCTCTCCCACAAACATGGAGCGGAGAGAGTGGCATACCCACCCCCAGCCAGGTCCCCTCCTGACCTTCCCAAACAGTGCGTGAGCTGGGGACCAAGTGTTTAAATGCCTGAGCTTCTTTCTCATTTCTCCTTCAAAGCCCCACGATTTTTATTTCTGCCTTGGCCTTGTTATTTCTTTCTGCTTAGTGGGAAGGCTGTGCTCTTTTTCAGTTCACCCAAGTGGAGGAATGTTTTTATGGAAGGCTTTGGTTCTTTGCGCATGTTTATAATGAAGTCCCTTCCCTCCCCTGTCCTGTACCCTTCCTTTCCTCCCTTGTGCTTTGTGAGGGAGAAGTGAGCAAAAGGAACAAAACCAAAATGTTGTGCAGGAGTGGAGTGGCCATCAGCCTCACACCCTTTCACTCAGGGGCCACATCAGCGCCCTGAGGGGAGCCAGCTTGGGTGAGACACGATTCAGTCCACTACTGACAGTCCTGTGTGCTCCGAGAATGGACACGTGGATGAGCCTGTCCATGATAGGGAGAGGACAGAAAGAGGCGCAGTGGCTTCAAACCGGCCACAGTGAAAACCCATCTCTAACCATCTGTGAGCTTTTATTCTTCTCCTGGCCAAGTTCTCTCCTCCCTCTCCCTCCCTCCCTCCCTCCCTCCTTTCTCCTTCCTTCCTCCCTCTTTCTCTCCCTCCTTCCTTTTTCCCTCCTTTCCTCCCTCCTCTCTCTCTCCATCTCTTCCTCCTCCCTCCATCTGTCCTCCTTTTCTCCCTCCTCTCTCCGTTTTTCCCTTCTTCTCTTTCTCCTCCCTCCTTCTCTCTCCTTCCTCCCTCCTTCTTTCCCTCTCCCTCCTCCCTCCTTTTTTCCTCCTCCTTCCCTCCTCTCCCTCCTTCTCTCCATCCTTCCTCCTTCTCCTTCTCCTCCCTCCACCAAAGCGAGTCACTGTAGTGGGAAAGGTCTACCTGTCAGTCCTTCTGAGGGAGCAGGATGTTCTGCTCTATTTCTAGCCAGCAAGAAGAGTGCCTCAGTGTTTACCTCATCACTTTAGGACATTGGGTTCTCTAGCTTAATCATGTTTTCTTTGCATATATGGTATACCACATATACCCACACACTCACACACATAAACCCACACACTTATACACAATCACACACATGTGTAGATTCCTCCAGAAGTACTACCTTTCTTTTGGTCTTGTCTTTACCTTCAAAGCTGTGGGCCAGGGCTTTGTGCATATCAGGGTCGCCTCCACCAACTGCTCCACCCCAGCACCTACTGGCTCTGACTTTGAAGTCATTAGCCTGTGGTGACAGTGGTAATGGTAATGATGGTGGTGGTGGTGGTGATGACGATGGTGACGGTGACGGTGGTGACATTAGTGATGGTGGTGGTGATGTTTTGTGCTGGTATGTGCCCTCGCAGGCCGCAGGAAGGAGACCTGCAGTTACAGAAAGTTGTGCGCCCGTGTGTGGGTGTTAGGAATCAAGTGCCGGTTCTCTGCAGGAGCAGCGGGGCTGCTGACCACCGAGCCTCTGCAGTCCCGCCAAAGCTGAAGAGCACCTGACTTCTGATAATCCATTCCAAAGCCCAGACACGTCAGCTCAGCGGGCTCGTGGAGGTGACCAGGGCATGTTAGCAGTGCTGTCGCTTGGGGCTGCCTGCCAATTAGCCCTGAAAAACAGGTGCTGTTGAGAAAACCGCCCAGCAGTCACACGTCCAGGGTCAAACGAGCTCAAGCTGCTGTTGCGGCTTCGGACGGCTTAGAGCTGATTTTCTTGTAAGCCTGTGTGGCCCAGGAGGACGGCAGAGCGTGGCGCTTGGCTCAGAGCTACCAAAGAGTGCTCCTCTGTCACAGCTGCTCATGGGAACGGTGACTCGGCAAATAGGCTTTGGGTGGTGGCGCTGTGGTTAAGGGCTGAGGTGGTGTTGATTTTCCCATTACTAGCTTTAGGATGTCTGTGGATGCAGCTTGGCTGGGGGCCAGAGGCAGGTGGCCGCAGCCCCCGAGGGGACAGGAATGCCTGCACAGCTGTGAGTGCCCCTGGGCATGCACCTCTTCTCCCAGGTGCCCTTGCTCATCTTCCGAGACAATCCGTGTGCCCGGGGACTCGGGAGCGGCATCCTCCCTCGGCTCCGTCGTGCTAGCTGGTTCATCGCACATGGAACTGTGTTTGTTGTCAAAGGGGAAGAGCTGGTGCCTTCTCAGCAAGCGCACTCTGGATGCTGCCCAGGCCATTTAGAGCCATGTGGTCCTGTGGTCACTCCATTTTAGCCGTGGTCAGATCCATGCTGCCGTATCTGGCCAGCTGGATATCTCAGCATCTCATTTCCCATCGTAAGTGATGTCACGGGGACAGGAAGGTCTCCATCCGGGAAGGTCCACCACGGGGACTAATGGGGTAGTGTGCGCGCACTCACGTGTTTGTGTGGTGGGTGTATGGTATCTCCGTGCATCCATGTGCAAGTGTGTATACTTTTGCACACGTGTGGGAGCCAGAGGAGGGTGTTGAGTGTGTCCTGCTGTGTCGTTTTTAACCTTGTTCCTTCGTGAACACAGAGCAAGGTTGGGGTCAGCAAACCTGGCAATCCTCCTGTCTCTGCCCCCTAGGGAGGAGGTTACAGGTGTGTGGTGGCCGTGCTCAGCTCTCCCACCCGCCAGGTGTCTTTCTAGTTCATGTGAGTGTTTTGCCCGTGTGTGCCAGGTTCCCACAGAGGCCAGGAGAAAGCATTAGCTCGGTTAGGACTGGAATTATGTCTGATCGTGAGCCACCCGTGGGGGCTGGGAGCTGAACCTGAGTTCTCCGCAAGGGCAGCCAGTGCTTCTGGCCACTGAGCCACTCTCCGGCGCCTGCCTGGCCTTTCTCATGGCCTCTGTGGACCTGAGCTCAGGTCTTTGCTCTCGGCCAGCCAGTGCCCTCCCCCACAGAACCGTCTCCAGCCCTTCAACAGCGCGGCCCCTGTCGCAGGGCTCCTCCTGCTGACGGTACACTGAAGGCGGTGGCCGGCCACATCGCTTAGGGACAAGACTTGGCCAGCCCCGGCCTCTCCTGACCTCAGGCCACCAGGTCAGCCTCCTGCCTTAGCGTGGCTCCCTCAGGTTGCATTAGTGGAGGGAAGTGCTCTAGAGCTCAGCATTTCTGCTCTGCTTTGTGGTGAAATCTCAGGATTAGTCTGCATTATGCCCTCACGAGGTCTAAAATCGGTTAACGAGAGACTTAAGGACTAAAGTCAGCCTGTTTTCTCTGTTCATTGTTATTGTTTGGAAATGAAAGGACACATAGCTTAAATAGCAACCAGATAATGGAGTGCTCCTGTGTGATTAACGCCAGCAATAAGGAGTCTGAGGCAGGAGGATTGCTGTGAGTTTAAGACAGTCTGGGCTGCCTAGTGGATTGAAGGTCAGCCAGAGCTACATAGCAAGACCGTGTTTTAAAACAAATACCAAACAGCCATGGAGTTGGGAGGGATGGTTCAGTGGCTAAGAACACTGGCTTCTCTTCCAGAGGGCATGAGGTCAGTTACCAGCACCCACATGGCAGTTCACAGCCATTTGTGAGCCTAGTTCCAGGTGACCCAACACCCCCACAACAGACCCGATTCTGACTCTGAGGACACCTGCAGAATGTGGGATACACACGAGCGCGCGTGCACACACACACACACACACACACACACACACACACACACACCTGTAATGGGATCTGCTGTTCCTAGTATTCCTAGTTTACACATATTAAAGAGGTGGAAGGGACTTAGGCCCTTGCGTGTTAAAGCCGAGGTTCACGCTGCCCTCTCTTGTTAGAGAACGTGTGTGGAGGGCCACAACCCTGAGGCAGAGGACAGCCAGGTCTCCTGTCTCTCCTTAGTCAGGGCAAGTGAGCGCCAGCCTTGCTTTGTCGTCTGTGGGTGAGGTAGTCTGCCCATAGGCCGTGGTGGGCATCATAACTGTTTAAATAGATGTGTGGAAAACTAAAGCTCGTGGCACAGCATCTGTTTAGTCGTTCAGTGGGAACTTTGTTAGAGACGTTTCTCTATAATAATCCCAGTGTGGTCGGTTTTTTATTAAAATCCTTTAAAAGTTTGAGATAGCTTGCTATGATACATGTAGATGATTTTTGTTTAGTTTGAGGCTTGTGTTCATTCATTCATTCATTTTTTAGATAGGGTTTCATGCAGCTTAAACTTGCCTTGAATTCCTTATATAACTCAGACCAAAAACAAAAAGAAAAAATAGAATAGGCAAAAAATAGATTTTTTTTTTTTTAAAAAAAGAAAGTTAAATGACCTTGAACTTCTGACCCTCCTGCTGCCACCTCTGGAGAGTGGACACCGCCACCCTCTACCTCACGCAGTGCTGGGGCTGAGCTCAGGGCACAGTGCATGCTAGGCGAGGGCGCTACAGCCAAGCCACACACCAGCGCCCGTGCTACCTTACATTATCATAGAAGATACTGCACACAAAACAAAGTGCTGGCCCCTCTGCAGCCTTATCCATCAGCTCCGGATTTCCAGTGTAGTAAACACAGGATATTGCTTGGTTAAAGAAAATATTATAATTTATTTGGTGATGAAGTAGGGTGCCTACTTCAAAACCTAGAAATTAAGAATTCTTGACTATTGATTTTTAGTGCTTTGTGGAAATTTGTGTTTTAATGAAAAGGAAAAATTATCTGTTGTAGTTGAGTTGGTTTCCTTCCTCCCTCCCTCCCTCCTTCCTTCCTTCCTTCCTTCCTTCCTTCCTTCCTTCCTCCCTCCCTCCCTCCCTCCCTCTCTCTCTCTCCCTCCCTTCCTTCCTTCTTCTTCCTCCCTTCCTTCTTCTTTCCTTCATCTGTCCCTCTTTCCCTCCCTCTTTTCCTCTATCCCTCCCTCCTTCTTGCCTGCCTTTCTTCCTTCCTTCCTTCTTTCCTTCCTTCCTTCCTTCCTTCCTTCCTTCCTTCCCTCCCTCCCTCCCTCCTTCCCTCCCTCCCTCCCTCCTTCCTTACTCCTTCTCACAGTATAGTTCAAGATCACCTCTTGATCTTCCTGCCTCCAGCTCCTGATGTCTGGGGTCCCAGCTGTACAGCACAGAGCTTGACAGACATATCTCTGTCTTCACTGCAGAGCTGAGAGCATGAAGCCACAGGCACTCAGTTTCCCTCGTCCCTGTGTCTGGCCCGGGCTGTCTAGAAGGATCCCCTGTGCATTCAGAGGAGCATACTGCCTTTGCATGCTCCTCTGTGGAAAACCTGTATTTATTGCTGACTGAGTGAGGGTGGATTCTAGCCAGGCTGAGCTGAGTCTTGTCCTGAGTCTGTGGTCTCTCCTTTCTCTTCACAGACCTAGTTCTGCTGTCGGAGTTTACCTGTGATCATGGGGAGGAAGCTGGACCTGTCCGGTCTCACGGACGATGAGACGGAGCATGTCCTCCAGGTGGTCCAGAGAGACTTCACTCTCCGCAAAAAGGAGGAGGAGCGACTCAGGTGAGGCGGCAGGTCTCTGCGTCATGGCCACCCGTCCTTTGTTGAAGGGCTTCCCATAGCTGGGGACATGTGTGTCAGCAGGTACTTGGCCCACGTATGATAACCTGCCTCTGGTGCTGAGCTGAAGCCTCTGCGGAGCCCCGGACAGGTAGAGCTTGGGTGGTCTCTGTGTTGCCGGCGTCTCTGTGTGGGGGAGACGTTTAGAAATAATGAATAGAAGTAACTGTCATAGGACACATTGTTTCAGTCTCTGGCTGCTCCTTTAGTGGGCGTAAGACTCACCCGGCAAGTTTCCTTCAGTCTTTAGGCTACCTCATCCTCCTTCCTCCCAGCCTGCTGTGCTTTGGCAGGTTCTGGAGGTCGGATCTCAGGCACGGAGGTGATGGCCTGGTCCCCAGCGCTGATGGGAGTGAGGATCGTGAGAGCGGGAAGCGGGTCTTGGCACTCTAATGTGGAGATGTAATGAGGGGTGAGAAAGCCCCGGGAAGAGATTCGGAGGAGAAGGCAGCCATCCAGCTGCTGCGGGCGTGCAGAAGAGGGGTTTTCCGGGGACTCACATTTTGAGGCTGGAGGGCATGGCGGCAGGAGCGTGGGGAAGTCTCTCTGCTCCCACCGCCAGGAACCGGAAAGAGGAGGGCCGGCTTCACCAGGCTTCCCTGCCCCTTTAGTTCTCTTTATTCACCCTGAGCACCTAGTCCATAGCCGGATGGGGCTTTCCTTCTCCATCACACGTCTCAGAAAACACCCTCACAGACACACCTGAGGTGTAGCTCCTAGGTGATGACGTGGACATTTAACCACTGAAGATGATGTCATGCCGGCAGTGAAAATAAAATGACGAAAATCTTCCAACACAAAGCACAAGCGCCCTGCGCCATGTTGAGGGTCCCTTGAGTTTTCCTGGTGAGCTCTTCACATTGAAGGTCCCTTGAGTTCTGGTGAGTTCTTCACATTGAAGGTCCCTTGAGTTCTGGTGAGTTCTTCACATTGAGGGTCCCTTGAGTTCTGGTGAGCCCTTCACATTGAGGATCACCTTGAGTTCT
>NW_026586383.1:9366322-9377340 GCF_907164565.1 Psammomys obesus
TCACATTGAGGATCACCTTGAGTTCTGGTGAGCCCTTCACATTGAGGGTCCCTTGAGTTCTCCTGATGTGACCTTTATAAATCTGGCCATCTGCTTTGATTGCTTTGTCCCTGGGACCCTTCAAGCCAGTTCTTGGTTTGAATGAGGGAGGCTTGGCTGGCTCACTCTCGGGTTCATGGTTAGCTAGCTAGCTTCTATAGCTCAGGAACAACTGTCTAGGGAACGGTGTTGTCCACAGTGGCCTGGATCCTCCCCCATTAACCACAAAATAATCCCCACAGTCCCCCCGCTGGCCAAGCTGATCGGGACAGTCCTTTCTCCACGGACTCCAGGCTGGGCCACGTTGACAGCTGAGACTAACCAAGACCATCACTTTTCAGGTTTAAGACAGCAGTCTCCATTCCATGAACTTTAGCATCCTCGCTTAGTTCTAGGAAGCGGCATCCACACTCTGAGCCCAGCACGTCCTCTGTAACCTCTGTGCTTCACACCCCTCTCTCCGCAAGGGTTCACGCCCAGTGCTGAGGGCCTGTACACGCGCTCTGCAAACCTCTGAATCTCTGTTGTTTGTGGCCTGCTCTCTAATGTTTGGAAGCCAACAGGTAGCTCTTATGCAATCATGACTGGAAATGCTCCCCCTTCCCGCTCCACCCCACCCAGAACTCTAATGGACTCTGTAGGCGCCGATGGGTCCCTTCATCTTCTGAGTTTGTTTATTTTTATTTCCTCAATGTTGTTTTCAACTCCTCTCAGGAGGGAGGGTCCGTCACCCAGCCGGGCTACACCGTCTGCCCGCCTGTCTGGGCTGCACAGGTTCCTGGTTACCCGGCAGAGGTGGAGACACTCCTGGTGGCTGTTCCGTGGCTTTGGGGCCAGAGGCATTGGCACAGGAAACTCTCCTCTGCTGATGATGACCTTCTGACCTCCAAGGGCAGAGGGCCCTGGGACGGGAGGGGTGACAGTTGCTCACTGCACTGATAGTATTTAGAGCTGGTCCCTTTAAGACAGGGAACACCAAGCTGCCAGAGCCTTGAAGGGCTGCTCGGCCCAGGCTAAATACACCAAGTGTCTAAACAGGATGCAGGGAGGATGATAAATTAATTAGCATTAAGACAGCACATCTCCACCTCTGTCTGCAGTGGCTCGAGTTTTCCCAGCAGTGAGTTCCATCATCGACCTCACAGGAAGCGTCTCCTCCCTTCCTGCTCTCAATTAGAGCCGGGAAAGTGTTCACATAGTGCAAAAATAGCCACAGTTAAGTCTGTGCTCAGAAATCCTACCTGTCGCTTCGTTTGCACTGTGATCGATTTCTGGGGGATGAGGCGGGTTGTGGGGGTGTCTGTGTCGGGTACCCACACAGCTGTTGCCCAGCACAGCTGTGGGAGGGCATGCTGCAGAGGCAGGACTCCGACGACGGGGATGAGGGGCGGGAGTGGCTTTAGCCACGCTCTCCTCTCCACTGGGCTCCTAGAACAGTGCTCGGCACCTGAGAATAATAGTGATTTGGGGGTGTGGTGGGGTGCGTGTGTGCCAGTGTGTGGCATCCCCGCTCGGGTCGCAGCTCACAGAAGAAGCCAGCTGGCCAGCGAGCTCCAGGCACCTGCCTGCCTCTGCCTCCCAGCGCTGGGATTGCAGATATGTGCCATCATGCCTGGCTTCTTATGTGGCTGCTGGGGTTGACACCCTTTTTATTTTAATCTCCCTCCCCAGCCCAGCTATTGAGGATTTTTATAATAGTCTAACGAGCTGCCTCCTGAGTTCAGACCTGAGGTCTAAGCTTCAGAAGTGACTCAGAGACAGGCCTGTCAGGTGTGGCCTGACCTGACCTGTACACACAGGTTCCTGCGCATGTGGAGGTGTCAGAGGTCAGTGGACAATGATGGGGATTGCTCTTCTCATCTCGCCACACGGGTCCCAGGGCTTGAACTCCAGCCTGCAGGCCTGGCAGCACTTCTGCCTGTATGAAGCCTCTTGTAGGCCCCTCGGCCACCATCCTCTAAAGGGGAGAGATGAAGTACTTTAGTGAAAGGAGTTCGTATCTTTCCCACCAACAATTCACCTTCATCTTAAACAAATGAAACTTTTATGATCCAAAATGAAATTGTAAAAGTTTCTATTGCTGAGAGTGGGACTTTTTTGTCCTTGCTGCCCATTGCTCGGGACGCGCCAGTGTGATGAATTAACCATACTCTTGTCACGTCTGCTTTTGAAGCTGGGGCTGAGGTGGTCTTGTCTGCGTCCGCTTAGAACACGGATACCTCGTGGTTCCCAGTGTAGCTGCCTGCCGACACGTCTTCTCTGGCTGTCCTTGGCTTGAGCCTCTGTCAGCTGCGGCTTTACCCTCTCCGGCTAAGGAGACTTACTTCGGGGGCAGGTGCTGCTGATTTAACCAGCCAGACGCCTGCTGTTAAAGGACCACACACTCGTGTGCGCTGGGGAGATAGCTCGGTCGGTAAAGAGCGGCTGTGTAAGCGTGAGGACATGAGTTCGAGCCCTGGGGCCTACATGCAGACGTGCCCCTCCCTAGTCACGGGGAGGGCTCACTGGCCAGCACCACCCACCAGTGAGTTCCAGGTCAGTGAGAGACCCCGTCCTGGTAAGTGAGGCGGACAGCTCATGACAGACACCTGCAGGTGACTCTCTGGCTTCTGCACACCCATGACATGTATACACAGCCTGCACACAAGCACACACCTATACACACACACACACACACACACACACGTGCAGAACCAATGCATTCCGTGGTACCTGGCCCTGCTCCCTGTGAGGGCCCCATACGACGGGGGAAGCCTGCTGAGGGGAGCTCAGGGCCTGGCAGGAGGCAGGAGGGGGAAGCCCGCCGAGGGGAGCTCAGGGCCTGGCAGGAGGCAGGAGGCCTCTGGAGACTGGCTTCTTAGCTCTCCTCTTTATTGCTGGCATTCCGCTAATAATGGAAAGGGCAAGCGCATTATGGCAAAGCTGCTGGGCACCCGCTCATTTGCTTCAGAATCCTGGTTTGAATGTCAGGAGCCTCCTGGGAATGGGAAGCGAGCACAGGGTGGGAGGAGAAAGGGATTAGTGAACTGAGGAAGATTCAGGGCTGAGCCAGCCCTGTAGGAGTTCCTGCGAGCTGCGGGTCATCTGAGAGAGGATGGTAACCAGCGCCCGTGGTGTGGAAAGCAGGGGCACGCCAGGACCCGGGAGGGTTGAGTGGAACCCAGAGCTGTGCCGGCCAGTGCCTGCGTGTGCTCAGGGATGGGGAGGGTGTGCCTCACGAACGGTGGGCAGCACCGTGGCCGCTGCCAGTGCTTCAAGTCCAACCTGGAATGTGCCCTAGAACACGCACGCAGGACCACACAGCTCAAGCGTGCGAGCGGGGTGCAGTGTCCTGATGGCGTTTTATGGTGACTGGACCTTGGAGTGTTCCTAAAATTACGTTTTAAATAAGGTGCCTTGCTACGATAAAGCCACCCGTGTGTCCCGTGGAAGCCCGGGTGTCTTCAATGCATTATGCGTAGAGCTTCCCTGACACTTTAACCAGCCAGTGTGGCAGCCAGTGTGGCCCCGCATGCCTGGCTGAGCGGCGCAGGGCGTGTAAAATCAGAAAGGAGGCTTCCTTTCCCAGCTGGGGTGGAGCAGGTCCTTGTTGGAAACTGCACGCATTCTTAGTGTGTGTGTGAGTGTGTGTGAGTGTGCGTGCATACACCAGTGTGTAGCAGCATGCCCGGTCCACACGGTGAGGGCTGAAAGCCAGGGCTCAGTGCATGCTGGCGCGGACTCCAGCCCCGGAGCACACACTCCTTCCTTATATCCATTCTCCGTCGGTAGTGTCACACTTGCCGTTGGGTCGCCTCTGCTGTGAGTCTCCTCTTCCAGGAGAGGGAGGTCGGACTGGAATGCACGTTAAGGGCAAGTGTGCCGTGTGCATTCGCATTCACGGGGGACCTGTGTGCAACCAGACAGAGGAAGCCTTCCATGTGCCTGTGACGTCAGAGGTGGACTGAACACGTTATGACCTTTGAACTGGCACACAGCTTTTTATTCTTTGTCCGGATTAGAACTCAGGGCCATGCGCATGCTAGGCAAGTGTCCTGCCACTTGGCTGCCCCCAGCCCAGCCCAGGACTCTGGAACGACCTCATTCCTGATTTTTGCCACACCTCTGGCACTTGTTCTTCTGGGTGTGTTTATGGGGTCGGAGGGTGGTTTTTACACACATGAAGAGGAGTGCTGAGGGGGGCCGGCACGGCAGGCTGTGCTCCGTGGTTTCTGACGTGCAGTGCCTGCCTGTTCTCCCCGTCCCTAGGAGCGCTTTTCTATCAGCTCGCGCTGTGGCCGAGTTCCTGGACTTTGTTTACTTTCTCATTGCAAATGTCAGCGGCTCAGCCGCCCAGCCCTGATAAAACCTTCGTGGTTCTCATTCTGGGTCTGACCTTTAGCGCTTGGCCCTCTGGCCAGCGTTTCGTTGGCCTCTGAGGGCCTGTAGAAAGATGCTTCTCTAGAGCTATATGTGAGCGCAGCTCTCTTGAGCCACAGTAGCTCAGGCTTGTCCTCTGTTCTTCCAGGCGGCTGAGCATCTTCTTTATTCCTGTGGGCGTTCCAGTTCCCAGAAATGGGCCCCTCACATGGGCAGCAGCTGCCTCCCTGTGTTCCAGTGCCTGAGGCCAGAGTCATGTCCTGATACCTACCCGCCTGCCTGCCTTCCTTCCTTCCTTCCCCCTTCCTTCCTTTCTTCCCCCTTCTTTCCTTCTCTCCTTCCCCCTTCCTTTCTTCCCCCTTCCTTCCTTCCCCCTTCCTTCCTTTCTCCCTTTCTTCCTTCTTTCCTTCCTTCCTTCCCTCCTTCCCCCCTTCCTCCCTCTCTTCCTTCTTTCCTTCCTTCTCTCTTTCTGTGCATACATGTTCCTGTGTGTGGTGAGCACAGATGGGAACTTGAAGCAGTTGGTCACTTCTTGGTGAACAGCAGAGAGAAACAGACCCATCACTCACAGTGTTCGGCCAGCCTCCATCACACATTCGGGCCCAAGCCAAGGTGCTGCCCAAGGTACAGCTGGTCTTCCTGGACGATCAGCGCAACCAGGGCAACCCCAGAGAGAGTCCCTAACCCTTTGGGACTATCTTCACAGATGAATCTAGATTGTGCCATGTTGGCAGTTGGACTCAGCCGTCACTGCTGTCGAGGTCATGGGAGCACTGGGACGTGCAGCAGGCCAGGATATTTGTAAGTCGGATAGCAGGCTTCCGGGGACAGCTCTGGATGTGCAGTGTAAAATCCTCTCTGAGTAAGCGAGCCCCATTGCTGGATGGAAAAAGAACCAGTTAGGGGTTAGAGACAGGGCTCTGTAGGACACAGCAGGGGGTGCTGGAGGCCAGACAGACGAGAATTCTTCCCAGAATTCCTCTGGAAAGCAGCATACCTCCCCGGGTCCCCAACCCAAGACGAGTCAGTAAAAGAGAAAAGTGTTCTGAAGTTTCCGAGTGACGTACTGCTTGCCAGCAAGTGTAGACACGTTACTGATTTGAATTCACCGCCTGTTTGTCAGCAAAGCACGGACAGAGGCATAGACACAGGGTGTCCGGCTGGAGGTGAAGGTCTCCATTCCCAGAGACCTGGACACAAGCGCGTCAGAGGGAAGCTATGACTGTCAAAAGTAAACCTTGGTCATGTCTCTGGGGCAAATGGGTACCAGTGGCATAAATAGGACAATATTAGACGTTCATAGTCAAAATACACTCCACACTCATCTCCAGACCAATGTTCTGTGACAAAAACATTTAGAAAGAGCAAACTGGCCGCGCCGGCGCCCAAGTGTGCGCAGCGCTGTTAGCTGTGCAAAGAGATCAAAGCACGGCCACCCCATGCCACCAGGAAGTGCCAACCAGCCGTCTGCCAGGGCTCAGGCGTACGGGGCAGCTCCATTCTCGTCAGTCCTGGTAACTGGAAATGTCCTTTGGTTAACCACATTTTTAGATGTGATAATTAATGAAGAGGACAGGGAGGGGGCTGGGGTGCTAAGGACGTAGCTCAGTTGGCAGAGCTTTCTTAGCTCTGAGTCTTAGCCCGCATTCCCTCAGTGCGTTGTAAATGACCTTGGTGGGACATGCCTGTAACCTCAGTGTTCAGCAAGTGGAGGAAGGAGGATGAGACCTTCAAGGTCTACCCTGGGCTGGAGAACCTGTGGAAGGAAGGAAGGAGTGGCTGGAGTGGGGAAAAGGAGGGATCGGTGATAACAGGAGTTTCCTCAGATTCCTGGGAACCCTGATTTCTCTGTCATCCACAGGGTGAGTGTAGGGAGGCAAGGGGGGTACGTGAGGTAAAAGGGTGAAATTCATGTGGTTGCAGAAGACAGAGATGGGAGGGGGATTCCTGAAGGCTGAACCCATGTCTCCAAGTGAGAAGCGGAATGCAGGGCCGCCAGCTCCTGATGGATGTTCATACTGGCCCGTGCTGTGTGGACAGCTAGGTGGGGACAATCAGGTGTGGACAGCCAGATGTGGACAGCCAGGTGCAGTGAGCTGAGACTTCAGAAGACATTGGGTGGCAGAATGCCCAGGTCTGGTCTCCACGCCTGGGGCCCACGGCCTCCCTTCCATCTCCCCAGTGGTTCTTCTCAGCTCTAACCCCCTCTCTCAAACCCTGGTGCTTTCTATTTGGGTGTTTCACTAAAGAGAAGTACCTGATCCATGTTCAGAGAGTTAGCCACAAAACCCACCTGCTCCCGGGCTCTGGTCAAGCTTGGCATTCATCGGGAGAAATGAGGTGGGCCTTGCTGAGCTCACACCATAAACAGGGCGTGCAGAGATGGCATGGACCCAAAGTCACCCTGCTTGGCAGACCTTCATGCCCTGGACTGCCAACTCCCAGCTTGTGAACCTTCCGTGTTTCCTGTCACCGAATCTTGGATGTTATGGTTGGAAGGACCCGTGAGGGGTCAGACGGGACACATTTCCTGCAATTCTGTAAACGAGGGACTCTCCACATCAGAGCTGAGCTGTCACTTAGAGCCAAAGAGAACCTTGAAGCTTGTTCCTTCTAGCCACATTGCCTTTTCTTTGTTGGCTTTGACCACCAGGAACACAGCAGACAGTTTGGCTTAGGGATCAATAAACAACTTGCCAAAAGGTCATTACACACCAGTCCCATCTTTGTCCTCCTGTTCTTTGCTCTTTGCGAGGCCTGCTGGACCATGATCATATTCCAGCACGTTGCTTGGATGGCTCCTTTTGTGGCTGGGGCTGTGCAAAGCCGGGCGCTTGAGTTTGGCTGCCTCCTTCCGGACAGAAGTCTGACCACAGCTTTCCAAGACCCAGATGACTCAGGTGTGTAAGGAGACGGGTTGCTTGTATCCTGGACAACAGTAAGGTGTTGCTTCTCACAGGCAAATAATTCTTAAAGAGAAATTGCCTAGTGTTCTTGTAAGCCGGGGGTCTCTGGTACTGTGTCCTCACTAAGGCAGTATGTCTTCTGCCGTGTCTCTGTGTCCATCTGCCTCTTTCCTGTGTCTCCCTCCCTACTGCTCTGAACAGATCGTGCAAACAATTCTAAGATGTCCTCTCTGGACCAGGCCTCTCCAGACTCTGTTTGGGTCTGTCTGGTCAGGGGACAGATGCAGGGCTGTCCTGCACCCCGTGCCTGGGGCTGTCTCCGTTACCGGGGTCACATGGTGCTGGTACATTGAGGCTTGTCGTCGGCAGAGCTGGAATTGGGCCAGTGGCATACAAGGTGGCCTTTCTTTGTGTTTGCCTTTCACGTATGCCTGTGGAGAGGTGGAAAAGCTCCAGGATGGCAGGGGCCCTGAGCAATCGAGAGTAATAAGAAAATGCAGTCTCATCCTGGTGGCACAGGCCCGTCACCCCAGCTCCCTGGGAGCCGAGGCAGGAGGAGCCTGCATGGGCTCCACAGTTCCAAGCCAGCCCAGGTCACAGCAAGACCCTGCCTCAGAATGAGAAAGGTAAACACAAAGACAAGGGGTCCAGGGGAGGAACCTGATGAAGCTCAGAATGAGTAAATTTGCTAAGCAGACCCAGGGCCGAGGGTTCCATCCCCAAAACTCTGTGAGGTGGGCAAGGGAGAGGACGGAGAAAGGAAGGAAGGAGAAACAGGAAAGTAATTGCCAGTAGATAGACTGCCAAATAATGGCCACTATTCGCCATAGCTAGTCCAACACCAGATTTGTCTTCCCTTGCTCCGAGTCCACAGGAAGGGGAGCCCAGCTTTACTTTATATCACAGGATGGACTTTTAGGGAGCAAAGGGTGACTTTATTGCTGAAGGGAATTAAGTCACAGGCAGAGCAGTGAAGGCGAGGGACAGCATGAGAAGAGGGCCGCTGCCTCCAGCCAGCTGTAGCTAAGCTGAGGTCTCCGTGCCAGGAGGAAGCAGGAAGCTGGTGCCACCCACCAAACAGAGAGGGACACGCCTGTGTAACCAGCGCTGGGTGGAGAGAAGAAAGTAACCAAAGCCCCAAAGGGGCTCTGCTCCTCTCCCAGGGTTCTGCCACCCCCGGCTTCCAAGTGCCTTCTGCCCTTTTCTGAACCTGCAATGGAATTTCAGTTACGGGTGTGCCTTTGTGTGGTGCAGACACATGGGTGCAGTGCCCCCAGAGGCCTGAAGAGGGCAGCAGATTCCCGGGGAGCTGGGGAGACAGAGCCACTTGCAGTGGGTGGTGGGAAGGAACTCCAGGCCTCTGTGGAGCTAGCGCCCTTGACTAGCACGCCACCTCGGGAGGGCTTAGAGCAGAGCAGACGCTGCCAAATTGTACTCCACCGCACTCCAGCCTGCATCCGGGAGATTACCCACCCTCATGCCCTCACTGACGTGTGCCCTCTTGCTGCGGGAGGCACCTCCCTCCTGGGTGCTGCCACACCGCCTGGCCCTGGCGGAATCCCATCACTGGCTCTACTTCCCTGGGCCTCCCTGGTGGGTACTGTAAGAGTCATCAACTGTTATGTTTGTCTGCGGGTGTTCATGTCTGCACACGTGCTATGCATTTGTGTGTGGAGGGAAGAGGTCACTCTTGGGCTCTTTTCCCTGTAGTCCTCACCCTATCCTGCTGAGGCATGCTCTCTCACTGGACCGGAACTCGATGCCTGGGCTGGGCTAGCTGGCCAGCAACCCCCAAGGGTCCACCTCTCTCCACCTAGAGGCATGCGCTGTCACCTCTGGTTCGGGAGGGAGTGCTGGGGCTCTAGACTCAGGTCTCTGGACCTGCGCAGCAGTCGCTTGGCTCAGCCCTGACCATCATTTGAAAAATGTCATTTTCAGACCCTAGAAAAGCTCAAGCTGCCCCCAAATCTCTTTTGACTTCAGACTTAAAATTTCAAATTCCATTGATGAGTTTCCTAATGAGCCTCGGAATCAGCTCTTGGCTCCTCTGTTTTCTTCAGCCAGTGTCTGATGGGCGAGGCCAAATGGCCCTCCAACAACAGGATGAAGCTGTGCCAGCTCAGCACAGCCTTCCAGCAGGCGGCCAGCCAGAGGGGCCCCGCTGGCCTGAGCTGCTTTTCCCATGGGCCTGGGCCTGGGGAGGGCCACGTCCAAGCCTTTGCGGCTATGTGGAAAACCAGGCAGAATTAAAGCTACAAAGCAGAGGCTGGAGAGAGAGGACAGGTGATTAAGGGGAAGTGCCGCTGTTCCAGAGGACCCAGGCTCGGTTCCAGAGGACCCAGGCTCGGTTCTAGCACCCAGACCGAGCAAATCACAATTGCCTGTGACTGCAGCTCCAGGGGACCCGACACCCTCCTCTGGCCTCTGGCACCTGCAGTCATGTGCACGTAACCACACACAAAAGCACACAACCCTAAAAGAGGAGGAGGAGGGTGATTGAGGAAGATATCAATGTCAACCTCTGGCCTCCACACACACGCACACAGAAACAAATTTAAGCTGTGATTTCTAAAGAGACGAGTTTTTTTTTCTTCCTTTCATGTTTTTGCTGTCTACATTTTGAAAGATATTGGAGTATGCATTTTTTTTTTTTGAAGCTCTGGGTTTTGTCATTTTCAAAAGCCACCAAATTGCACTGTTGTGATTAATGGTCAAGTAATAAGGTAAAGCAGAGCAGAGAGGGCAGCCAGTGTTCTCATGAGCAAATGAGCCTGCACGTGGGAAGTTAGAACTGCACATGTATGAGAACCTGTCACCTCGTCAGTGTTTTCTGCTTAAAAGTTCACCCTAAATCAGCATAATGTGTGAGCTCAAACCTCTCGGGCTTTGGTGGCCCTACCCAGGCGGTTGGCAGAGGGTCCTGGCAGCTGCCCACCTGCATTTGCACTCAAGGGAGCAGTTCACGTCTGTTCCGAGTGGACAGGGTCCAGGGAGCACACCCGTGCTGAGTTCTCCACAGCAGTGCTGTCCGCCGAGCGAGCTCTGTTTGCTATTGATTACGCAAATAGATGGCTCCGAGTTCCGTGTAAGCCCTAACAGGCTTAGCGGCTCCGTGTGTTCAGAGGGAAATGAGTGTTAAGCTCAGGTCAGAACAACAACAAAGGCCTTGCCAGGATTTCCTTCCTCCTGACACTGCTCAGGCAAAGCCGGCAGGAGGGACCCACTGACCCTCCAGGAACCCCAAGCTCTGCGGTCCTCACACCGGAGCACAGTTGCCGTGGACCAGCCCTGCCGAAGCCCTTGGTTTTCCTGCTAGCATTTAGCTTGCTCTGTCACCCTCTCCCCACCTCCCCAGGCTGGACTCTCAGGAGTCCCCGGCCCACCCAGCATTTCCGTGGGTCCTCACACTCACCAGCTAACCTGTTCTCTGAGGAGTCTTCCCAGCTTGTCCGCCTCATTTTCTGAGATGGGATCTTTCCTGTCTAGAGCATTGTGGCCAGTCTGGACCAGCCGGCTGGCAGTGTCGGGGACACACCTGCCTCTGGCCCCCAGCACCTGCCTCTTGCCCCCCGCACCCGCCTCTGGCCCCCCCCCCCCCCCCTCTTGCCCCCAGCACCTGCCTCTGGCCCCCCCAGCACCCACCTCTGCCCCCCAGCCCCTGCCTCTGGCCCCCAGCACCTGCCTCTGGCCCCCAGCACCCGCCTCTGCCCCCCC
>NW_026586383.1:9380340-9389049 GCF_907164565.1 Psammomys obesus
CTGTCCCCTCAGACACTGTCCCCTCAGACACTGTCCCCTCAGATACTGTCCCCTCAGACACTGTCACCTCACCTCTCAGCCACCATCCCCTTAGCCACCATCCCCTCACCCTTCAGCTCAGACCTCTCACTGTCAGTCAGTGTATGGGGTGCTTGTTTTATGGTCTTAAGGTTTTGATCAGAAGATCCATCGTTGCCTGGATAGTCAGACCTGGCAATGGTAAGCAGAGTGGAGTTTGCCAGGCATTGGGGGAGGGGAGCCACTGCTTGATGGACGCAGACTGCAAGCTTGATAGGATGAAGAGCTCTGGGTGCGAATCGAGGTGATGGCTGCACACCATGGATGCATTTAATACCACGGAACCAGGCACTTAAAATGGCAAGTGTGGTAAAATGATGCGTGTATTTAAACACAGCTGTTTCTTTAGTCTTCTTGGGGCTGGAGAGCTGGCTCAGTGTTTAAGGGCCCTTCTAGAAGACAGACTTGATTCCCAGCCCCATGATGGGTGGCTCAGAGCTGCCTGTAGCTCCAGGTCCAGAAGAGATGTGCTCCGCTGGCCCTCATGGGTGCTGCCTGCGTGCATTTACACATGTATGTAGACACACATACATACGTGCAAGCATGTACACGTGCACATACAGACACACATAATGCACGCATACATACACATACATGCATACACACATGCATACGCACGCGTACATACATACATACGTACATACATACATACATACATACATACACATAAATAAACAAAGCTTTAAGGACAACTGGGGGCTGGAGAGATGGCTCAGTGGCCCGGCTGCTCTCACAGGGACCCAGTTTGATTTAACACCCGTGTGGTGATTAGGAGCTGTCCAGCGATAGTTCCAGTGTATCTGACTTCCTCTTCTGACTTAAAGAACATGGTGCACAAACATAAATTCAGGCAAAACAGCCATAAGCATGAAATAAAAATAAATTAATCCTTTAAAAAGGTTTAAAGAATCATTGCGCCCGACAGTTTGTCATTTGATCTGGCCATAGTCATCTGAGAGGGACTTTGGATTGAGAGAAAATGGCTGACGTCTGGTTCTTAGCTCTGCAGCTGCCTCTGTGGCCCAGCGCTCTGGAGGCTCATTACTGATGAGGCTGGGGCGGAGAGGCCCTCTGCTGAGGATCACGGTCCTTCTCCGGAGATGCTCTGAAGCTTTATGCCATCGGGAGCCCACTGGCTCTCAGACACCGCCAGGCTCCTAAAGAGAGTGCTTATCTGACAAAGGACAAATTCTCCCAGTTGTAAGGACATAGAAGACACGTGCCTCAGCAGTCAGAACGTAGCAGCTGTGTTTATGAGGGCCCACTATGTGCCGGCTGTGAAGGAGGCCTCTGCTGCACAGTGGGAGTGGGGGAAATAGACATGGACCCGGACCCCTCTGCACAGATGTGAACTCACACCACGTGATATAAACTGTGAAGTGCCTCAGTTCCCCCATCCGTGAGAGAGCAGCATGCAGATCTTCTTGGTCCTGGGAATAATAGCACATGATGGGCTGCGGGTCGGGCAGAATGGCAGCGAGGACAGTATTTGAGCCTCGGAGAGACGCGGCTGGGTGGCTGGGTAAGTCTCTCCCAGGAAGCTTGGCCACTTCAGTTTCAGGAGCCTGCAAGTTGGGATCCCCTCCTCTCCCAGGCCCCGCCTACAGCAGTGCCCGTGTGTGCTGGCAGCCACAGGCAGGAGCACGTAGGCTGGCTCCCTGGCAAGGCTGACATTTTGCAAATGGAATTGCTACTTTCATTAGCAAGGCAAATTGCTAAATGAACCACTTAAAAGCCACCACGGGGTCCTATTCACAGAGGCCCACAGCCTTGACTGTGTTAATCCCAACCTGCTGACACTGCTGAGGCAGAGAGGACCTGCCAAGTCTCCGGGGAACTACACAAAATATTTTCAAGACAAATCTAGTAATTTCAACATCATAAAATACCAGGGAGGAAAAACTAACTAATAATATTATTAATCTTTAAAATATTTTTATTTAAGTTCATTTTTTTATAATTTATTCACTTACATCTCAACTGTAGCCCCCTCCTTTGTCTACTCCCCGTCCTGCCCTCCCTCCCTCTTTTCCTCTATCCTCCTTCCCTAGTCCTCAGAAAGGGGGAGCCCTCCTCACTTAGCAACTGTCCACAGACTATCAGGTCTCATCAGGACTGCCTCTATCCTCTTCCTCTGTGGCCTGGTAAATTCACCCTGCCATAGGGAAGTGATCAAAGAGCAGACAACCAAGTCTATGTCGGAGACAGCCCCTGCTCCCCTTGGGGAACCCATATGGAGCCTGAGCTGCCATGGGCTACTTCTGTGCAGGGAGGTTCTAGGTTATCTCCATGGTCCTTGGTTGGTGCATCAGTCTCTGCAGGCCTTTCTGGGCACAGATTTGTTGCTTTATTGGTCTCCTTGTGGAATTCTTGTCCCTTCTGGGTCCTTCTGTCCCCCACGCTTCCATAAGACTTTCTGTGCTCTGCCAAAGTTTGGCTGTGAGTCTCAGCATCTGCTTCGCTCCCCTGCTGGGTGGAGTCTTTCAGAGGACATCTGTGGAAGGCTCCTGTCCTGTTCCCTCTCTTCAGCCATGTTCAGTGTCTATTCTATTTGCCCTTCTGAATGAGAATTAAGCATCTTCCCTAGTGTCCTCCTTGTTGTTTAGCTTCTTTAGGTCTGTGGATCGTAGCATGATTATCCTGGACTCTATGGCTAGTATCCACTTATAAGTGAGTATATACCATGGGTGTCTTTCTGGCTGTGGGTTACCTCACTCGGGATGATCTTTTCTAGGTCCCACCATTTGCCTGCAAACTTCATGATTTCCTTGTTTTTAGTATATGTGCTGCCGAAGCGAGCACAATTTCCTTGTTTTTAATAGCTGAGTAGTATTCCATTGTGTAAATGTGCCACAATTTCTGTATACATTTTTCAGTTGAGGGACATCTGAGTTGTTTCCAGTTTCTGGCTATTAGGAATAGAGCTGCTCTGAACCTAACAGAGTAAGTGTCATTGTTGTATGGTGGAGCATCTTTTATGTGTATGTCCAGGAGTGGTTTAGCTGGGTCTTGAGGTAGAGCTGTTCCCAGTGTTCTGAGGAAGACGTGCCTTTTCGGTAGTTTTGTTTATTATCGCGGGTGCGTGAGTGTGTGCGTGCGCGTGCGTGCGCGTGTGCGTACATGGTGGGGTGCAGGTGTGCCAAGCACATGTGTAGAGGTCGCAGGGCAACTTCTGTGGAGCCAGATCTCCTTCTACCATTGCAGTCTCCAGGGTGTGTAGCAAGTGTCTTTACCTACCTTACCAAAAACTGTCTTTTACCATGATTATTCTGTGCCCATTTTCTGTTGTTGTTGTGTCACTCATAACATAACCCTCAGTTTCCCCGTAGGTAGAGTCTTTCAGAGGCTTTTAAGCTTTTCTGTGTGAGTGTGTCACCTGGGTGACGTAGGTGCGCCAAACGTAGGCAGTGCTTTTGGGACACAGGAGGGCTGTTGGACCCCCGGGGCTGGATTATAGGCAGTGGTGAGCCACTCTGGGGGTGCCGGGAATCCAGCCAGGTCCTCCACAGGAGCAGCCAGTTCCTCAACCACTGAGCCAGCTCTCCGGCCCTGAAAGCAGAATCTTGAAAGCATTTTCCGGGCTCTGAGGAGATGGTAAACATTAATGCCCAGGCAGACACGCCCCTTCCCTGGGCTTACGCACAAGGCAAACTCCCAGATCTACCGCTGCGTTTCCAGAAGCCTCCAGCACCTAGATTTATATTGCGCCCGACCTATCCCAGAAAGAAAAGAATTTATCGTCACACAAAGCAGGTATGATATGTTTAACCAAAGATCAGAAGTATTTCAAATCCACAACCATCATAGGAACATATTTCTGCAGAAATCCTTTTGAAAATTATACTTTCAGTGAGGCTTAAACCATAACCAAATACCACATTTGAACATAAACCTGAAATTGAGGCCTCTCATATTTGACCTGCTGAGCCTGGACTGCATCTTAGCTCAGTGTGGTTCAGTTCCCTCAACTCTGCCAGCACCTGTGCAGGACATTCGGCACTCTCTCCCTGTCTCTCATGCTCTCTCTCTATTTTTTCTCTTCCATTTATATATGAGAACAGTACCAATAACTGCTCATTCTCTCCCTCCCCATCTCTCTCTCTACTCTGTTTCCCTCTTTCATGTCTCTTTGTCTCTCTCTTCTCCTTCTTTCCCTCTCATTCTCTGTTTCCCTCCTCACCTTCTTGGCCGTTAGAAGTAGAAAAGGCCGAGGTTTCCGGTCTAACCTGGTACACCTCAGCATCCTCCCTGGACAGCATCCTCCTCCCTGGATCTTAGCTGCCTCTGGGCCACACCCAGCTTCCCCAGCCCCCCAGGGTACCCACGTCCCAGTGTCTGGCCCTGGCTAGTGGTGAAGTCTGCCTGAGCCCACGTCTAGTAAGATCCATGACACAGATGAGGACACCCTCTGCGGCGACTTCCTGTAGACATGACTGGTAGGTGCCGGTACACGGGAGACTGTCCTCTTCTGTTCTGTTCTGTTTTGAGGTAGGATGCCATGTATCTCAGCAGGGCCCCGAACTCCATGTCTAGCTGAAGTTGACTTAGAACTTGTGATCTTCCTGCCTCCGCTTCCAGAGTGCTAGGATGACACCTGGCTTGTGTGGTGTCAGGGACTAAATCCAGGGCTTCCTTCATGCTGTGTAAGCCCTCTGTCACCGAGCTGTCCCAAGCCCCTGTTCCTGCTTCCTAATGCAGGTCTGGTTCCATGGCTACACCCGGCCCTGGGTTCCTGCTGAGACCAGGGTAAAGCCAAGGCCGGCTGAGTCCAAGTCTCTGCACGCCTCCTCCTCCTTTGCTCTCTCTCCCTTTGTACCCCAGCTCCCCTACCCCTGATCTTCAGCCTCTTTACTTTTGGATAACTTCAGACAGCTGTACAGTGCATTACGTAACAGCCACCCCATGGGCTCTTTCCACTCCTCTCAGGAGCTCCCCCAGCCTTCTCCTGATTCCGTGTCCCCTTCTCTGTCTTCTCACAGTCTCTAGAGCCCACTGAGCCCAGTGAGTGCTGCCCACATGCGTGTGTGGGTCAGGCTCAGCCACTGAACCCCAGCTCGGCCCTGACGGCTGGCTAAGAACTGCCGTGCTCTGATGCTTTGCAGGGGGACATGGCTGCTCACTCATCAATATAACGTTTATTCCTCGTCACTCACGGCCTTCCACTGTCCTCTGCTTATTTCGCCCATGCCCTTGCCCTGTGTTTCTTTCCCTAACACCACAAGAAAGCTTCCTCACTAAAGAAAACTCTGTCCCACCCCGCCTCAGGGACCAGCAGCTCCTCAGCCTGCACTGGGGGTGGCATGCCCCCTTCTGATCACTCTTAGAATAGCGCACATGCATGGAACCCACCCAGGGTCCGCTCTTTGGGCCTCTGACTACTCCCCTGCGGTAGCTTGATACATAGAAGACTGACCTGAGGCTGAGGGAAAGGTCTGGGGAGGCCTTGAACACAGGGACCCCCGAGGGCTGGGAGAATTGTCACCGTGATGTTGGGCAGAATCTGAGACTGAGGAAATGACAGAAGACGGGGTCTCCGTGTATCTTGTTATTCGGGGTGCTCTGCTCATTTCAGCCCCACAGAAAGCAGCACATTCCCTTTGCCAAGGAGACACCTTCCGCTTCCCAGGTTTAAGGCTCCCTCTAGTGGCCTCTGAGCAAACATCAGCCAGAAACATTTAAAACCTTATGTCCCCTGCCCCCGTTTCCGTGTTCGTGTGTGTGGATAAACATGTTTTGGCATGCATGCAGAGGTCACAGGACCACCTCAGGTGTCGACCACATCTTACACCCTGTTTGAGAAGGCTCTCTTCCTCACCGTGCATACCCCAGGCTAGCCGGCTCACATGCAGGCCTTCTCCCGTCTCCCCGGGGGAGCTCCCACCTGGAGCTGATGGGGTCCGCAGGCCTTGCTTCTGCTTCTCTGGTGGGTGTGGGTGATGCCACCACGTTATGGGGAGCAGCTGGTTTAAGTCAGGGTCTACCAACATAAACTTAAGTTGTTATTAAAACTGATGGCTCTGTGTGTGTGTCTCTGTGTGTCTGTGCCTGTATCTGTGTAATGCAGGGTTTCTGGATGTGTCTGGCGCGCCTCAGCTTCCCTCGTCAGCCCTCCAGGGAAGAGCTCCACCGTGCCTCCCCTCGAGGTCCTGCCTTCTCTGCCTCTGAACTGCTCCATGGGTAGGATATGGCCTGAGGCAGCAGCTCTGTGGATGTTTGTTTCATAGAGAGCCACATAAATTATGTAGCATCCACTTGTAAGCCCCACAGATAGACACTGTAACAAGCTATGAACCTATCTTCTCACCATGGATGTTAAAGTAATGGGTAAATTTAGTTTTAGACTCAGAATGCGCTTTCATCAGATTTTGAGATAGAACCTAATCACAGTGCTTCAGGCTGGTGCTCTTCATTCCCAGGTGCTCTTTCCGTGTGGCACAGCAGACTGTGTCTGTGCGTCCCCTCTATGGCTCCACTTCCTCTCCAGGCAGGCAGGCGAAGGCGGCCCCTCTGTGGCCCCCAGGGAGGAGGAGGTCAGTGCATTCCAGAAACTGTGGCTCTGCAGTTCCCCACTTGAACCTCCGACTGCAGGAGGCCAGACTTCATGGTTGTCTGTCCGGTGCAGTTTAGACTTCTTTTCCTTTTTCAATTTGGAGACTTGACTTCAGTAGAGATTTTACTGACAAAGAAACTGAGGAACTTTTTCCAAAATCTATTGAATCAGGTATTCCCGGGGGGGGGGGGCAAGATTATAAAAGAAATGATTTTTTATTTTTTTTCTTTATTTTTCTTTGCTGAGTGCGAGCAAACGTTGCACAAGCAGCTGGCTTCCTCCTGTTGCTCCAGGCGTGTCTGATGCAGCCGCATCTTGCGAGCTCTCAGAAATAGCTGTCAATTTGCATTTTAATTTAGACTGAAATGTAGATGGTTGATAGGAAGTCTTCCTTTCCGTCCTCTGTTAGCGATGGGAGTAACTGTTCTGTGTCTTTTGCCAGTGGGCGCCCCTTCCTTTCTAAATGGCCCCCGAGCCTTTCATCAGCCCTGGAGCAGAGGTCAAAAGAACAAGGCTGGGAAGGGCCGCTCACACACACGCGTGAACTTCAAACCGCGCATGTGCGTGCACGGGTATGCATACGCGTGCGCCTGGGCCTGTGAAGGCTGGAGGTCGACACGGGGTGTCCTCGCTGTCTTACCTCACCGTGGGCTCCCTGTGCTGGCTCTGGCTTGCTCCCCATCTGTGGGGCCCCATCAGTGAAATCTGGGCAGATCCCAACCTCTGGCTTCCAGAGCTTGGTCCCGAGCTCCGAGAGTTCTCAGCTGGGCCCAGCTCACTGTTTCTGCTCCAACTGCCACTTCCCGGGCCGGCTTTGACCAGGGCCTGCCTGTCTCCCGCCTCTGCCTTCATTCACGTGAAGGAACCAACGTTGTCTTTCTCTTTTGTTCACGCGTGAAATGAGCAGGTAACCCAGGGAGCTCCAGACACTTCTGCTCTGTTTCCCGGCACCTGCGGTGGTGGATGCCGGTCCTCGTGGGAGGGGAAGGATTGTCTTTGCTCTGGCTCAGGGTCAGAGCTGGGCCAATGATCCCACAGCAGGGGACGGTCCAGGACAAACACCTATTTCCACAGCTGCCTTGTAACTCAGGTTTGGACCAGCTCTGGGGTGGTGGTGGTGATTCTTGTGCAGAGCCAGGCTTCACGTGGAACCTGCTGCCTGTGTGTGCTAGTGTGAGAGTGAGGCATAGAACCACTGGGGAAATTCTGACGTCTTTTGTACTGAAATAAGTAAAAAGAGGAGTAAGTCTGACACGAAACCACACAGGGGACCAGGAAGAAGCGAGAGTTTTTGATGGGTGTTTTAGGGCCGGGCTCAGCCCCTTCCCCTCCATAACCACAGCGACCCTGGTCCTGGCTTCAGTGTAACCACAGCCCCCCCTCATCCTGGCTTCCAGTGCACAGCCAAGCTGACCTTCCCTTCCCCGAGGGGCCCACAAGTCCTGCTTCACCTGATCACAGAGGCCTGCTCTTCCCCTTCACCCTCCATGACTTGTCCCAGCTCCTCTCCAGTTTGTGCCTTCCCTTGCTGAGCTTGGCCCTCTCTGCCAGAATGCCAGCTTTCACCAGCCAGGCCCCTTCCCCATCGGCTGGGCTCCTTCCCCACTGACCAGGCCCCTTCCCCACCTGTCCCGGCCCTTCCCCTGCCATGCCTCAGTGCTGCCTGCTGCCAGAAGCCCCCACAACAGCCCCTGGGACCTGCGGCCCCCAGTATCAGGAACTCAAACTCTTAAGCTCCAGTGAGCTGCCCATGATCACAGAGCTGGTGTGACCCCTAAGGGTGGCCTTCCAGGCTGCTTCAGGCCACTGAGTTTAGTCCTGGTGACAGAAGCCAGTCAGCCTGGCTGTGGCTGTGGTTGAAGCTGAGGCTGTGGCTATGGCTGTGGCTGAGACTGTGACTGTGACTGTGACTGTGGCTGAGGCTGTGACTGTGGTTGTGACTGAGGCTGTGACTGTGACTGAGGCTGTGACTGTGGCTGAGGCTGTGACTGTGACTGTGACTGTGACTGTGGCTGAGGCTGAGGCTGAGGCTGTGACTGTGACTGTGGCTGAGGCTGAGGCTGAGGCTGTGACTGTGACTG
>NW_026586383.1:9389149-9389470 GCF_907164565.1 Psammomys obesus
CTGAGGCTGAGGCTGAGGCTGAGGCTGTGACTGTGACTGAGGCTGTGACTGAGGCTGTGACTGTGACTGTGACTGTGGCTGAGGCTGTGACTGTGGCTGTGGCTGAGGCTGAGGCTGTGACTGTGGCTGTGGCTGAGGCTGTGACTGTGGCTGTGGCTGTGGCTGTGGCTGAGGCTGAGGCTGAGGCTGTGACTGTGACTGTGACTGAGGCTGAGGCTGTGACTGTGACTGTGGCTGTGACTGAGGCTGTGACTGAGGCTGTGACTGAGGCTGTGACTGAGGCTGAGGCTGAGGCTGTGACTGTGACTGTGACTGAGGCTG
>NW_026586383.1:9392470-9418025 GCF_907164565.1 Psammomys obesus
GGCTGAGGCTGAGGCTGTGGCTGTGGCTGTGACTGAGGCTGTGACTAAGGCTGTGGCTGAGGCTGAGGCTGAGGCTGAGGCATTATTCACTAACTGTGCCTTGGCTGGCTGCCTGCTCCAATTCTAAGGCTCTAAACAGCATCTTCCTTGAGAGATGTGTCTGTCTGTGCCCACTGCATGCTGTTCCTACTGTGTGCAGTTCCCCCTGTGTGCCCGCACCAACTGTGAGCCCACACCCACTGTGTGCCCCGCTCACTGTGTGCCCCGCTCGCTGTGTGCCCCGCTGTCTGGGTGCCCACGCCCACTGCGAGCATGTGACCCTTTACTAAGCCTCATAGAGCGATCAGTGCCCTGCCTGCATGCTAAAACATGCTAATAAGACATAATGTTAACATTATGCTGGAGAGAAGAGCTCTCCAGCATACTTACCTGATAAGGACATGTGTCCAGAGTAATCACGACACCTCACAGAACAAGAAAAGGCGAGTGCACTCACCAGACGGATGAAAACGTGCTCACGATCATCAGTCGGTTGTAGAAGTCGGTCATCTTCATTAGTCGTCAGAGATGGGCGGATCAAAATTTCCGCACAGACACCTCACGTCAGTGACGGCCCCTGGGAAAGGGGGACCGCCACCGTGAGGATGGGGACACACTCATGCCTTCCCAGCAGGCCGTGGGACTGATGGAGATGCTGAGAAACGTGTCTGGTAGTTTTCTGAGTACAGTCGCCAACCACGTGGCTCAGTGTTTCTGTTCCTGCGGCTGAGATTCGTGTCCACAGGGAACGTGAATATAAACATTCCCGGCACAATTAACCATAATAGCCTAAAAGTAGGCATGCCCCAGTGCCAGTCAGCTGACGTACACACAGGCGCATGTGTGGCCACGAGGTGGTGTTTGGTGTGCACACTGCAGAAGAGGGGCAAGGTGTGGAGAGCTGTGCCCCGCTGGCCTCCGGGCACGACACAGCAGTTACACATGTGACTTCACACCGCCCTGCTTGCCCACACCAGACCTCCACAAGAGCAAGAAAGTTAGAACTTCCAGCGTGGAGCGGGAGGACCGCTGCTGACACCCTGCTGGCTGCTGAGGGGGGCCTGGCCGTGGGGAGGATGTCCTCGCCAGTCAATGGGCCTGGCCGTGGGGAGGCTGCCCATGCCCAGCGGATGGCCGCACAGCCATGCACACATGCGCAGTGCTAACTGGGCTTGGTGGGCTATAAAAAGGGAGACATGAAGCTCTTCAGCAGGCGGCCGTTGGGAGAGCTGGAAGGAGGGAGTTGGGGTTGACTATGGCTGAGACACAGCATCTACACATTTTCCAAAAAAAGTCTCCTCAAAATGAAGTTTAATACCAAAGTGGACTCAATACACTTGGGTGCTTGTGCTTTGGTCAGTGAGGGCCATAGGTGCGTGGCTGGTTGTGACGACCCCGAGGAACTCCCACGGCTTTGCTCGTCTCAGAGCTCCCGGGACACTGGGACGGCTCACGGTGCCGAAGGAGCATTGTGGGATTGTAACAGAATTAAACAGAACCCCTGTCCCTGTGGGACTGCTGTCACGGTGCCACTCAGGTGTCTGGGGCTCCTCCTAACCCTTTCTCTGGCCTCATGGGGTGCACACGCTGTCAGATTTCATGCTCTCGTGGCCAGCCGAGTGCCCTGTGACCAGGGGCTCCTTAGCCAGCTCCTCGTCACCAGATCTGCCGGAGGGTCGTTATGGGTGCCTGTGGGTTTGAAAGCTTTTCAAACCCCTGGCTGTGCAGTCTGCAGTGCTGTGAAGCAGGGCCGGGAACGCCTCAGGTTCCCGGCGGGGCTGTGGTGAGGATTAATGTTTTAACAGACTCCATCTTCTGCCCCTCTAAGGAGGCATCAATGAAGTGAAAGACTTCATTATACAAGACTGCTTATTTTCAGTGATCATTTACCCCTCCATGCGCTGTCTGAGGAGATGTGCTTGGATTCCCATGATGCCCGAGCTAAACAGAGTTAACCCACCGTTCAGGGCACCTCTGTGGGCAAAAGGTCAGGGGCTGGTTTCTCTGGAGACAGGGAAGGTGGCGCAGTGGGGGAAGGGCCTGCCACAGGAGAATGAGGACATGCATTCAGGTCTCCAGAGCCAGCATCACACTTGGATGTGGTAGTGAGCGTCTGTAATCCTGGGACTGCGATCAGGATGCAGGGGGATACCCAGAGCTTATTGGCCAGGCAGTTTAACCAGTCGACGAGCACCAGGTTCAGTAAGAGACCGAAAACAACACAAAACCCACAAAAACCAAAACAAACAGACAAACAAAAACCAGTGGCGAGAAGCAGTGGAGTAAGACAGCAGAGCGCCGTTAAGAATGTCTCATTAATGGCTGAGAAAATTATGTAATGTATTTTGGTCACATTCAGCCCAGCTGTTCCTTTTACCTCCTCCCAAGTCCATGGCAACATCCCTCACTCTTCCTCCAATTTCATATCCTCTCTTAAAAGATTAACAGCCCACCCAGGCCACCTGTGCCCATCTGCTTGCAGTGTGGGGCTGTCCACTGGGCCGTGGCTGCCTACCCGGGCCACACCCTTCCACAGAAGCCACCAACTGTCCCTGCCTCTTCAGTTAGGGGTGGGGACACATGAGCCCTTCTCCTCCGCACTGGAGCGCTGCCTGCCCTGACCTTGTGCAGGCCGCTGTGTGGGTCTGCGAGGACAGCTCTTGGCTCGTGAAGATGCTGCTTGTCCCTGTTCTTAGAGTCAGTCTTCTGCCTCTTCCATGATTGCCCCTGCGCCGTGGGGAGAGAAGACACTCAAGATGGGCCTCTGGCCTCCACATGTACATTCAACACACACACACTCACACAGACGTGCACACAGACATGCATGCATGCACAGTCTCTCTGGTGTTACTGTTCTTCTACAGGAAGATGCTACAAGGGGCCGGCACGTGCAGGAGGCAGGCCGGTGCTCCGGGCTGACGTTTTCCTCTGCCTCACCTTCCCCCTCTTTCTGGCTTGCAGTGAGCTGAAGCAGAGGCTGGCGGAGGAGCACAGCCGGTGCAGCATCCTCTCGAAGCACCAGAAGTTCGTGGAGCGCTGCTGCATGCGCTGCTGCTCGCCCTTCACCTTCCTGGTCAACGCCAGGCGCCGCTGTGGGGAGTGCCAGTTCAGCGTCTGCAAGAGCTGCTGCTCCTACCAGAGGCGGGAAAAGCTCTGGCTTTGCTGTGTCTGCCAGCAAGCCAGGTGAGTGGATCCGTGCCCGCAGGGCCAGGCTGCGGGCACCGCCTCGTCCTCCTGCCGGGGAGGACCAGCCCTGACGGGGGGTTGTGCCCAGAGCACCAAAGCAGTGCGGAACCCTCAGGAAGGGTGAGAGGAGGCTGCTGCAGAGAAAGATGCAGCTTCCCCGTGCTCTGCCCCCCCCCCAAGCTCCTCCCCTGGTCCTCCTTTTACTCTGTCGTAAGTGTCCTGGGTTCAGAGAAACTGCGCTGTGTGCTGAGGACGTGAAGCGACACACGACTGGCGTCCTACATGCGTGCAGCCACAAGTGGGCCCTGCTCGGCTTCTCTTTCGACCGTGGGATGCTGAGCATAGGCCGGCTGTCAGGAGGGGTTAGAGAACTCTTCACAGGGGCCCAAAATAATGAAAGCAGGCTTTTCCAGGGTAAAATACAGTCAGCGTGTGCAAGGTGGGGCTGGGAGGCCGCCGCCTGCGAACGGAACAACACGTTTGAGTTCATAGTGACAGCGCTGCGTGTTTGGGAAGAGGAGACTGTGACAGCTGGTGTCTTACCTCCGCTGATACTGTTGTCTCCATGGCTCGCTGTCGCTCCTGGTGACAGTGACTGGAGCAGGCTGGCTCTGCCTCAGTGCGCACCCAGAAAGCCGGCCTTCCTGTCTGACCTTTCCTCCCCATCCTCCTCCCGCTGAGTGTGGTGCGTGTGCTCTGCAATACATGAAATCCTAGCATTTTCCTGGAGAGCTAGTGCTTGGGGCTAGAGGCTGAGTGTGTGAGTGGGGTCTCCAAGGAGGGGCTCTGTCTAGCAAGGAACCAGACAGTTCTGAGTCGCCAGTAGAAAGCAGTGTCCAGGCATGTCTGCCAGTGTCCAGGCGTGGGTGCCCCGGGCCCTGAGCTCTGCACAGCTGTGTCCTGTCATTTCCACATCGGGGCTCAGGAGATGGGGAGAGGAATGGGACAAAGGGAAGACCCATCACAACTGACTGCTGAGAGCATGACCCGCTGTGTCAGAAACACAGGCCAACATGGCTGGCTTTCTACAAGGTCAGGAAGTAGTCACTAACACTAAGAGGGCAGTCTCAGCAACAGTGATTCACCAACTGTCCCTGCTCTGCTTGGGCCCTCAGTTGAAGGAAACAAGGCTCTCATTTCAATCTTAGTTACTCATACCAACTCTCAGATCACACCTTACACACATCACATCTGTGACTCTATCATAACCTATCATCTATCTATCTTATCTACCTATCATCTGTCTATCTTATCTATCATCTACCTATCATCTATCTAGTATCATCTATGTGTCCTCTATCATCCATCTATCTATCATCTATTGTTCTATCAACTATCTATCTATAATCTATCTATCTATCTATCTATCTATCTATGTGTCTATCATCTAACTATCTATCATGTATATATATGTAGCTTACAGAATGGCTGCAAAGGGTTAAGAGGCAAGAATCTTCCCAAAACCTGGGCAGCGATTAGGAGTACAGGAGAGGCTAGGGAGGGGAGGGAGGTGAGAGGAGCAATCATGTGGAGGTCCCAGGCGGCATGCTTTGGCTGCTGCCGTGGGGTGAAGGGTCATAGCTGAGCGGGAGTAATGAGGTAAAGTGAAAGACAGGACCAGGCCACACAAATGAGCAGATGGATGATGGACACCAGGGCAGGATGGGTGCGCAAGAGGACAGCAGCTAGAGTGGGCTGCAGCCGCAAGAGGAGCAGATGAGCTGGCGCCCTGGAGCACGGAGGCTTCTCTCCTGCATCCTTGATGCCCGGTGACGGGCAGCTGTTCATCGGGTTCCACCGCCTTGTAGGGTCCAGGTGAGGGAGACTTTCACGTGTCCAGTGAGTTCTTGGGCCTGGCTCTCCTGATATGACTAATGTGTCCATGTCCACCTGTGGCACACTCCCTGTTCCAAGTCCCTCTTGGTCAGTGCTGGGGTACTGGGCAGACAGTGCTTTACACTCTTGCCCATTCAGAAGTGTGATCCTCCGACCATCAAACAGCTTCAAAGCTTGTGAAGCGGAGCATCCACTGTGCAGCATCCACTGCACAGGCTGAGCAACCACTGTTCTCAACAACCAACCGTGGAGTCGCTGAGGGCAGGAGCAGCCTGGTCTCCACGGTTCGGCCTGGGATGAGCATTCTGTGAGCAAGTGCAAGGCCAGGCACCGAGAAGTCAGGGTGGAGGGTTGTCTCGGCAGGTAAGAGCACTCTTCCAGAGGACCTGGCTTCAGTTCCCAGGGGAGGCTGCTCAGCATGGGGAAAAGCACTCTGACCCACTGGAATGGTGCTACACCCTGAGGCTGGTGCTCTGCCCTGAGGCTGGTGCTCCGCCCTGAGGTTGGTGCTCTGCACTGGGGATGGTGCTCTGCCCTGAGGCTGGTGCTCCGCCCTGAGGCTGGTGCTCTGCCCTGAGGCTGGTGCTCCGCCCTGAGGTTGGTGCTCCGCCCTGAGATGAAACACTTTCAGAAGGAAGGGTGTGGGCTTGGTGGCCCCTTGAGATCCTTTCTGTGTGTTAAGTCCACGTGCTTTGCATAAGCTCGGTCTGGAATCGAAGCCTGACCTAACTTCCCGTTCTAGACTGGTTACTCCGTGTTTTAGACGTGGGAGAAAACAGTAGCGACTCAGTGTCTGTAACAGAAAAGGATGGAAACCACTCAGCCGTCTCAGCTGCGGTTACCTGGTGCTGCCGCTCTGGCACCTCCATTGTGAGGTCTCTAAGGAGGTATTTTCCTAATGAGATGTTAAGGTAGTGTGGGCGCCTCTAAGCAGGAAGCCATTTCCTCCATTTGTGCAGTCTCCTTATTTAGCACTGTAAAAATAACTCAGTGTTTGTAAAATCAGTTTATTTCCCAGCACAGATCCGGAGCAGTTAAAGATACCCCCAAGTGGAGGGCTCAGGTAAATCGGGGTCTCTGATGGGCCTGAGTCTAGAGACTGAGGCTATGAAGACTCAGAGTATCGTCGCTTTACACTAATTCACAGTGCATGGCTCCGCATTTCGGCCCCCCGGGAGCCGAGGGCTGTGCGGGAGGCTGCAGAGAGCTGCTGAACTTCTTCACACTGCGCAACCGCCCAGCTATGTTAGTGGCCTACAAAGAGCCGGCCGAGGTAGTGTGTACATCCGTGCTGCCGACACCCAGGAAGAGGAGACGGGAGGATCAGAAGTTCAAGGTCAGGGGCTGGGGAGCTGGCACAGGCACTGAAGTGCGAGCCGTGCAAGTCTGAGCACCTGAGCTTGGAACACCAGCACCAACATAAGAATCTGGGCACGGTGCTGTGTGCATCCACAGTATCCTGTAGAGCAGCTATGAATATGGACAGACAGACAGACAGACGGACAGACAGAGACCAAGCATGATGAAGCTTGTCTATCAGCACTGGAGGTGAGCAGAGACAGGAGAACCACTGGAGTTTGCGGGCTTAGCAATCTAGACAGGTTGCCGGTGCCTTGTGGTGGCCACAGTCTTGCCACCCTGTAAAGTCTGTTGTGTTGCTGCATCACAATTTATTAGACCATTTTCATGATTTCAAAGATCTGGGTTTTTTCTCTCATTTTGTTTGTTTGCACCTGCACACACGGCTCCCTGCACCTGCAGACACAGCTCCCTGCACCTGCACACTCTGCTCCCTGCACCTGCACACACAGCTCCCTGCATCTTTTCTTGCAGTTTCCCTTTGGTCTCTGGCTATTGTCTAGGATTAAGACTTCGCTCTGAGCCTGTACACATTGCTGTCTTTAGGTCATGTTACACTTTCTTGCACATGTACTTTTTCTGCCCTCCCCCCCCCGTGATAATCAACACTTTCCACACCAGCTGACCAAGGTTCTGCCGTCTCATTTGAAACCTCAGCGGGTTGGAGAGCCGCCTTTCCGGAGCCTCGGTAGGTGGGAGCCTCTTCCAGGTATCTGTCTCTGCTTTGCCCAGTGACTCTGAGCAGCTTTACTCCCGCAGAAGGAGGCGCACAATGGGTCTGGTCGGTTCCAGTTACTTGCTGGAGCTGTTGTGAGCTATTTCCTTCTGGCCTGAATGAGCGTCCCTTCACGTGGAGTGTCTCGCCTCCACACACTTCCCTCCGAGGTGAAAGGTTTTAATCATGGAGGGAACTGTTACACAACCGAGGATGTGAGAAAATTGACAACAGAGCATTTAATGTATTCTAAAGAATTGTTCCAGGGACCATCATTTCCCCAGCATCCCTTAGCTTCATTCACATGAAACTGCACGTGGACACCTGAATCCCCGGGACCCTGTGTCCCTAGGGGCACAAGCAGGCGAGGGTGCCTGTCTCTGCAGCCTCAGAGATCCAAATGTGGACCGGTAGGCTCTGGAAATGTACAAAGCCCCAGATGAACATAATCACTGTAAAGTTTTTTAGAGCTGTGTGTGCATGTTGTGTCTGGGAGTGTAAAAGGGGAAACACTTTTATTCAGTGCCTGTGGGGTCCAGAGACAGCCTTAGGTCGCTTGGTGCTCGTGAGGGAGGGAATCAGCTCACAGCACACCAAGACCAAGTTCTCAAAACAAAGAGGTTTGGTCTGCCCCCAGAGGACAAAGGGCGGGGATAGGAGACAAAGCCAGGAGACAGAGGAGGAGAGAGAAGTGAAAAGGGAAAGGGACTGGAGAAAGGGGACAGACATTTGCCCAACGGGGACACACACAGGACTACCTCCCAATAGAGAAGAGACAGACACAGCCTGTGGGCAGTGGCAGTTTATAAGGGAAGGGGGAAGCCCACGATGAGTTGGTTGATTTAATCATGCGTGTTAACTAGGTGAGCCAAAGGGGACTTCTGGCTGCTGGACCTTGTAGTCAGCCCTGGAGGAGGGAATAGGCCTTCGGTGGCTAGCTTTAGGAATGCCATCTACCCCAGTTAGTAAGACAGAGAGGGTGGAGAGAGGCAAGTCCTCCCTGAGCCGCGTTCGCTGTGCCAGGCCGCTCGGGCCCTCGGAGCTGGAGTTACAGGCATTTGTCACATTTGTCAGCCACCCATGAGACTCAAGAAACTACCTCAGCACAAACAGGTGAAACAGGGACATGAGATTTTAAAACTTTGTCAGGAATGTGTTCATTATCTCGATGCTTCTGCGTATTAGTGCCAAGGGAAGAGACTGTTGGCCAGGTGTGGCTGCCGTGTGATGGCCTTGGCGACAGATTGTGTGTGAAGAGTTGCCTCATGTTACTCAAAATAATTGTCAACAGATTTCTGTCTTCTTTAAAATTACAGACATAACTTTAGGCCAAGATGCTTGCAAACATGTGAGAGCCTGTGAGTCTATTTCATGTGAACATGTCAGAGCCTGTCAGTCAGTCTATTTCAATGTGAAGAGCTTGAGAGTCACGCCTCATGGCCTGCACCTCCAGGAATGTCCCACGAGCTTTCCTCTCCATTTTGGTTTGGACCTCGGGAGGGGCTCTGGATCATTCACTGATGAGCACATCATATTGACACATGACGCTAAGACACTCAAGACTGTCTTCAAGAAACTTCAGCACATTTGGGGTGGCTTTTCTTTTCTTGTTGTGAGCTTGAAGACCTGACTCACCCGGTCTTCCCTGGGATGCTGGTGAGGTCAGAGGACTCCGGGCCAGTCTTTGCAGCTTGGGCTGTGGGTCACTAGGAGCCAGGAAGATTCCCACGTGACCGGGGGCCCTGGCCTTTGAAAACCTTCAGATGAATGATGGAAGAAATGGAGATTTCACCGGGCGCAGTTGGCACACCTGTGATCCCAGCACTCAGGGAGGCAGAGGCAGGGGGATCCCTATGAGTTCAAGGCCAGCCTGGTCTACAAAGCAAGTCCGGTACAGCCAGGGCTACACAGAGAAACCCTGTCTCAAAAAAATCAAAACAAAAACCAAACAAACAGAAAATAAATGGAGATTATTTGTAAAGGTCTCTGAGAGCTCTGGGTGGGGGAGTGCCCAGTCCAGAATTCCTCCAGGATCTGCAGCCGAGGTCTTCTCCGAGGGATACTAGTTCAGCCCCGGTGAGCTTTTCTGGGGACAGCTGGGCACACCGCCTCCCCCATCCTCAGTGAACATTCTGCAAAGCTAAAAGACCGGCAGGAGTGTGACACTGGGCAGAGGCAGCCGTATTTTGAAAAGACGAACTTTTCTTTGAGGGTTAAAAGCTATAAGGAATCTTGTGGGTATTCTGAGCTGCAGCTTGGCAGAACTGCAGCTTGGCAAAGCCCCTGTTTATCGTTGGATGAAGCAAACACCCCACCAAGCCTGCTCCCACTCCTTACCTTCCTGATCAGCTCCAGTATCCACAGTTCTGCCGAGAACCCGGGGAGGAGAAGAGGCTCCTCTGTTACCATGGAGCCTCCCAGCTTCTGTAGGGCCCAGGCCGGGAATTGCTGACTTTGGAAGTGAAGTCCTCCCCCACCCTCAGCGAAGAAAAAGGCTGCTCCTGGGAATCGTGACTTCTTCATAATGACACTAACCTTGAGAGCCAGCACCACACTGAGTGCTATTCCCAGTGCTTAATTCACCCTTTACAGACGGGGAGATGGGGAAGGGAGGGGCCTTCCTGGTCTCAGTCTTTTCATCCCGAACAGAAGAGCTGGGCTGTCTACCCAGGCGTGCTGGCTGCATTTGCAAGGGTGGTGTTCTTCAGAGAACTTGTTTTCTAAAGAGCTCAGAAAGGGCTGGCAAGCTAGCCAGCTGGCTCAAAGCACCTGCCCTGCAAGCCTGATGAGCCGAGTTCGATCCCTGGGGCCCATCTAAAGGCGGAAAGCTGTCCTTTGCCCTGCCCACACGCGCACGCATGCAGTCCTCATTATCAATGTCATCGCCATCAGAGCTCAGAGTCTGCAGCTGTCAGAAGCGACAGGTGTTGGCTCAGCCCTGGTCAGAGCTTTCAGCTCTGGTGTGAACACCCGAGTCATCTCTCAGTCTGCTCAGAGCTGCTCTCGGGAGATATTTTCGGTGTGTGCAGATGGAGCCTGTCTTTCCCAGGAAAGCCTGAGGTCCTGCTTCACAGAGAATGCCAGAAGAAAATAGCGTGGACATCCCCCACCATGCACGCCTTCGCAGACGCCTGTGACCAGCTCCCCTTGGGAGGTGGCGTTGGGATCAGATGTGCACAGCTTCCGTCCCGAAGGAAGCGTCCTGGGGGTGACCATGGGGTCCCAGGGGTGTCTGTGGGCAGCATCTGCACACCGGACAGTGGGCCTGGCTCTGTGGGCAGGCCTGGGTGCCCAGTGCTGCCCAGGTGACAGGGGCAGAGGGCAGGACGAGGCACAGCCTGGACCTGCGCTCTTCTCGGGTTTCTGCTTATTTTTTGAGTAAAACGTTAGCAGTGAGCGGCCTTTGCTGGGGTTTACATCTGAGCAGAAATCCACAGAAGAAAATTGAGCTCTTTCCACTTTTGTCGTTTACAGCCCTGGAACTTGCTTCCCGACGAGGCAGTAACGTACATCTCCGGGGCTTTTGTTTGTGCCCTGCCTGTGTGAGCCCAGCCCTAAACGCTGGCTCTGGTTTCTTGATATTTCTCAAATCTTTTGCCTAATGCAGCACAGTCCACAGAGTTGTGATCTTCCAGGTCTGTGTGTGTGATATATGAGTGTGTGTTTGGTGCTCTTGCAGAGGCTCTCACTCACCTCAGTTCCCAGTACCCCTGTCAAGCTGCCTACACCAACCTGTAACTTGAGGTCCAGGAGATCTATCGCCCCCTGCTGGCCTCTTTGGGTACTGCACCCACAGGTGCTAGTGCATGAATAGAAATAAACATTTAATAACTAAAATTAAATAATTACTAAAAGTCATAAAAATGTGTAAAATGCCGGCAGAGGCTGCCTGACGGCCACTTTAGACGCAAAGATGCCGAGATGCACAGAAGCAAAGTGACCTGTGGTCCGGGGCGTCAGGGGGCGGGGTTGGGGTCTCACTTGGTGTTTGTTTGGGTCAAACCTGGCCGCCCCTGAGCTTTTCTTTACCTGGGAGTTGCACAGAAGAGACTCCCCAAAGCGCTCCTCCAGACCCACCTTGCTGCACCCCTTGTCCTCCTGATGTTTGTGATGAGGCCCGATGAAAGCTGACGAAGCACACGATTGGACCGCACTGGCGAGGGCTCCGAACCTACGCATCTCGAACATGTGAAGAAAGGTGAAAAAAGGGCATACATGTCAAAATCGAGAGTCTCCTCAAACGTGCAGGCTTCAGGTGAGCTTCGGTGGCGCTCTCCCCGCCGCACATGCGCTGCTGAGCTTTTCCTGGCTTGTCTGAGACTTCACGGCTCCGCAACGTCTCCCTCCTGAGGCCAGGAATAGGAACCGGCAGAGCTGGGCGCCAGTCCCGAACTCTTGCTCTGCACCCAAAAAGGACGCCTGGGTTGCCGTCCTAGCCAGGAGCGCACAGAGAGGAGCCGACATCTCCACTGCCCGCCTCCTGCCATGTGATTCTGTTTCAGGACACTCGGGTCTCATCTGGGTCCAAGAGTGGCAGATAGAGCGTCAGGGTTGCGGTAACCTCAACAGCTGCTTTTCACGGTTGAATGGGATGGGTTATTTCCCAGGAGCCTGTAGCGGAGTCTGCCTTCTGCTGGAGTGGGTGTTTGTCAGTCAAGATGGGTCGTTTTTGTCCTGTTTGTGTGTGAGTTTTCAGCTCTGGTTTTGTGTATCTGTGTGTAGGTTGAAGAGTGAACTGTGAGAGATATTTGAACGACTGTGTCCACTTGAGGGATCCAGGAAGAAGTGGGGTGTGGTGCCTCTGCGGCTGCCGCACGCGGTACTGAGCTCCTAGCGGTAACTTCTCCGCCGTTTCCCCACCTCTGCGGCTGCGGCTGGCGGCGGCGGGAATGTCACTTGTGGGGTCAAGGACGCTGACTTCATCCTAACTGACCCCACACATGCGTCCTTGAACGGCCACCGCCCAGACACGTGTGTTCCGGGGCGTTTTGAGCTTGAGATCAGCCACACTGGGGTGTTCCTCCCCGGCCCAGCAGGGCCCGTGAGACGTTCTGGGGGCCCTGAAGCTGAGAGCAAACCCTGGGGTTCCTGCCACATTCCCTGTCACGCAAAACAAGTCTCTTTGTGGCATTTTCATGCATGTGTAATTGTATTTTTATTTATGCATGTGACTGTTTTCATGCCTGTATGAGCCAAAAGAAGACTCCAGACCCAAGCTGAAGTTACAGGTGGTCGGGAGCTGCCTGGCATGGGTTCTAGGAACCAAAACTCAGGTTCTTTGCAAGGCAGCGAGCACCACCTGGAAAGAGAGGAGTCATCTCTCCAGTGCCCCAGCTGTCCCCTCAACAGAGTAAATGGCCTTTGCCCCCCTCATGGTAAACACAAATTAAAACGACATCGCTGTACCAGTGTGCAGAGGTTCGCACAGATGGAAAGATGACAGCAGAGACCTCACAAGTGGTCAGTGGGGCTTTCCAGCTGCCTGTGAATGGTGGGCAGGCCTTTCACACCCACAACAAAACCCCTCATCTCTGTGGCTCTTCCCAAAGTGCATGCGTGCTGAGCCACCTGACCATCTTGCCACTCCTGTGTACCTGGGTGTGTTACACAAGCCGTCTGCCCCACCTCCACCTCTTAACCCCCATCCCCTCAGTTCTCTCCCGCATCTTTGAAACCAGCTTTCATTTCCACGTGAGTGGGACCCTGCGGTGTTTGTCTTTCCGTGTCTGGCTTGTGTCCCTTGGTGCCACGCCCTCCAGTTCAGTTGGCGTTGCTGCAGATGGCAGGCCTTCAGCTTCGTGCAAATTCCCAATTCCCTTTCTGTGTCCACGCGCTGGTTGACATCTCACTGCATGCCGAGTCTCGACTACGATGGCTGCAGTAAGCACAGGCGTGCAGGCGCCGTCTGAAACACTGGGTGTGTGACGCCCTGGGCTCTCCGCACCTTGTGGGATTCTATCCACAGTTCTGGGGGTTTCCGCACCTCATGGGATTCTGTCCACGGTTCTGGGGGATCTCCACACCTCTTGGAATTCTGTCCACAGTTCTGGGGGGCCTCTGCACTCTACCCTATGACATCTGTATTAATTTATACTCTTGTCTATAAGGATCCCCTGAATCTGAGTTCTCCTCTGTATTTTTCGTCTTTTCGTTTTGTTCATGTAATTGTGGGCAAATCGGTGCATGTTTTTATAAGCATGTGGAGGTCGGGGACAACTTTGTGGACTCGGCTCTCTCCTCCCGCCGTGTGGGCTCTGGGGACTGACCTCTGGTCAAGGCAGCCAGCACCTTTCCCCGCCAAGCCGCCCTGCCAGGCCAGTGATTTTATTGTAACCATTCTAACCTGGGTGAAAGCATTTCCAGCCATGGCTTTGCTTTGCCTTTCTTTGCTATCAAGTGCTGTTGGGAGCTTTTTCATACACTTTTTGGGCATTTTTATAGAATCTTCTTTTTAAAAAAATTGCCCATTTTTTTGCTTACATTTTTGGGGGTTGGTTTTTGTTATTTGTTTGTTGTTGGTTTTGTTCCTGGACACTCTGGGCCTCACGGCCGTGTGGGGTGAACAGTTGATGGCAGTCTCCTGCCATCAGGTCGTTGTCTTTGCTGTGCACGGTGTCTCTCTTTAATTCTATGGATCTATTTTTGTCTGTCGCGTGCATTTGGGGGACCTAATCTGAAGATCATTGCCTGCCTTACACTGTCTTGAGCTGGCTCCTCTGCTCTTTGGTATGTTTGCTGTCTCAGGTTGTGCTTATGTGTCAGGTGGTGTTTCGTGGGCTGAGAGACGAGGGCTTCACGGCAGTCTTGCCCGTGTGGCTGCCCAGGACTGCCCTTTCTCTGGCATGTGTTTCTGAGGCCTCTGTTAGACTGGGTGGGCTGCGGGGAACAGGTGGGTCCAGTTCCGGGTTCTCTGCTCCATTCCGTTCCTCTACCTCTTTGGGCTCTGTAATGTCAGTGTTTATCCCATTCTCAAAGCTGGCTGGTCCTGAGACGTGGTTCCCAAGGTTCTGGAGCCTGAGCTCAGGTGTCGGGCTTGGCAGCCTGTGCCCTCCAGGTGACCGCTTGGCTGGCATCCTTCTGGGTGCTGTGTGGTCTCCTCTTTGACTCTGAATGAGCCGCACACCTCTGTCTGGCCCGCTGCTGTTCTCTCTTCAATTCCAAGTACAGAAGAGTCAGTCAGTGCCAGGGCTGGGGGTGCAGGCTCCGGATCCCACCGTGGGGCCCAAATCCTGGTTCCACCTCCCACCAGCACCCTCATACAGAGACTGTGGAATGCATGGCGTGTCCCCCGGGAAATGGAGACGGATGAAGCCCCTCCTGTGGAGCTGTTTGAGCTAAACAGTTAATCCTACACTGCCGAGAAGCTGGTCCCCTCTTGCTCCTTGTCGGCTCCCACTTCTTCACCTCAGCAAGCTGCTTCACATTAACAGCAGCTGTCACCTCTCAACGGAGCACGGCACTCCAAGCCTCCCAGCCACGTGTGTGTGCAGGTTCTCGGCGACACGCTCAGGGCTCCCAGCAAGCAAGCTGTTCTTTTCCACCCGGAGTCTGTAGATCTCTTGACTTGGGGCCTTGGGGCTTTCCTCTTGTCAGGGATGTGGGAATCTTCCTTTGCAAACATTCGAGTGACAGATACGCCTGAATGACAGTCAGCTTGCTCATTTCCACAGCTCCGAATCAGCCACATTGTCACCTCCTGCGCTCCCTGGGACCTGTCCATCTGTCTGCTAGCTCAGAATCCCTCAAAATGCAGTCCTTGGACCAGCAACCTCCCTCACCTGGGAAGGGTTCACAGTGATACTCCCAAGCCTGCCTCAGACCCACTGAGGCAGGGACGCTTGGGAGGGCCCAGAAGCTGACTCAGCCAGCCCCGGGGTGGCAGAATGAGCTGCCATTCAGAACTACCAAACGCTAAGAAACATGCTCACTGAGATGACTCACTCTTTAGTGAGCATGAAACATGAGAAGCCTGACCAAGCACACCTGTGACGGAGGCAGGAGGATCTCAAGTTCAGAGTCAGCCTAGGCTGCACAGTAAGGCCCTGTTTCAGGAAAACAAAAAACAAAACAAAAAAAAACCATGATGTGTGGATTCCACTTAAATCCTACATGACTCAAACACCAGGTCCACGCTGCTGACAAGCATAGTGTAATCAAGCTGCCCCTGATCAGTCAGGGCTGAAGACCAGACTCGGGAGCTGAACTTCGACCCTGAGGGGACCTTGTACAGCGTGTTTAAAGGACGAAGCCGTAAAGCAAAGGGGATCGAGGTGGGTGGCGCATTGTCCAATCACATTTTGACATGAGGGTTGAGCCAGGAGTGCCCATCAGTCAGGCCAAAAGTTGGTTCCTGGACCTGGGAACATGAACCTGGTCGACCCTGACAGCAAGATGGAGAAGCTGCCCCGAGACACCTGAGACAGTGTCTGCTTACAACAGAGGCTGTTCAGCAATCGGGAAGTCCCAGCTCCCCAAGGGCCCGGGACCTTGAACTCAGTTTCTCTCTATAAGATTAAACGGAGTCTGGAAATGAAATGAAATGTTTGTCCTTAGAATGCGTATCTTTGGCTTGTTTCCAACAGTGTGAGGCTTGAATGCATCAGTATTTATCTAATGATTATATTCACATCCTTTACACCTGTGAGAAGGTGCTTTGGATGTAAGCGTTGGGATGCTGATAATGTATAACGGGGTCCTGAAAGGCCGCCTGGGATGGGGCACTGTGCTAGCTGATACCCAGAGAAATGTCGGCCGTCATTAGAAACCTGGAGAGCGTTTAGTCTTCAGTTTGCCCTCAGTTCCACTGACCTCTGCTTTCTTCACTGTGTGTGATGAAGATGGCCTTGCGTTTGGGCGTGGGTCTAAAGTGTGGCATTCTTTAATAAGTTTTGTGCCTGCGTTCAAGAGCTTGGTTTTTAATTTCTTTGTCTCCATAGCTGTGTGTTACTCTGCCTGATTCCTTCTCCGTGGAAAAAAATGGGACTGGGCAAGGCGAGTTACTAGCTCTTATGGTCAAAGCTTAAAACAGGATGATCATTCCACTTTTAAAGTCATCCAGTACATTTTGTTAGGTCCCTGGTCACCAGGCCTTGATGTCCTGCTGAGAATTTTGCTAAAACTGGAATTTTAACCCAGTAAAGCTGAGGCTGGTGGATGGCTGGGGTTGTGCTTCCACACAAGGCCTCTAGATGGCGCCCGTGCCACTGGTCACCCTCTCCAGCTGGGAAGCTCAGAGCCTGTCCTGTCCTGCCCTGCCCTGCCCATTCCCACCAGACCTCCAGGTGGCCCCAGCACCAGCCCCAGGGCAGGGAAATCGGGGTGTCCTTCTGCACGGTGCCCTGTCCTACTAGAGTGGGGACGTGGGGACCCCTGCTCCATCCCTCCATCACACTCCGGGGCCTGAGAGAATTCTATGCTCGGCTCCCACCTTCTCACAACTGCGCTGTGTGAATCCAGTCACCCCGGCCTGGCCTGGCCTTCTGAGGTTACCGTGGGAGTCTAGTTTGAATTAGGATTCTAGTTGGGGTTGGAATGAGAACCCGCGGGGCTCAGCAGCCACGGTGTGCAAACAGAAGCTGGGAAAGCATTCACACACCAGCTGGAGGGCTTGGTCTTTGCTCCTAAGTGGCGGCTTTTCAGAGGGAAACATGCGGTTCTTTCAGGGTTATTCCCAGTTCTTTGCTTCACGGGGCTTCTGGCTGCTTCCACTCTAAATCAAGCAAAAGGCCTGTCCTGCAGTCGACACGGCCAGGCTTGTGCACCCAGACTTCAAGGCGCTGTCCACACGGGCCCGAGTCTGCTTCTTCCCTGGTTGAATTCAGAATTTTTTTTTCTTCCTTTAAAACTGGAAATACTTTTCCTGAATTTTCCAAGGGAATGTGCTTTTTCCTTTTTTTACATTCATGATAAGAAAAGTCACAAAAGATCTTCCTCAAGTGGAGGAGCTTTGGGCTCTGCTCCCCGAGAACACGAAGGACACTCCGTCAGTGTCTATAGCGCCTCCCTCGCCACCGGGAATAATTCCTCGGCGCTTCACACCGACTGAAAAGGCCTTCTGCAGGCTCCTCGCGGTTCTCTGCAGGCTCGCGGTTCCTTTCCTTGCTCCCAGCCGGATTAAAGGTGCTGATACAGGGGGAGTGTCAGCCGCTAGATGGCTTGCGCCGACGGCTCCCGGGTGAGGCGCCTGCGGGCTGGGGCTCGGTTCCGAGGGCTGGGGCACAGGGGCCGCAGGGCCCTGTCACCCACTCGCAGGCGTGGCTTTTGCTCTCACAGGCTTCTGAGGACACAGTCCCTGGAATGGTTCTACAGCAACGTGAAGAGCCGCTTCAAGCGCTTCGGCAGCGCCAAGGTCCTCAAGACGCTCTACAGGAAACACCGGCTGGAGAGCGGCGCCTGCTTCGACGTCCTAGGTACGACCACCGCCGGCTGTGGGGGGGACCCCGGCTTGCACGCCCAGTTCTCGGGGGTGGGGGAGGCTCTCCCAGGGGACAGAGACACCCGTTCAGATAGGTCGTTCTGGAAAGAGGGCAGGTGGCAGGGAGTGGCAGGTTCTAATGCAGCGTTCTGTTTCGGTGTGTGCGTGTGTGTGCTCTCGTGTGCATGTGGGGGATATTTGTGTATGTGTGTGTGTATGTGCGTGGGGGGTTATGCGTGTACGTGTGCACAGCCGCATGGGAAGGCCACAGGTCAGCTGCCGGTGTCAAGACTTGCCCGTGTTTTCTGAGACAGGCTCCTTCCAGGGCCTGGAACCCCCCACCTGGCTGCCGGCCAGGGAGATCGGTGAGTCGATTGTCTCTGTCCCACCGTCATCTCCCCAACCCAGTGCCACCGTGCCCAGCTGTGTGTGCTGGGGCTCAGGGCACATCACACCAAGTCACCTCTCCAGGCCCGGAAGGCCGCACTAGTTCAGGAAACTGTAGGTGCACGCACACAAGCACACACACATACCTGTGCACGAGCGATCACGGCCGGAAGACGTGTTCGCTGCTGTCACTCTCTTATTCCCCGGACACGGGCTCTGTCACTGAGCTGGAACTAGTCTGTGGCCAGCAAGGCCCAGCAATCCTCCTGCCTCCACTCTCCGAAGCACGTGTGAGGGAATTTGAACTTGGATCCTCATGCTTGCATGGCAGTGCACTGACCACTGAGCCACCTGCCCAGCCCCTAGGAACAGCTCTTACCCATCATCCCCTGGTGCCGAACCACTGGAAAGTCATTTCCACTAGTAGCTGAGAGGCCATGTGTATACCCTGAGAGTGTGCACACGCCCCTTTACACCCATCTGTTCACCTGACTCAGCGTCCTAGAAAAGTCACAGGGCCTGGTGTCCTGGAGAGCCCAGAGGGCAGGCCGCACCTGCTCGGTGTTCAACCTCTGCAGACAGCCAGGAGGATGGGGCAGTTGTGCAGGCGTGAACAGCCTCCGTGAAGGACTGCGCCTTCCCCCGAGAGTGAGCAAGACACGGTGGCCCGTCGCCCTCCTCGCCTGCAGCCTTTCTCCGCCCTTATTTGACACTGTCGGGAGAAGGGATGAAGTCTCTGCAAAAAGTCCACGGTCGTTCTGAAGGAAAAGTGTGCCTGCTGTGCAGATATTGGGGAGACAGGATGGAGGCATGACCCCCTGGGACCACTGGGGCCTTTGGTGGTCCCGGAGTGTGCGGGGCCCCGAGTGATGTCACGTTCCCCAGTGGTCACCCCAGCACTCTGCCTCTCCCCCACGCTTCCTCCAAAGAGGGGTTAGTCCAGCCCGGGCCGCTACGTCAGAACGCACGGGTCGACGTGGAAGGTGGAAACCTCTGGGGCTAGATGTTTGAGGGGCTGGAGAAGCCTCCCCCTCCCCGTGTGTGTGTGTGTGTGTGTGTGTGTGTGTGTGTGTGTGTGTGTGTGCTGATCTAGTATAGGTATGTGTGTGCATGCCCACAAGTGCAGTGCCTACAGAGTCTAGGAGAAGCCATCAGATCCCGTGAGCAGGAGTTACAGATGGTTGTGAGCTCCCCAGTGTGGGTGCTGGGACCTGAACTGGGGTCCGCATAATAAGCCCACTCCTGGATACCACTCCCAGGACGGCGTCGACCCACTGGTTGTGGGGTCCTCCGGTCTAGCCTCCTCTCGTAAAGCCCCACTTCCGACACACCGGGCTGAGGATTAAAGTTCGCCACGAGCATAGAAAGAAAACACACTCAAGCTGCAGCAGCGGGTGCTGGAAGAGAGCTGGGGTACAGCTGCACTAAAAGCAGCCATGCAGGGTCAAGCCAGGCTCCGGGCAGCACAGCCCGGCGGCCAGGCCAGGCTGGTTCCAGGGGTGACCCACCAGCCTGCTGGCCGGGGCCCCTCACGGCATGACTCTCCCTCCAGGCGGGGCACTGTTTGACCCGAGCCCCGAGATCGACGGGAGCGTGTCGGGGAGCGACTCCACCTTCTACAGGCAGTCGGAAGGTAAGGTGGCCTGGCCAGCGGTGGCTTCGGGGAGACAGGGGCGGCCTCGGGGTGGGGGCGGTGACCGAGCCATGACAGCTCTACGGTTGGAAGATGCCGCCAACCTGTGCTTCCTGAGTGAAGTTAGTCTCTAACTCACCGGCCTGGTGTTCATACCGACACCCTCACCCGAGAATCACAGAATGGCACCCAGAGCCTTGCCGGTCACGCACATGTCCCCCGACCCCCATCATGCACTTGTCCCCCCGTGAACACCTAGCCCGAGTTCACGGACTCAGCCTGTGCACCAGGGCGTGCCTGGAGACAGCCTGGAGGCTAGCGCAGGGGAGTTACTCAGCACGTTTGCTGGGAACGTGAGACCTGTCCTGTGAGGTGCATTGGCGTGTAAAACATGATCAAAGCACATCGCACACGCGTCACCTCGTGTGCAGTGATGTACGCTAGTGAGAACGCAGAGCGTCAGGACCGGTGAGAGGGCGCAGCAGCTGATGATGCCTGCAGCCAAGCCTGGTGATCTGAGTTCACTCCCGGGGCCCTCAGGTACAGAAGAAAACCCCCCAGGTTGTCCTGTAACTACCACACAGTGCTGTGGTGCACGCACACACAAGTTCCACTGTTCCACTTCAAAGCTCACATGGGCTTGCCCTCATTTCACTGCAAGAGCTCTCAGTGCTGAATGGAGGCGACCCTCTGCTGTCTCACCAATTACCCAGCCAGTGTGGGCTTCACAGACCCGTGTGTGCAGCGTGAGCGCACGGCGCCTCGCTGGATCGACTCTCTGAGCTCCTGCTCACCCCTGCTTATGGTTCAGGGCCCCAGTGTCTGCTTTAAGCCACGATCGCTGAGGTGGATGGGGGAGACGGGACTCGCATGCTCTCCTGAGTGTGTCCTGAACCCTGAGGGCTGAGAGGCAGCCGTGACCGTGTTCTCTGCCTCCTAGGACACAGCATGATGGACACGCTGGCCGTCGCCCTGCGTGTGGCAGAGGAAGCCATCGAGGACGCTATTTGCAAAGCAGAGTGCCACGGGGACAGCCTGGTAGGCCCATCCTCAGGGTGGGGGCACCCGGCTGTCAGGAGCTGGTGGTTGGGCTGAGGAAAGGGCTGCCCTCTTCCCCCTGCCAGGACCACTGTGGCCCTGAGCCTCATGCCCCCCCCCGGCCTCCCTCCGTTCTCTTCCTTCTGCAGGACAAGCAGAACGAGGCCAGCTACTTGCGGGACCACAAGGAAGAGTTGGCAGAGGAGCTGGCCACCACCATTCTGCAGAGGGTAGGACATTCAGGGGGCCAGGGCCTCTGGGGGGCTGGAGAGCGGCCGTGCACCTGTCCACTGAGGCGGGAGAGCCAGGGCCACGGGGCCGCACTGCTGCCCTCCTCCTGTGCATTCGGCAAAACTCAGACCAGAGGCCGGGGGAAGGCTATTTCCCATGAGCACGAGGGTCTGTGGAGGTGCCTGACAAAGGGCTGTGGCATCATTTTCAGTTACAGACACCCACACCCACTCACAGCAAGGACACGCCTCACTCCTGAGCACAGCCAGAGGTCTCAGCCGCCTGTGGGGCAAAGGGCATAGAGAAGTCCTCGGGCAGGTTTTCAGCGGCCTCGGCAGACAGATGCGCTTGCCAGGAGCCCAGTGCAGGGTGTCAGAGAAAATGGCACAGCCCCCCCGAGGACAGGGAGGACAGTCCTGGCCCCCGCCCTCAGCAGTCCCTGAGGCAAGCGGGCAAACGCAGCCGTACCCACCCGGACAATGGGAGCAGGGCCTTGGCTGGGCTCACCTCTGCACCTCGAGGGCACCCGCATTCTTTGCTGCCCTTTTCCTCGTGCTCTGTAAAGTCTGCTGCCAGCTGGAGGGCACTCAGGTGGCTGGAAGCTGAGTGAGTGGTTGTGCTTTTCATCCGGGGACATGCGTGTGGACCCCTGCGGTTCCCTGGCTAGCCAGTCTAGCCCAGTTGGCAAAACCAGGCTCAATAGGAGAGCCTGTCTGAAAAAAAAGGGCGGGGAGACTGAGGAAGGCGCCCCAGATTGACTCTGGCCTCCACACACTGGGGAACACACAAACCTGTGAACAAACACCGCCGGGTGGGGAATTCATCCCGTGGCTTGGCCGTCTTCTCGGCTGTCCCCTCTCTTAGGGGCCCAGAGAGAGCATCCCAGTGGGCCCCTCACTGCACATGGCTGTGCCAGCTCAGCTGATGGCAAGCGGGGTCTGGGGCCGGCCTGGCGCTCCACAGGTTTCCCTGTGCTTCCTCAGGTCAAGGCCCCAGGGCCTGTGTGCTGTGCAGCCAAACAGGACCAGATGAGACCGTGCACAGAGAAACGTTATTGTCTGTCTGTCCCCGGGGCCATCTTGGTTATCTGGCGGGAGGCCAGGAGGCCGAGAAGAGAGACTCAGAGCCACGACATGGGGCGTGGGGAGGCAGCGCGGAGGTGGATGTGGGGGAGACTCACGTGCTCTCCCGAGTGTGTCCAAAGGGGACCAAACACATTTCTCAGTGCACATTTCTCAGGACCCCCGAGAAGAAGCTGGTCTTAGCCCTCAGCATGGAGTGTGTACGGAGCGATGGTTACCCAGAGAAGCCGTGGAAATCAGAACGGCAGCGCCATCACTCCGTGGCCACACACTGCCTTCCTGCGGGCTCAGCCCACGACCCAGAGCAGAGAGGAAGTGGAGTTCCACAAGGGTCCAGCGCAGCCTGAACCAGCCATGGCAGGCAGCAGGCTGAGTCCACGTGGACAAAGCGTGCGAGCTAGCCACGCTGCCTGCTGCCTTCCTCCGTCCCCAAAGCCTGAGTCCTGCCCTGCACATCCTCGGGCACCTCGCTGCGTGCCTCGTGGTTACACCCAGGAGGACTATGCCTCTACCTGGCGTGTAGACCCTTCTCCTCCCTACCGCTCCCCACGCCGTAATCCCAGCCGCCTCTAAGAGCACACCGGCCACACCGGCCACACCGGCACACCCGCACACCAGCACTGACAGTGATCTGAAAACGACATGACGTGTGCTGGGCGGTAGAAGCAGCGTCCCTCCGCAAACAGCGTGTGTGTCCACCTCGGATCCCCCTTCCGGCTCCACCCAGCCTGCTTCTCATCTGTGCTCTCTCTGGGGCCCGGGCCCCACGGCTGGCGCTGGCTTGGCTGCCTGGGGAGCCCAGGGGTCCTCTGTGTCCACCGCCCTGGTGCTGGGGTCACAACTGTAAACGCCTGTACCCAGCTTCCTTGGGAGGGTTCTGGGGACCGAACTCAGATGCTAATGTTGGCTCGGCAAGCGCTTTGCCGGCCCTGTCGGTGGCTGGCGAGGGGGACATGTGAGAGCAGTTGGTTCCCAGAGCCAGGGCCTTGCAGATGGGAAGGGTGGCCGCAGGTCACAAGGCCATGTGTGTCATTCCGGCACAAGGCAGATGGGAAGGGTCCAAGCAGAGCCCCTGGGTGGCTAGGGGCACCCCAAGGCCACCCCTCCAGGACTCGTCCCCCTTTCCCAGATTATAAGGAAGCAGAAGGGCAAAGCTGAGGCGCAGATGGAGGAAGAGGAGCCAGCATGGCCTCGGCCCCAGAGCAGCAGCATGGAAGCCCGGGATGAGGCGTTCAAAGACCCTCCGGGACGCCAAGGCCGAGCACGCGCCCCGCTCTGGGTGAGTCACCCGCACTGCCCCCCACCCAGACCCCGCACGCCCGTGGGTCAGAGCTATTCTCCACGGAAGCGAGGGGCGCATTCTGTCATCTGCAGCTGAGTGTGCTTTCCAGGTCTTCCGCTCGCCACGGGCCAGCAAGCCCCAGTCTGGTCTGCCCTCTGGTGCTGGGATGAACGGTGGACACACCACGCTTGGCCGCAGCTGGCTTTATGCGGGCTCCGGGGGCTGTCATGCTCAGACGCAGGCGCTTCTCTGATGGGGTCTCCTCAGCCTAATGTGGCAGAGATGACACTCCAGCCCCAGGACAATGACTCCCATGTTCAGCTCCAGGCCACGCCATGCCCACTTACACATGTCTGAGAGAACACGCTGTGTCTCCTTTGCTCTGTGGTGGGAAAGGCAAAGAGCATTTGTCACTGGAGGGGAGACTGTGGGGCTTCGCAGCGGGGGGTGGGGGGGACACAAGGAGCCCGAGTTTCCTGTCTTCATGGGTGCTGTCTGTGGTGGGGTGGAGTGCCCTTTCCCTCCTGTGCCCACTGGAGCTCAAAGTAAACGCCCCTGTGCTGCCCGGTGGCTCCTGCGCCTGTGAGGAAGACAGGCTCACTGTGACAGGCAGTCCCTGCCTGCTGGCCTGTGTTCACCCCCGAGCAGAAGGCTCACGCCTCCCTTTGTCCACAGCGGTCCCAGTCTGCGTTCTCCTTCGCTACCGAGGATGCTCTGAAGAGCTGTTCAGTGGAGGCTGCTGCCAGGCTGCCCAGGGGCCGCGGGCAGCGCCTGCTGGAGGAGTCTTCTCTGCCCAGCTGGAGGAGCGTGGACGGCCTGGACACAACAAGTAATGGGCTTTTGTTGTTGTTGTGTTGTTTTGCTGAGACAAGACCTCACGGAGGCCGCTGCATGAGCTGGGCCCCTACTCCCTAAGCAGCCCAGGCTGGCCTTGAGCACGGATCCTTCCGCCTCCGCTTCTAAATGCTGAGGTTAGAGGTGTGCGCCACCAACCACGCCCTGGCTCTGAGTGGGTTTCACACGTGCTGTTTGCAGCCCTGCCAGCTGTCGTGTGGCCACCCCTCCCACAAGCGTGTGTGTGTGTGTGTGGCCGTGGAGTTGTCTGTGTCACCATCTTAGGAGGGCCCTGTGCTTTCCTGTCTGTGCTCATCCTGCCTGCCCCTGGAATGCTCTGCTTCCCCTTGGGCGACGGACCCCACGCCAACATCTCAGCCTCTCAAAGTGAAGGGGTTGGAGTGATCTCACCGCTCTCCTGAACTCTCACACAGAGGTTGTGACAATGTAAATAGAAGCCGGGGGCCATGAAGCCCACACTTGGGGGTCTTGTACCCCAGCAGGGCACTGGGAGGCCTGTCTGGAGAGGCCTCTCCTCTGCCTTCCTGCCTTGGGCTCTGGGAAGCCTCAGTCACACCACGGCCCTGCCCAGGACACAGCCTGGTGACTTAGCTTTCGCTCTCTGCACAGTCTTCCTGGTCCCGCTGTACTTGTGACTCTGAGTTCAACCCCAGGCAGAGTCTAATGTGGGGACCTTAAGGTTCCTCTGGGATTTCACCCAGGAAATGCACAAAGACCGGAGACGAGGAAGGAAAGGCGGCAGCAGCTGACTCACTGTCCGGGTGCTTATCACCGGGTGGCTGGCTGGAGAGCCCTTAGGCTCATGGAGATGGGTTACCTGCCAGTCAGGCAAGGGAGGTGGTAATTCAGTCTCCCCATGTGTTGGTGGAGGGTGCCCCAGCACAGGGCTTCCCAGCAGACAGCACAGGGCTACGGAAGTTACGGTTCGGGTGAATAATGAGTGCAGGTGGAGTGTCTGACGGAGCAGCTGGGCCTTGGATGTGAGACAGGGTCTGGGACAGGGAAAGTCGTGGCTGCCCTCTCCTGGCTGTGGGGAGCTGTGTGGAGAGTCAGGACAGCCTGATGGAAGTCACGGAGGAGAGAGCTCTCGCTGAGTCACAGACTCCAGCATCTTGCTGCTGGAGGGGGGTTGGGGGAGAGGAATCAGCCACACTGAAGTATGCACACCTGCTTTCTCTCTGCATTGCTGTGGAGTAGATGGGCATTGCTCCATGATCTGGTGGTGAAGCCATGCCTATAATCCAACTCAGGAGACAGATGAGAAGGGCTAAGAGTGCATTATAGTCCATGTCTCGACTCCCCGCTGACAGCCGTGGGGGTCCTTCTAACCCCTGACAGCTGTAGGGGATCCCTCTAACCCACTGACAGCCGTGGGGGTGGGGATCCCTCTAACCCCTGACAGCTGTAGGGGATCCCTCTAACCCCTGACAGCCATGGGGGGGTCCCTCTAACCCCTGACAGCTGGGGGATCCCTCTAACCCACTGACAGCTGTAGGGG
>NW_026586383.1:9418035-9418644 GCF_907164565.1 Psammomys obesus
CCCCTGACAGCTGGGGGATCCCTCTAACCCACTGACAGCTGTAGGGGGTCCCTCTAACCCATTGACAGCTGGGGGGTCCCTCTAACCCTCTGACAGGCCAGGAAACAGGCTGGGATGCGCTCTGATCTGAGGCCTTCTACTAGTAAGCTTTCCTAGGTTTCAGCCTGGGATCTGCCTGAGCCCCAGGTTCCTTTCAACTTCCTTTCTTTTTCTAGTATTTTTTATTTTGTGTTGTTGTATGTATGCGCCCATGCATGCAGTGCCTGTAGATGCCAGAAGAGGGCATCAGATCCCCTGGAATTGGAGCCACAGACTGAACCACAAAGCAGGTACTAGGAACTAAACCTGGCTCCTCTAGAGGAGTCAGCCAGTGTGCTTAACGGCTGAGCCACCTCTCCAGCTGTGCCCCAGCTTATTGGATTCACCCTTCACTACTGTAGCCCTGTTCCCACACTCCTGTGAGGAAAGGAGCTACGAAGAACCTGTCTTGGGATAAAATGTTTACTGTGCAGGCAGGAGATCCTGAGTTTAGTTCCCCAGATCCCACATTAGATAGATGATAGATGGATGGATGGATGGATGGATGGATGGATGGATGGATGGATGGAT
>NW_026586383.1:9418654-9422640 GCF_907164565.1 Psammomys obesus
GATGGATGGATGGATGGATGGATGGATGGATGGATGGATGGATGGATGGATGGTGGATGGATGGTGGATGGATGGATGGTGGAGGGATGGATGGATGGATGGTGGAGGGATGGATGGATGGATGGATGGATGATGGATGGATGGATGGTAGATGAACAGAGATGCAGGCTCGGGCAGGAGAGATGGCTCTGTGCTGACTGCTCTTGCAGAGCACCTGCTGTTTGTTTCCAGCACATGATCAGGTGACTCACAGCTGCTTGTAACTCCAGCAGCTTCGATGCCCTGTGACCCCCACTGGTTCCTGCATGGTTGGTGGAATAGTGCAGGCACACGTGTGTGCATAAGTAAAAATAACTAAATGCTCTTTTAAGGGTCCCTGGGGTTTCTGGGCCGCAGCTGAGCTGCATGGGTGAGCTTCGGGGGAGACCCTGGCTGGGAGACCAAGGTGGAAGGCAGGGAGATGCCTCAGATGGCTCCGCCATTAGAACACCCGATGCACAAAAGTGAAGTCTGGGGTTCAGATCCCCATAAATGCTGGGTGGGCGTGGCCGCCTGTCATGGGATCCCCAAAGCAAGCTGTCAAGGGAGAGCAGCCTATCAGTGAGCTCCGGAGAGATGCTGCATCAAAGGAGGAGGAGGAAGGGCAGCTTAGGATGATTCCCAGCATTGCAGGGCTCCACATGCATGCATGCTCGCTTGCACTCACACACACCACACACACACACCCCTCCTGCTCTGAGCAAGCATGGAACCAGAGTCTGCCTCTGTAAGCATCTTCCTGCTGTCATCCTCACGATGACACAGGAGGTTCTAGCTGCCACTTCTCACCAGTGAGCTCCGTGGGGGAGTCTGAGAATTCTGTGGCTGCTGTGGCTGCTTGGCCTCCAGGGCGTTGCACCCAGGCCTTAAAGACTCTTCTTCCTGCCCAGAAACCTACGTCCTGTCCCCACCCCCAGCAGAGGACGCTAACTCGCTCCTCAGACAGGCAGGTGGCTGGGACCCAGGCCCTGCCTCCATCCTTGTCATCCGGGGGTTGCTGAGCCGCTTGCATAGTCAGCCAGACACAGGGAAGATGGTGGGGAGCCGGCTGGGAAGGCCAGGGTGAGGTCAGGTTCCAGGAACAGGGGGCTTGCGGCTGAGAGGCTTTAAGGAGCAGCAGGGGGGCCTCACGGCAGGGTGTGGCATAAGGAGGGGCAGAGGCTCCCAGGAAGGCCCCTCCGGTCCCCCTGTGGTGGGGTCCCTTGTCCTCATGGTCAGCCTTCATTGTTGACTCTCCAGAGAAAGAGAGCTCGGTGTTCTGCCACAGTGGGCTTCAGTAGGCGGCTGGTGTGGACCCGGGTCACGTGGAAACACACAGCAGCACCAGCCTGAAGGCTGGAGCTCTGTATCGAACAGGCTTGCTGTGGGGACCACCGTTCCCCAGGCCGGCAGAGAGCAAGCCTGTTTACGTAGTGTGAAGCCGCCCCATCTCAGGGTCTCGCACAGAGCTGAGACCCGTAGGCCTCGGTCCCAGAAGCCAGCATCCGGGTACAGGGTGAAGAATGCTTCCCTCCGAGCTCTGTGAGAGTCCTAGGGAAGTAGGAGGTGGAATTATCCCTCCTCGGTGAAGGGAAACTGAGGACCTAAGAGACAAACCCATGGCCAAGGCCAGAGAACAAGGACACAGTCTGGCTGCCATAGATCTCTCCCCCACTTCTGCAGGCTTAGACCAATGTGGGGTAGCTCTCAGGAAGAGACCCGGCCTCCCAGCCTCAGTCTACCTGTGAGGCCCCAGGGTTCCCTGAGAACTCTTTTGTACTAATATTTTCACTCTCTAAAAATTGTGTGTGTGTGTGTGCGCGCGCCAGCAGCAATGGCACATGCCTTTAATCCCAGCACTCAGGGAGGCAGAGGCAGATGGATATCTATGAATTTGAGGCCAGCCTGGTCTACAGAGGGAGTTCCAGGATGGCCAAGACTACACAGAAAAACCATATTTTGAAAAACAAACAAAAGAACCAGCCTGGCACCAGAACTGTAATCCCAGAACTCAGGGAGTTCTGCCTGTAATCCCAGAACTCAAGGAGACAGAAGCAGGCAAGTTTCTATGAGTTCAAGGCCAGCCTGGTCTACATAGCAAGTCCAGGTCAGCCAGGGCTACACAGAGAAACCCTGTCTCAAAACACCGAAAATAAATATCTATTTGTGCACATTATATTCAGCCACAGTACCCTCTCCTGACTACCCCCAGGGCCCCTCAACCAGTTTTCCTCCAATTTCACGTCATATCACCATCACCGTCATCACCACCATCATGATCCAGACAGCTCAGCTCTCCCCCGATCTTCCATCTCTTCCGGTCTTTCTGCCCCTCTTCCGTGGTATGCCCTGAGCCTGTGGAGGGTAGCTATCCTCGGTTTGATCTCCTGCAAGTCGCGTGTGCCCTTCCGGCCTCCCTCACAGGAAGCTAGTCTCCGGGGGAGGGGGGAATGGCTCGTTCGCCCAGCTCGCTCCTCAGTGATGACGGAGCCCCCTGGCTTCTCTCTCACCTCCACCCCACAGGTCTGGTCCCAGTGTTGCGGAGCCCTGACGGAAACTGGATGGCCTTGAAGGATGCTGGCACTCGGCCCCCGACCCGTCTGCTGGCCAAACCGAAGAGTGGGACCTTCCAGGCCCTGGAGGCGGCGGCCAGTGCGACGGCTGCTTATGAGGACATGGGCTCCGACAGCGAGGAAGACTTTGATTACGGGGAGGCCTTGAGTAAGCTGTGCCCACCATCTCGGCCTGAGCAGCCCGAGCCTCAGCCTGCCCAGAGTTCCAGCCAAGGTCCCTCAGCCACGTCCCCCTCAAACCCCGAGGCCATGTGTTCCGACTCGGAGACGTCCTCCAGCTCGTCCCGGGAGGCTGGCTGCCGGCTGTCCTGGCTGCAGAGGAAGGCCCCCAGGAGCCCCACGGCAGGGAAGACGCTGCGCCTCTGGGGGGAGCTGGATGTGAACTTCAACCCCCAGGCAGCCAGCGGGGAGACCTCCGACAGCAGTGACCTGGAGGGGGCGCCCCCCACCACAGACCACCGGGCCAGGAAGTGGAGAAGGGCCAGAGGGGGCCCGGAGGAGCCCGGTAGGGGCCGGCCTTTCACTGGTGACCACTCACAGGCCCCGAACACACCTCAGGTAATGCTCGCTTGCCAACATGCACACACTTTGAAACCAGGGCGAGCCTTTCCACGCAGGGTGCCCAGGGAGCCTGGTTTAGGCCGTGCCGGCTACGATTCTGTGCCACCAAGCAGCCACGTGGCCAGAGCCAGGTCACAGCAACCCTTGGCCCTGTGTCCTTGTCACAGACTGCCTTGTCACTGAATGCACACCAAACAAAACACACTCCAAGAGTGTTCTCGGGGCTCACGTTTCTAGCGGCTTCTGTCTACAGGCGCTGTGTCTCTCGTGTGTGAGCAGAATGTGTTGGTGGCAGGGGAGGTGCTGGTGGGCTCCGGCAGCTCATGGTGGACAGGGTCAGGGCCGAGCTGGGCAGAGAGACGGAGGCTCTGCGCTGGCACCGCCTGGCCAGCCTAGCCCCAGGCAAGGAGAGACCCCGTCTCATAAACAAGGTGGATGGTGCCTGAGGAATGGCATCTGAGGTTTATCTGTGGCCTACACACACACACATACACACACGCGCACACACATACATATGCTTTCATACACAGATGCACACACAAACTAGTTAATTATTACTTTTTTCAAAATTAAAGGAAAATTTTTAATTTTTAAAATTTTTAATTTTTAAAATTAAGACAAGCTGTATATCCAAAGAATATTCCTAATCGCTGCACAATTCACAACGGGGTGCCCGAGGCTTCACATTTCCCACAAAGTGGCTGAAAAGCAGGCTTCTTAGGTGGAGTTTCTGTTTCTGGGGTGAAACACCACAGCCGAAAGCAACTCAGCAAAAAAAGAAAGAAAAGTGTGTGTGTGTGTGTGTGTGTGTGTGTGTGTGTGTGTGTGTGTGTG
>NW_026586383.1:9422650-9433642 GCF_907164565.1 Psammomys obesus
GTGTGTGTGTGTGTGTGTGTGTGTGTGTGTGTGTGTGTGTGTGTGTGTGTAGGGGGTGGTCATTTTACAACTGTCAGGTCACTTGCGTCACTGAGGGAAGTCAGGGCCAGGACTCAAACGGGGGGGACGTGGAGGCAGAGACTGAGGCGCAGGACGCAGAGGGGAACTGGCTGCTGGCTCGCTCACCCTGCCTCCTCACGCCACCCAGGGCCGCTGGCCAGGAGTGCCACAGTGCGCTGGCCCTCCCCTGTCAGTCACCAACCAATGAAGGAAAAGCTGCACCGCAGGCCTGCCCACAGGCCGTCGAGAGAGGCCTTGTCTTGGTTGAGATTCCTCTGCCCGGGCCACCCTAGCCTGTGTCAAGCTGACAACGCCAGCAGGAGGGCGGCAGGTGGAGAAGGCAGACCCGCCCAGAAGTGCCCTCCTGCCCATCCGCCCCCTGTGAGCACACAGCAGCAGCACCTCTTCCCACGAGGTGGGGAAGGCTGGACGTTGCCAGGTGTGCCCACAGGCGCCTGACCCCAGCCCCAGAGGATCCGACACCAAGGGCGCCTGCACACGAGGTGCGCGCACCGACAGAAGCCACACGCGCACACGTAAATTAAAAGTTAGTGAAATAAAACTAAAGCAAAATCAAACTCAATGTTTTCTCCCCACAGTGACTGAGGGTGGATTCTGTGTGAGGCCGATTTCTCAGTCCAGGTTTCTATTGCTGGGATGAACACCTGGCCAAAAGCAGCCTGAGGAGGGAAGGTTTTATTTCCACTTCCACAGCACTGTTCATCAGAAAAGGACGTCAGGACAGGAACTCAGGCAGGGCAGGAGCCTGGCGGCAGGAGCGAGGCTGAGGCCTCGGAGGGCGCTGCTCACTGGCTGCTCACCACGGCCTGGTGCCGGTGCTCAAGCTCTGTAGGTACACAGTCCTGCCTGCCGCTGTGGAGGTGTTTGCTCAGTCAAGGTTCCCTGATCTCAAATGACTTTAGCCTGTGTTAACCTGACATAAAACGGTCTAGTGCGGCCATCTTTGCTTGTTCACATGCGTACCGTACACTTAATCCATAGCTTAGCAGGTATGTCTGTCTTTGGCATCCTGTCGTCTGTCCATCCTCTTCCACGGCTCGCTAGCTCTCAGCCGTCAGTGACACAGAGGGGTTGGCCCTCAGCAGTCTGGGCACTCTAAGTGCAAAAGGTGCCAGGGAGATGATACGCCAGGAGCGGCGTCAGCACACCCAGAATGCACGCAACAAGGAAGACCACACTCACTGCAGGAAATTTGAACCGTTCATTGAGGAGACTTCTCACTGGTAAAGCTCTTCCCTTGGAGTCTCGTCTCCAGAACACGTGGAAAAGCCCAGGTGCAGGGACACGGTTTGTAATCCCTGTGCTGAGGGACAGAGGCAAGTTGCCATTGGGGATCAATGGCCAGAAAGCCTGGCTCATAGGAAGGCCCAGGCCAAAGGGAGAACACACACGCACTCGCACACACACGCGCGCGCACACACACACACACACACACACACACACACACCTTAAAAACATCAAACTCTTTAAAAGTTAGTCTTTTGGAAAGGTTTTCCTTAATTATCATACTTAATTAGGTATGTATGTGGCTTTACATGTGAATGCAGTGGCCAGACATGGGTGCTGGCACCAGGTTATGTCCTTTCAAGAGCAGGAAGTACTCTTAATAGCAGAATACCTCTGCAGTCCCCAAATTCTGTCTTCTTTGTGTCAACACCTGCCAATCAGAAGCGATTCTTTTTTTCAAGACAGGGTGTCTCTGTGTGTAATTTTTTTGGCTGTCCTGGAACTCACTCTGTAGACCAGGCTGGCCTCCATCTTATAGAGATCCACCTGCCTCTGCCCTCTGCCCTCTGCTCCCTACCCCTGCCTGTGCCCTCTGCCCCTGCCCTTTGCCTCTGCCTTTCTCCCCCTGCCCTGCCCCTGCCTCTGCCCTCTGACCCTGCCCTCTGACCCTGTCCCTGCCCTCTGCCCTCTGCCCCTACCTTTTGACCTTGCCCTCTGCCTTCTGTCCTCTGTTCCTGCCCCTACCCTATGCCCTCTACCCCTGTCCTCTTCCCTTGCCCTCTGCCCCCTGCCCCTCTGTCCCTCTGCCCCTGGCCCCTGCCCCTTTGTCCCTCTGCCCCTGCCTCTGCCCCTTGCCCATCTGTCCCTCTGCCCCTGGCCCCTGCCCCTTTGTCCCTCTGCCCCTTGCCCATCTGTCCCTCTGCCCCTGGCCCCTGCCCCTTTGTCCCTCTGCCCTCTGCCCCTGCCCCTGCCTCCCGAGTGCTGGGATTAAAGGCTTGCGCTGCCACCATCTGGCTCTATTGTTCTAAGCAAAGGTACAGATGACACTTCTTCTACTGGGCCGAGCGGCTTCCAGACCCCACGAGGGACACCATTGGTTCATCCTTGTCCCAAAGTGATGTCTGTTGAAGATTTGGTCCATGCTTCCAGGCTGCAGACAGCCCGGAGTGTCACCGTGCAGATGTTTAAGCATTGTCAGGTTCAGCCCTTGGACCTGGAAGCGAATTGCCTCGCCCTGACACTGTGGTGTGCTCCGCACTTGTCAACAATGTCATTGTCAGTCTCTTCAATTTCTGCCAATTCTGTGTAAGAAAAAAATGCTTTTTGGTTAACACGTGCATCATTCCCACTGAGGATGTCTCTCCCCTGACTTTAAAGTTGACTGCTCGCCCGCAGAACTGGGCCAATCCCCAGACCCACACGCTTAGGCATGGTGGCACACGCCTGCAGCCCCAGAGCTTAGTCAGTGGAGAGCAAGGCCATCCTCAGCTGCGTAGTGACCGAGTTCAAGGCCAGCCTGTGCCAAGTCAGCCTGCCAGCTGTCTCTTTTACTGTCTTATTATTTGATGTCATAAGTTCTCAAGCTTATACTTGTTCCAGTTTTTTCATGACGCTTTGCCAGTTTGTATTTTCTGTCGATCTGTTCTGCCCACATAGACCTTCTTTTTCTGAGTGTGAAGTAAGAGCTAGCTTTTCTTCAAATCATTCACTTGTTTCTGGATCATTGATAAGCTATTTGCCAAGTATCTGCTGGCGTCAGATGCCGTCTTCGGTATGCACGAAGTTTATTTTACTGCCACGAGCCTGTTTTCTTTGTTCTCTTCCTGTGCAAATCCTACGACTGCATTACAGATTCCTTACACTATCTGTCACTGTCTGGTGCTCACGCAGCCCCTCCCCCCACCCCCACCCTGTGTGGCTTTGGTTGATACGTACATAATTTTCTAAAAGTCTCTTGGTGTCCCTTAGCTCTTTACTCATATTATTGATTTCTTAAAATCTGTTCATTTTGGGGGAAAAGGTTTTATTGGATTGTGCTGAATGAATGCATGCATATACTTAGGAATAATTTGTCTGTGTGAAACTGAGTTTTTCCATGCAGGACTGTATGGCACTTGTAAAGTTTTTGCACTGTTGTCCAAAGCCCTTGTACTTTTCTTTACGTATTTCTGATTTACGCTTTAATGATGCTGTGAGTGAGGGTTTCTCCATCTGTTATATGTTGAGATCAGATTAATGCCTGTGGGGCTTCGAGTTTCCTAACTCAGTATTCCAGTGGAGTTTGTGTTAGTTCTCCTGGTCTTTCCTGTGCTGCTCTTAGCTGTTCTAAGTATCTGCAGAGAGTGAGCTCAGGTATGCTAGCAAGTGCTCTTCTACAGAGCTATCTCCCCCCCACACCTCCTCTTCTTCCTCCCAGGACCTCCTGAAGTTGCCCAGGTAGGCCTTGGACTCACTCTGCACCTCAGCTCCAGTCTCCTGAGAAGCTGGAATTGCAGACTATGGCACTCAGTCCAGCAACACTTGGATATTTTCCTTTCCATATTCACAGTCAGTCCTTCCTCCTGTCTTACCAATGGCAGCTTAATAGTTGGATTTTGAATTAGATTCTGTTTGTTTTTATTCTATTGTACGCTAACCTGTTGAGTTCAGTGTTAGCTTCGGCTCAGCAGTTAAGAGTGCTTGTTGCTCTTGCACAGGACCGGAGTTCAGTTCTCAGAACCCCCCTACCAGCTCACAACGACCTGTAACTCCACCTCCATGGAATATGGTGCCCTCTTCTGGCCTCCACAGGCACTGCACGCACATGCACACACACACACACACACACACACACACACACACATGGACACACACACAGACACATCAGTCTAGTTTCTATTGAAAGTAAGATTCATTCTCAGATGACAAGGCACAGACTCAGCTATGTGTTCTGCTTGTCTGACCGCTGTTCATTTGGTTTTGTGCCATGCATTTATCTGACATTTCTGCACCAGGATTTGAGGTAGACAGAGTACTGGAGGGAAGAGACCAAACATTTTTCTACTTAGAAGGAAGAGAACAGCTGGATCTGCCAGTTCTTTTTCCTGTCCATTCCCATGGGTTTTGTACTTAATGAAAAATTCTCTGCCAGGCATCTCTAATCCCAGCATTCGGGAGGCAGAGGCAGGTGAATCTCTGAGTTAAAGGACAGCTTGGTCTACAGAGAGAGTTTCAGGACAGCCAGGGCTACACAGAGAAGCGAGAAAGAGATTCTCATTCTTTAGTGACCACAATCGGATCTCTGTCAGTTTTTGGTGTGGTGGAGTGCTTTGGAAGATTAGGCAAGTTTGTGAGGGCTGGTAGCCAAACACCATTTTAACATGGAAGCTGCCTGGTGTGTTTGCACTAAAGGAAGCTTGAGTGTCGCAGATGGCTGCTATTTCAGCTTCCTGCAATGGTTTATTTTCGGTTGTGCTCATTAGTAGAGTTGTTTTCTTGGGGTAAATTTGGTTTCATCCAGACTTCTAGATTCTAATTATTCTCTTTAAATGTGTTAAGAATCTCAGACCTACAGGATAGGTCAGCAGGCAAAGGTGCTTGCCTTCAAGCTGGCCTGAGTTGGGTCTGCCACACCTACATGTACAAGGAGGAAACTGACTCCCACAGGGTCTTCTGATCCCCACATGTGGGCTGAGGCATGTCTACACACACACACACACACACACACAAGATAGATAGATAGATAGATGTGGAAAAAATGACCTTGACATATGAGCAGCTACTAATGTTTGTATATCTAATAACTGATAATATTTATTTACTATATTGTTCACAGAAACATAAAAACTATCTAGTAATAAGAGGAAACTAGGAAGTAAGAGGGGGCAGTTCAGAAAAGGGGTGAAGGGGGTCCTGGTAAAGCAGGTGTGACCTGACACCCTTCCATAAAGGAAAGAGTGCAGCTCTGTGCTTGCCAAGCGCCCTCCCACCCTGCCCATAACACACACGCACCTCTGCGTAAGATTTCCATCCTTCCCTTTCGGAACAAGGTGATGGCAGAGCGCAAGTCTAGGAAGTGAGATTCCGCTCTGAATCACCCTCTTCTTAGACCTATTTGTGTCATGGGCCATCTTGCTACAAGGCCTGGTCTTAGCTAGAAAGCAGGGGAGTATGGTGGACTCTTTCGAGAACCTAGTGAATTCTCTAAAGCCTTCTCTCCCTTGAGTGAGCCTCAGAGATCCTCCATTCACAGTAAGAGCACTGGTGATTGAGCGTAGCCAAACCAAGGCAGTTTATCGTAAGAACTTGGGAGCTGGGCATCAGCCTGGGAACCTGACTGAGCCTAGAGACCAGTCTTGACAGCCAGCACGCCCCAGGATCTGCCTGTCGGCACCTCTGGGGCACTGGGATCACAGGCACGCACTGCCACACCAGGCTCTCCGTGGCGGTCAAATCCAGGCCCCACTGTTGTGCAGCGAGCATGTCACGGGGTAGCTCGGACTGCGTTACTTCAGCTTTGTTCAGTTCCTTCTGCTGACCACCCTCCTCCACCAGGCAGACCAGGGCTGTCCTGAGCCTCCTCAAACCCTCGCCTGTGTGTGTGTGTGTGTGTGTGTGTGTGTGTGTGTGCGCGCGCGCGCCTGTTCAGCTGCTCCTCACCCACCGCACGTGAACTCACTGGGGCAGGGGGGTGGCCACACCTTCAGTCCCCCTGGGCAGTACAGGATTCAGCACACAGTAGGTGCTCAGTCCATCTTTGCTCAGTGTGGACCTAAATCATCACGCACCAGTTCTTCACACAGACATGGACAGTGGGCTGACTCTGTAGGGCAGACTGTCGTTAGGAGTAACGTTTTGCCTTGTAAAGTGAGTGCTCCGCAGTCTGAGCCAAAAGCAGCAGCAGCTTTGCTCGGGGCTTCCTGCCTTCCTTCTGCTGCTGTTTAACCCTCCACGTTCTGGCCCAGACCTCTCTTCCCCCTTCCCACAGCGCGCTCTCCCTCTGAACCTTGCTCTTCTAGTGACATCAAGCCATTCACACACCTCCAGTCTTCTTCCTCGTGGGGAGTGCCTGACCCCACTTAACATAGTGCAGCGTTCTCTTCTCTCCCGAGCCTGCTCAGAACCCGTCCTTCCCGTGGGTTATTCTCACATCCTAGGCAAAGGATCTCTGCCTTTTTTCAGAGCCTGAAGAGCACTGCTCATCTCAGGGGCCCTCAGCTGGGTCCTTCCCCAGACAGTGAAACAAATGAGCATCTCCAACAGTTCCTCTTTCTCTTCTTGCGTCAATGATTTTTCAAACCTTCCATCTCATAGATTTGCTTCTAACCACTCTCATGTAGACATCTGCCTTAGATTTCTCCAGCCACAGACTGTGCGAGCAGACCTGACACACAGACCTTGCAGTCTGTCAGTCAGGCTCACCTAGGCAGGGTCCCGCAGCCTGTTCACTGCCCAAGGCTGCACGGTGGGCCCTTCCTGTTGGAAGACTGTGAGAGAAATGCAGTGTTTCGTTTTGAGATCTCTCAGTATTGTTGGTAATCTTCACTCTTCAGTACTTAAGTCTGAGAAAATCTACCAAAGATGTGCCAGGAAAGGCCGGGTCCTTCTTAGCCCACACTGTGGTAGCACTGTTGTCAGAATCCAGAATCCTCTCCAGGCCCCTGTTCTGAGTTGTCTGACAACTGTGAAGTGCCCTCCTGTCTCCTCATCAGCTTTCTTCTCTGCGGTGATGAAAACAAGTTGAATTCTCCACTGAATGCATCAAAAGGCAGAAGGAGAGACTCACAGTGATGGCTAGTGAACAGGACATGCTTTAAGAGAAGAAAAAGACGACAGAGATTCCTCCACAGATCTTAGATTGTAAGATGCCCAGTGAGCTCATGGTGATTGCATGATTGATGGGTCTGACCCCATTTTAAAAATAATGGGTCACCTCATTCCCTTTGCTCTTCAGACGCCTTCTAAGAGAATGAGAACTGTGAAACAGCAAACCTTAAAAATAGAGGAAGACTCGCCGAAGGAACCTTAAAAGGCTAGAGTGGGCTCATGAGATCCAGGCAGGGTGCTCTGTTACCCTTCAGAACACCGGTGTCGCTCTTTGATGTCTCATGCACGTGTAAAGTGTGTCTCCATCCTCGACACCCTCCCTCCCCCTCCCTCTGCCCCTCCCCCACACACCATCCTGTGGTCCCCCTCCCTCTGCCCCTCCCCCTCCACACCATCCTGCGGTCCCCCTCCCCCCCCACCATCCTGCAGTCCCCCTGTCCCGCACACCATCCTGCACATCTCCCTCCCCACTCTGGAGCTTCTCCCCCCCACCCCATTTCTAACACACTGAGCTCAGTGCTTCCTGCTGCAGGGCTGGCTGTGAGCCTGTGAGTGCAGAGGCCTCATGGTGTCCAGAAGATGGCGCTCCATGGCAGTCCTCCCACACGGATTCTGTTCTTCTTGCCCCTCTTTTGTGTTCCCTGAGCTTTGGGTGAGAAGGGGGTCGTAAATGACACGTTTAGAGAGAATGGACTTTTCAGGACACATCCAACAGCCAAGGACAGAGTCAGAGCCACGATCTCAGTGTCCTGAGTTCCCACAGCATGTAAGAGACTCATTCGTGAAGGAGCCTAGCGTCTGATCACGGGGCGTGGTTATGAACTAACAGTATTAGACAGTGTGGCTCACACATGCCCCGTTAGCTCTGAAATACCAGTGTCTCCTTTTTTCTCTTGAGCTGGGGCACTGCGGCCCTTGAAGTCCCAGCTCGGGCATGCCTTCCACAGGCAACGCCTTCCCCGTCTGCTTCCCTTGCCCGCCATTCTGCACCTAAGGGCAGGTCGGATCTGAGTGTAAGGTTTGGGAGTCCTCTGCCAGGAATCTGCTGGGGCAGGGCCAGGCAGGTTTGCCCAGCCTGATGGTAGCTCCCGGCTGCTTCTCCAGCACCTGTCTGCACGCTGCCATGCTTCCCGCCACAGTGATAGTGGATTCAGCCTCTGAAACTGTAAGAAAGCCCCCGGTTAAATGCTTTATGAGAGTTGCCGTGGTCATGGCGCCTCTTCCCAGCAGCCGATGGTCACTAAGACTCTATGGAACGTCAGCCAAAGTCGTCCTTTGCTCTCCACAGTTCATATACTCACCCCCACACATACAAAGCTTGGGTCCAAACACTAAGTGTGCTTCTCATCCACCTAAACTCTCTAGCTAAGTGTTGACTGTGTTAAATTCAGCGTGAAGTGGGGGTCACGTCAGGGAAGGGGTGGTGTTGCTCAGGGTTACTGTCCCTCGGAGGCTAATGGGGACAGCTGCAGCCCACTCCCACAGAGATTCCTTTGTTCCAGAGATAAAGACTCTTATCTCCTGGTTCTGGCTCTACACAGGTGTTAGGCAGCATGTCAGAGACTGACATCAGCAAGGAGGCGCAGAGTTTGCGGACCAGCGCGGCCTCGGTGGAGGAGAGGCTGAGAAGCAGACTGTACGAGTTAGCCATGAAAATGAGCGAGGAGAGGGAGACGTCTTCTGGGGAGGAGCAGGAGTCCGAGCCCAGGACAGAGCCTGAGAACCAGAAGGGAAGCCTCTCTTCCGAGGAGAACAGCCAGGGCATCCAGGAGGAGCTGAAGAAGGTAAGGGCCGGGAAACGCCGCAGCTGAGGCGTGCAGGGGTGTGTGGGGTCGCCTGCAGGCATGCCGTGCTGCAGCTGCGGTGTGCAAGGGTGTGCAGGGTCCGGGTTTGTGCAGAGATGCCCTCGGCCCCAGGCAGCATCCTCTCGGTGCTCAGCCAAGTCCTCGGGAGGAAAGAAGAGTCGTTCTCAGTCATTGCCAGGGACAGTCACGGAAGGGACTCCGCTGTCCTTAGAGGCCGTCACATCATGTCTCCTTGGCCTTCACCTTTGAGCCTCCCTTCCATGACCTGCGACATTTCCCACTGCCGAAGAGCATTGTTGTCTGGCCTGCTCCTTTGCCCACGGTTTGGAATTCTGCATCTCGTGGCTCGTTTAGAGCAGTGGAAAGGCTCTGGTCTGCAGTACAGAAACTTGGTGTTGAAAGTCGCCATCTGCACTCTTCAGCGGTGGCATTTCAGATCCCAGTTTGTTTACGTCAGCCTGAGACTCCCTTTCAAAGCAATTTTATATGGAGTCCCTGCTTCAGACAGGTTGGTCCTGCTTTCAGGATCCCACATACTGGATCTGGAGCCCCACGCGCCTTCCCTCCCTTACAGGCCCTTCCTTACACGCTCCTGAGTCCTAGGTATGCCTTGAGCAGCATGGAAGGCAAGCCAGCAGGGAGGGATCGCAGGTGCCTCCCCACCCCACCTCTGCCCACTGTGCCAGCCTTCCCTCTACAGCTTCTCACACACAGTTCAGCTGAGTGTCCCTGTCTGCTGCCAATGAAGGGAAGAGAGAGGTGTGTTGAGAGTCTCCTTGGATGGATGGATAGATAGATAGATAGATAGATAGATACATACATACATACATACATACATACATACATACATACATGCGTGCATAGCTGCGTAGACAGATGCATAGATGCATAGACAGATAGTAGATAAATGATAGATATATACATACATAATAGATAGATGACAGGCTGATAGGTGATAGATGATAGAAGATGATAGAAAGATAGATAGATAGATAGATAGATAGATAGATAGATAGATGATAGATAATAGATAGATGCTAGATAGATAATAGATTGATGTTAGATAGAGAGATAATAGATATAGATAGATAGCTGATAGATAGATGATAGATGGATACAACAAAGCTTAAGACATGTTTACGTTGAAACTCTTTACAGAGTACGAGTGATCTTCATAGAGATGGGTGCTCCTGACTGAGGGAGCGCAACACGAGGATCTAGAGTGACTGAGATAAACGTAGGGGTCAGGTGTGGCCTGGCCCTGCAGATGGCACAGAGGTTACTCCGGCTGCTGACTGAGAACCGTACTCAGGATAAGGGTCAAGGGAGGAAGAGTCTGGGCTAAGCCTAACGGTCCGGCAGTTTGGGTGCTGCCTGGGTGACGACAGATAGCTCAGGTCATCGAGTTAGTGACCGCATCTACTCCTCCCAGGCAGAAAACAGATTTACATCTGTTCTGTTGAAGAGGCAGCTCTGCACGCACATTCCTGCTTTCCCTAGTGCCTGTGCGTGACGAAAGACCTCAGGCTTTCTACAGACAATAGATAATGATAGAATGAAAGGAGATAGATTTATAAGTAATAGGTTGATAGGTGGTAAGTAGATGATTAATAAATTGATGGTAGGTAGGTAGGTAGATATAGATAGATGATAGGTAGGTAGATGGATGGATAGATATGATAGATGATAGATAGACACATAGATGTCAGACAAGCTCATTAAATAACTTAAATATAGTTGCAGCTGATTTTGCAGATGGGGAAACTGCGTCTGGGTTATCAAGTCCGGCAGCTAGTGTCAGAGCTGAGAATGCACCATAAACCTCGGCCTTGAACCGTGAGCTCCCTCTGTATAACAGGCTGCCTCTTCCTTAGCTCCAGCAATGCTCCATTCCCCGGCACCTCGGGCTCTTGGTCCTCGTGAAGGTTGTGTTCAGAATTTGAGAGGTAGTTCTGGAGAGGCTCACCTCTCAGGTCACACCGTAGTTCCTGCTGACCCGTGTGTGTGTGTGTGTGTGTGTGTGTGTGTGTGTGTGTGTGTTATGTGTGTGTGTGTGTGTGTGTGTGTGTGTGTG
>NW_026586383.1:9434042-9455051 GCF_907164565.1 Psammomys obesus
GTGTGTGTGTGTGTGTGTGTGTGTGTGTGTGTGTGTGTGTGAAGGACTCTCACGCTTTTCTGACCCATGTGTGAAGTGACTCCTGAACTCGTCTGGAAAGCTGAGCCATCAGCCCTGGTACTGCCGAGCTCAGATAGTCAGTGTCGGCCCTGGTACAGTGGAGACCAGAACGTGTTGTCTAACACTGACTCACACTGTTGGCCCCACCCAGGGGTCCCAGCGCCCTAAGAACTCCTGCTGGGATGAGTGTGACTCTGATGGCAGAGATGTGGGTACAGACTGCTATCACCGAAGCAGCGATGCACTCAACAGAGACGGGTGTGGCGCTCGAGGGCTTTGTTGCTTTGCACACTTGGACTTTGGCTGGGCTCTTCTCTCATGACTGCTGCTCACAAGTGCCCTCTGTGCCCTCCCGTCTGTCCTCGTGCCCTCACTGCCTCCTGATGGCTCCTGGCCCTTGCTGGACCCTCCTCTTCCTGCTCAGCACCACTACGCTGCTCTGGCAAGATGTTCTTGGCATGTCAACAGGCGTGTCTGTCTGTCTGTCTGTCTGCCTTGTTTGTAACTAGATCCCTAGGATCTGGCCCAGGTTTTTATCATTGGTTTGATGAACATGCCTCGTCCTCACTCAGAGCAGGAATAATCACGCCTTTGGGAGTTGTGAGGCTTGAATTATGCAGCGCGAGCCTCCCGTGTGGGAGGGGCCCAGCAAATGTTGATTAGCATTCCCCCCATCACAAGCTCCGCACGCCAGCCACACACAGCCCTGCTGGTGCTCAGTGTGGGAGCTCAGGGCAGCATGCAGACACAGATCTGTGTCCACAGCTGCTGCCCTTCATGCTGTGCAGAGTGTCGGGGCACACCACAGACTGAACCTGCAGATTTCCTCTTTAAGGTCAGAGTAGCTGTGACATCTCCCGTGATCTAGCCACCACCAGTTTATACAGCACACACTCGCACACAAGCATCAAAGAGTGAGAACCTCAGACCTCTCTTTTTCTCTAGAATTTGGGGTTCCGGGTCCTGCCCAACAGTAGCAGGGCCCCTTTAGATCGTGGTTTTTCTGTTTGAAGACAGACCCCGACAGTGGCAGACTTAGCCCTCAGCTGACTGGGCCGCTTTGGCTGGGTGTAAGAGACCCCCACATGATGAGACACTGTGGCAGAAGAGCCTACAGAGCTCCGGCGCTGTCCCCAAACCTCGAGGCAATTAGTTGTGCAAAAGGGTTGTGCTTCTTCTGTAAGTAGCTGCTCTGCCCCTCAAACCCCAGTGGCCAGCCTTCCAAGCGTGGGGATGGATGCTGGCTTTTCCAGCTCTAGGCCAGGGCCTCCCCAGTGCTTACAGGAGAACTTCCCGGCTGAGCGCTTAACTGACCTCCTGAGAAGGGGTGGGAAGAAGAGCCAGGGGCTGACACATTCTGGGAGCCAGGCCTCTCTCACGTGCCCAGGCTAGAGCCGTTCCTCTGGATCCCTCCTGGTTCCGGATGTCTGTGGTTCCAGGTGTGCCTGGCTCATGCTGCCAAGGGCTGTGGCAGTGTCTGTTGTTTCTTGACGTATGGCCCATGATCCTGCTTCTTGAAGACCCACATTACTAAACTCCTACATCAGAGACCAACTTGTACATCCATTACCCTGGACCATTTTAATTTAAAGCGTCTTTGTTCGTTATCACAAGCGTTGAGTTGTTTGTGCTTATAAGAGGGTAACAGCTCAGGAGACCCATATATGGATGGGGCACCGAATTTCTCTCAATTCATAAGGCTTTTTCTTTCCAAATAAGAAACTAATGCCAGAAGGAGAAAAGCGTGATGCTGGCAAATTGGGTTTGTCCGTGTCTTCTGTCTCCTCCTCCATCCCTCCTCGCCCTCCTCTTCTCTGGTTCTCTTCTCCTCCTCCTGTCACAGCTCTCCCCATCAACTACAAGTCTGCCTTGTCTTCTGAAAGTTGGAGAGTAGAGAGCTTAGGGTTTCAAGCTTGTAGAAAGGGTTATTGTGTGTGTGTGTGTGGGAGTCTAGATTTAAAGCGCACACACACATACATACACACACACACTTGGAGAAAAAGGAAGGTCTCAGGGCAGCACTGAGCTCCTGGGAGAGCAGACGGTGAACCTTCCCATGAGGCACATGAAAAGAACACAGCAACTCTGCCCTGAGATGAGCACAGATGGCAAAGCTTTTGCATCCAAGGGAGAGATCTGTTCATAAACCTCACCGCGCTCTCCTTAACTACCCAGGCCGGCCCCAGTGCCTCACGTAGAGCCGAGAATTCTCTGTGAGATGAAAAATGCACATGGATCTCAGGCAGGATTGGGATGGAGGGGTGAAAAGAAAGTTAATTCCAACTGTAATAAGAGCAAAGAAAGAAATGTGAGTTTAAAACGTGGGAAGAAGACTGCAGCTGGTCAGAGCTGGAGCGTGTGCTGGAAGGAGGCCGCACAGAGACGAGGTTAGAAGTGTAATTCAGAACAGGAACTCCAACCAGCTGCCAGCATCCCCGAGTCGCCTGACAGAAGAGTCAGAAATAGTGTCGAAGTGTTCAGAACAATGAAGGGATGGCTGAAGAGGCTCGGCCTAGTAAGACGTCATGTGTGTGCTTTAAAGTCATGGTAACTAAGTTCATGAGCTCAGGGAGTAGAGGGAGGGCCCAGTGGTGAGATCGGGGTGCACTGCTCCTACGAGGGCCCAGTTTATTTCCCCGCACACGCACGTGGTGGCTCACAGCTGCCCATAATTCAGGCTCCAGGGGATCTGCTGCCCTCTTGTGGGTTCCACAGGAACCTGCACTCATGTGCACACACACACACACACACACACACACACACACGCTCATGTGCACCCGTACACACTTGCACACCTGGGCACATCCCTCCGTTCTTCGTAGAAGTCAGCTCTCCTCCGATCTCTGATGTGTGGTTGTATCTGCTTATTGCATATGCTAATTTATTAAGATCACGTCCCACTGTCCTCACACGGTTTTGTACTCCCTCTTTCACGAAGTCACTCCTCAGAGGCGTGAGTCTGCTGGAGAGTGAATCTGAGGGTTTTGGAGGTGCCGCCAAGGGCCTTCTGTTCATGAGAGCTGAAACAACTTGCACTATTTCCCTCTCAGATTCTGTCAGCTCTCTGTGAGGACATATGGTGCGTCTTTTCTTACCTTTGAAAAGGAGACAAAGCCATGAAATTCAGGCATTTGGGAACCAGTTTCCTCGCTGGGTGCTCTGCTAATTGGAAGCATCTGTAATTTGGAGCAGAAAGCGATGGGTGGACCGTGGGTCTGGGTGGTGCCATGGTGTGCGTTCTTTCTCACTGTGGTGAGTGTGTGCCGCTTCGTCCGGGGGTTCAGACTGGGACGCTCCCAGCTGTGCCGCGTGGCTTGGCCTCACCCTGGGCTTAGCAGTGAGCTTCTTCGGAAAAAGACTTGGCCACGGCTGTAGAATGACCTTGTCCCTTCTTTAATTCATCTTTTGCTCACTGACCCCTCAGATTTTTTAATTAATTTTTATATGTCTGTGTGAGTGGCTACATGTATGTATGTGTACCACATGTGTGCCTAGTGCCTGCGGAGACCAGAGGAGGGTGCTGGATCCCACAGGACTGGGGTTAAGGAAGTTCTGAGCCTGCAGCTGGGTGCTGGCCCTCGGCAGCGTGTCCTGACTGCCGAGCATGGGCTGTCTCTCCATCCCTGCCCCTGAGACTTGACTTCAGCATCACTTTCTGCAGACACTGGGCCCAGGAACCTTTGCACAAGGATGCAGGGATGGGGGAACCGCAGGAAGGATGCAGGCCTTAGGGACCAAGATTTCCAGGCTCACGTCCCTTCCTCTGCACTTTCACCCCTCAAGATGGAATTAAACCATCAGCCACATCAGGTGAAGGCCGCAGGCTGGACACACCTGCTCCACGGTTCTGAATTCTCTCCTGTGCTCCCTTTCCAGACACGAACTCACGTCAGCAAGGTCATTGTTGAAAGGCTTGCTGATGTGCAAAGATATCTGGTGTCAGAAATGGAATTGTATTTCTCCTCAGGACACTGTGCTTCCTCTCTCTCTCTCTCTCTCTCTCTCTCTCTCTCTCTCTCTCTCTCTGTGTGTGTGTGTGTGTGTGTATGTGTGTGTGTGTGTGTCTTTGTGTGTGAGAGAGAGAAAGAAAAAGACAGAGAGAGGACATCCTTAAGTGGTACTTTTAAGTTCTTCTCTCCCTGCTTTTCTTTTCTTAAATGAAGCCTGTCGTTGGCCTGGGCTTTCACGTTAGCTAAGCTGTTGGGCAGTCGAGCCCAAGGTAGCCTCTGCCTCCCCAGAGCTGAGGAACAGACACACATCTCTGCACCCAGCTTTTAAAAGTGAGTTCTTAGGATTGAACTAGAGCGTTTACACTCGGAGGACGAACGCTCGCTGGCTGAGCCATCTCCTGAGGCCACACTGTGTCGCTCCTGCAGGTCAGCTGTGCTCTCCCTGTCAGCCGTGGATGTGTCTGGAAGCGGAGTCCATAAAACTCGCTCCCCACCGTTCTGATGGCTGACTGGAAACTCGGCCTGGGGCCGGGGGCTCTGAGGAGTCCTTCCTCTGCCTCTCATCACCTCTGCCTCCCGGGTGTAGGCTTCGCTGTCATGTCGGCCGTGTGACACAGGGTGGATTGTGATGGGACAGTCTGAGTCCTAGGAGCAAACCCTTGGGCCCTCGGAGGTGGCTCCATCTTGGGCTCAGGCTGTGTGCCTCTGCCACACTCCGGGAATCTCCCACTTCACCTAAGCTAAAGCACTCTGGCTGCATTCCAGTTACGTCGAGTACTCGGCCCATAATGCGTTCATCATTTCATTCCACTCCACTCTCCTTCTCTCATTGCGTGAAGGTTAGGTTTGCCTGCTGCTTTAATGCCAGCTTGTTCAGTGTGTCTGTGGGGCCAGCCTCCCTGGCCAGGGAAGCCTCGTGTTCATTGCTGCATGCTCTTACCCCCTCCTTGTCTGATGCTGTGACAATCACCGCTCAGCCATCACATGACTAATTCCCGGAGGAACGTAGGTGGCTACAATGATCCATCTCTCTGGGCTCTGAAAGCCTGCTTATATTTGGCCCATTGCTCCAGGGTCACCATGGCAGGGGCTGAGGAAGTCCTTGGCTTTCTGTTTCTGCTGAGAGTGGGGCCACCGCTAGCCCCTCTGCCTGCCCACATCTCTGTCACAGCCTGTCCAGAGCTAGGTGAGACTCTCAGGCAGACCTGTCTGGACTGTTCCCTCTCCCTCAGGCAGGGCTGGACGTCACACGGGGGCAGAGTTAGCCGTGGAAATCCCCCATGGCTCTGGCTGAGCCGGTGGGTGAGCGGGGTCAGGTCAGGTGTCCTGCTCCTCTAGCCCATGAGTCCCTGTCAGCTCATTTCCCCAACTGGCCGCTTCTAGGTGAGCAGCAGGGACGCTGCCCAGATTCCAGCCTGTACCTCCCGGGAGCATCAGCTGCGAACAACAGAAATGTGAGACTACACACACACACACACACACACACACACACACACACACACACCTCAGCCGAGGAAACCCCCCTCTGAGGGCCAGGACAGTGCGTTAGTGTGACAGGCATTAAGGGTGGGGTCAGGGCAGGCCATGAGGGCAGGATGGCTCTGCTTCATTCACTCAAGACTGAACGCTGCCTTCTCTGTTGCCTGAAGCCTCCTCTAAGGAGAATCCATTCCAAGGAGCAACTTCTTCCAAAACCAAGCACAGGGCCAGGGGACCACTCCGTGGTTGAAACCATTGCCACGGCCAGCAAACGTGGATACAGGGGTTTGTCCCCAGAGGCCAGGGCGACCACCTCTCAGAAGCTGGAGACAAGGGACCCCAGAGCAAAGGGAGCCATGAGCCTGGAGCCATCAGGAAGCTCCGGGCTCGCCTGGAGAGCCTGCCTCAGTGAAGAGAGCGAGTGATCAGGAAAGATTCCCGGCGGCCACCATGGGCCTCTGCATACCCTGTACACACATGTGCGCCCACAGGCATGCACACCTCAAACATACGTGTGAAAATAAACAGAGAACACTTCCTCTTCGGGCTCAGGGATCGTCACAAGACCAGCCCTAGCTGCAAATGAGGCTGGGAAATGCTGCTTCCTGCTTAGAGAGGAAAACAAAGGAGGCTGGCCTGAGATCTTTGTAGGCACACAGTGCCTGCTGGGCCTCAGGAGAGTTCTTTGCCAGGGCTCTTGCTGACGGATGACTAGAGTAAGTTCTAGAACTGAGGAGCAGCCTGGACTCTCACCAGGTCGCCTGACTCCTCACTCAGCTCCACACTGTAGAAGCAGTTTCACATGATTGTGAATGAGGTGATACTGAGAAGATAAAACGCCCTCTGGAAAGTGAAGCAGTTGATAAACTCAAAGCACAGGAAGCTCCCCTAAAGCCCCACGTCCTCCCTGGGACCTGGGTTCATTCACTGTCACGCGAGCCTTCCTCTAGGCCCCCTGGTGCTGTGTCGTTTGTTTGTTTAAGAGTTATTCTGTTAACGTGACTGTTTTGCCTGTGCCCAGAGAAGCCAGAAAAGGCATCAGATCCTGTGGCACTGGAGTTACCATGGTGGTTGGGAGCCACCAAGTGGGTGCTGGGCATTGAACCTGGGTCCTCTGTAAGAGCAGCCAGTGCTGTTAACCTCTGAGCCATCTCTCCAACATCTATGTAGATTTTCTTAGAGTCCCACTCTTTCAGCAGGTGTGAGAGTATGTGTGAGTGTGTAAGAGTGTGTGTATGTATGTGAGTGTATTATGTGTGTATATATGTGAGTGTGTGAGTGTGTGTATATGTATGTGAGTACAGGTGTGTGAGTGTGTATGCTATTCCCGAGTTGAGCTCCTGATGGGTGCCAGAATATCGAAGGATTTCTGTGTCTTTGTTAATGTGCTGTTCTTGTCTTCTGTCCCCTCTGTTGTCGGACCAAACAGAAGTGTTCTGCTGTTTCTCTCTGCAACATCTCCACAGAAGTCCTGAAAGTCATCAACGCCACGGAGGAGCTGATCGCAGAGTCTGCGGGGTCCTGGGCGGCCCCCCCAGTGCCCCCCGACAGAGAGAAGGGAACATTTCCCCTCGGGACGGACCAAGCGAGCCTGGACAAGCAGCTGACCTCGCTGGAAGAAAACGTAAGGGGTGTGAGTGTGCCCAGTGGAGGGTGAGCGCCTCGTGAAGAGGGGAACTGTAGCTGTCCCCAAATCCTGCAAGGACCAGCACCCTCACCGCCGCTGCCTGTGTTCTCGAAAAGGCTGAGGCCGGGCTCCCCAGGAGCAAGGAGGAAGCCAGGAGTCCACCAAGTGACACTGGGGGGGAGGCACAGGGAAGTGGCCTTCTGTATGTGGTGGTGGGGCCCAGTGACTCCGGCTGTGCCTAGTTACACACGGGGCCAGGCTGCTCCCCCTCCTTCAGGAAAGGCGGCGCCGGGATGGGGAGGAAAGGGGTGAGGGAGGAAGCAGGACTTCAGCCTCTGCACAGGACATTCTTTAAAAGCCGCCCCGTGCTCCGTACGCCTCTGTGGCCAGCAAGCGCTCCAGCCTTCCAGGTGCCAGCTGGGCATCTGGACAGTGTGTGGTCCTCTGCGGAGTGTGTGGGATCTGGGCCTCCTGAGGCTTGGGGACAGGGAGGGTTAGAAAGAAAAAATCAGGGGATGGCGTGCCGGCTCCATGGCTGAAGTGCGTGTCACGTGAGTGTGAGGACTGGAGTTTAGATGCCCACAAGTCCACAGAAACGCCAGGTAGATGTGTTGGCGTGCAACACTTCCGGCCTGTGGCTCATGAAGGCAGGAAGCACCAGGGAGCAGAGGACAGAGAGGATTGGAAAGGGTCAGAGGCCGAGCGTATGAGCGGCCCAGTTCCAGCCCCAGGCCCACGTGGTAGGAAAGAACTGACTCCTGCAACCTGCCCTCTGACCTCCACATTCACACACACACACACACACACACACACACACACACACACTGTGGCACAGGAATGTACACACACTCAAACACACAAATAAATAAATGGAATTTTAGAAGATAAGTCATATGAGCCTGTTGCCTGGGTCTCTGGGCCAGGAAGCACGTTGGCACCGTCCCCATGGCCTCCGGCCCTGCCAGGCCCTTGGCTTTGGCAGTGAGTCCTTATGCACCTGTGCTCAGCAGCAAACCTCTGTGTCCCCCCCCCCCCCCCCCGCAGTGCCAAGAAAACAGACTTTCAGAAAACACATAGTGAAAATCCTAACATTCAGACTGTGTTGAGGGCTCAGATTATGTTTGCTGCTGCTCTGTCTCGGCTGTGATAAAAAATACACATCTGAAAAAGGAACACTGTGCTTGGTGCACACTTATGATCCCAGCGCCTGGGATTCAGAGGCAGGAGGATCTCTGTGAGTTCTGGGCCAGCCTCGTCTACAGAGTGAGTCAGGACGGCCAGGGCCACACAGAGAGACCCTGTCTCCAAAACAAAACAACAAAAAAGGAACATTAACGGGTAACAGGGTTGAAAATATAAACAAGTCCTGGGGTGTGGCCGTGCATGCACTCCACTGGTGTCCGGTAGAGTGGGTGGGTGTGTCACTGTCCTCGCCACCTCCAGCCCTCCCCATTCGTCTGCTGCGACACTCACGAAGGCTGTTCACCTGAATAACTCCAAACAACGCAGCTGAGCTCTCAGTGTGTTTCCCGTTGCTCTCCCTGCTCTGAGTCCCGGAGGAGAAGTGTGAATCGTCTCGCACTTTCCTTGTGTGTGGGGAGAGACTTGGAGGCTCCCTGCCTCGGCCGGCTGACGTGCTGATAAGTGGGGCGCCCGTCTCTCCGTCTCTCCCGGCGTCTCCGACCCCAGGTGCCTCCTCCAGCCTCCGCGGTGCTCAGGCCGTGCTGTCCCCGCAGGTGTACCTGGCGGCGGGTGCGGTGTACGGGCTGGAGGGGCGGCTGGGCGAGCTGGAGGACGCCGCCCGCCGCATCCACAGCGGCACGCAAGACACGGAGCTGGCGCATCTGGAGGACCAGGTGGCCGCAGCTGCAGCCCAGGTGCACCACGCCGAGCTCCAGGTGAGCCCCAGACCCAGGCTGGAAATGAACCTTCTTAGACCCCTGTGAGAGTGCGTCACAGTGCCAGGCGCCCCTGCGGGCGCACGGAGCCAACCTTCCATAGCTGGGACTGTCAACCCTTTTCTTTCTTTAAACTTTTTAAAACTTGAGGTGTGTTTTTCCCCTGTCTGTGTGTGTGTGCACCGTGTTGGTGCTTGGTCGGAAGAAATCGTTAGATCCCTGAAACTGAAATTCTGGATGGGCATTTGCACACAAGCGCACAAATCCGCACACAGCACCCAACACGTGCATGTGGACAAATCCTTTTAAGGGGGCTGGCGAGTGGGGGAATGAACGGCTCAGCCCGTGAGCGTGGAGCGGGGCTCAGACACGGCTGCTCCCATGAGCCATGCTCTGGAAAAGTGCCTGTCACAGATCGGTGCTGCTTCAGGCTGCTCCCAGCCAGCTCTGGGGCCTGGGGGACACTGGTAAAACACACTCACCTTGAACACCTGAGGGCCTGGTGTTCACAGCAGATTCCACATTTAAAAAAAAAAAATGTAAAATTAAGCCCGTAATCACACTACCAAGAAGCCAGACACAGCGGGTCCCTGGGGCCTGAACCTTCCAGTTCCGAGCTAGTGAGAGAAGCCATACGGTAAAGCACGCAATCGGAGACGGCGCTTACGCCCACACCACACCTGCTCCTGCCACGGCCCTGAGCACAGACCTGCAGGGTGCAGCAGACGCCCAGTCAGGGAGGGCACGCCTCGGCCTGCTGTTGTCTGCACTTCGGCCAGCGTGCGCCCAGTGTGAACCACTGACCGCTGCCAACAGGCGCCTCAAACCGCAGGTGGAAACGATGAGTGTTCACAAGGGAGTTTGAGGCTGTGTCCGGTTACTGAAACCTCAGCCGGGTCTCTCCAGGGCGTGACCTCCCAGCGTGAGCTCCTTCCTGCCCTACATCCATTCAGAGAGCAGCTGGCAAAACCCGTGTCTCTTGCTCGGATGGAGGCCTGGACCCCAGGGTTCTGCCGCCTTCGCCTGTTTGTTTGTGTGTGTGTTTGTTTGTTTGTTTTGGCCGAGCCAGCTACACCCGTCATTAGTAAAATGTAAATGAAGGAAAAAGCCGGGTGCTGTGCCCACGCCTGTAACTCTGGCACTTACAGGGCAGAGGCCAGATGACCCAGAGTTCCAGGCCAGCCCCGAGTGCGAGACCCTGCCGCAAAGAGAAAAGGCAGAACTGTGTGAGAGAGTGAGTGTGTGAGCGAGTGAGCGAGTGAGTGAATGTGTGAATGAATGAATGTGTGAGTGAGTGAATGTGTGAGTGAGTGAATGTGTGAGTGAGTGAGTGAAATCATGAGCGAATGCATGCACACACGATGGCAGCCTCAATCCTTCTGCGTTGGCACACTTTAACCCGACATGCTTCCTTTCCATGTTTGTGATCGCGTGTGCCCGTGGAGATTTCCGACATCGAGAGCCGCATTTCAGCCCTGACGGTCGCCGGCTTGAACATCGCCCCGTGCGTGAGCCTCACGCGCAGACGGGACCGGAAGCAGAAGAGCCAGGTCTGTCCGCCCCGCAGCCCCGCACAGCCTTGCACGCCCAGCACAGGCTTGCACGCCCCGAGTCTGCAGAGCTGCACTGACAGCCGTGTTTGTTTGTAGGTGCAAACCATCGACACGTCGAGGCAGCAGAGGAGGAAGCTGCCGGCCCCTCCTGTGAGAGGTGTGTGGCAGTGAGGACCACAATGGTGGGAGGAAGTCAAGGCCCCGTGTGTGAAGGCCAGACCCAGCGTGCCCTCTCCCCGAGGGCTGTGCTAGGCCCTCTTGTGAGTGTGTGAGACGGTGTGCTGTGAGTGCCCGTGTATGCGTGTGGTAGTGCGCGAGTGTCCCTGTGTGTGAGAGTGTTGTGAGGCCAGTGGCCTTTGGGCCCAGAGTCCTGGCTTACACGCTTGGTGCCGGCATCCACACTAGGCCTCCCTCTCACCCACCTGGGTCCCGCAGAAGCAGTGTGCCACACACGTGTGAGGTAGTTTGTGAGCAGAGTCCCGGGAGAGCCGGGGAGGAAAGCACTCATGTGCCCGACACGGCGCTTCCTCTCACGTGCTGGAGCTGATCTTGCCGCTTGTGCCCTTTTCAGCTGACACATCGGAAGCATCTCCTGTGACCCCTGCGGAGACACTCGGCCACAGCTTCCTCGTGCAAGGCTCCTGCACAAACAGGGCCCCTGACAGGAAGGGCGGCACGGCGGGCTTGGTGGTAAGTATTCTGCCTCACACTCGTGTGCCCCGTGCTGGGACCTCCATTCCGGGGCCTGACCTCCCTTCTGCCCAGAGAGCATGGGAGGCCACGTGCCTGTGCCAGGTCTCGTGGGTGTGTCAGGGCTTTCATTCCTGAGTGGTCTGTGTGCATCTGTAAGTGTGCCAGCCACGGGCGCCCGTTCCTAAACAGTCAGCAGCTGCCCAGAACCTGCCAGAGGGTCACACCCATACTCTGGGAACCACACGGGGGAGGGGGGTAATGCTGTGTGTGCACACCAGTGCTCGCACAGTGGGCGGCCAGCCTCTGCCCACCCTCACACACCTGGTGATCACACAGTGGGAGGCCAGCCCCTGCCCACCCTCACACACCTGGTGATCACACAGTGGGAGGCCAGCCTCTGCCCACCCTCACACACCTGGTGATCGCACAGTGGGAGGCCAGCCTCTGCCCACCCTCACACACCTGGTGATCGCACAGTGGGAGGCCAGCCTCTGCCCACCCTCTGCCCACCCACCCCTGCACACACGCCCCGAGTGTGCACACAACCGGCAATGGCACAGTTCGAGGCCTCTGTTGATGAATCAGCTTCCACAGCAGCAGAACCCACACGTATAAGGAGGCCACAGAGCTGCTCTTCCCATGGCCACAGCGGTGTCTGGGGCCCAGGAGTGTGCCCGCCCTCGGTGGTGGGAGCTGAGGCTGCTTGCTCACGTGTCAGTAGAGTGAGCAAGGTGGGTCTGGGAGGGAGGAGGGAGGAGGGCGGGGTCCACAGCCCTGCCCCAGTGTGGGTGAGCAAACCAGCGGGAAGGTCATGTCAGCCGCCGTGTCGGGTGACAGTGCCGGTGTGAGCGCCGGGTCGGGTGGCTGGTGTGTCACACAGCTGTTGACACCCTGTCCTCACCCCCAGGAGCCCGCCCCTGAGCCAGCGGGGACGAACTGACACGCCCGGATGTGCACAGCCAGTGAGCCACTGCCCGGCGCCCACGACAGTGCCTTGACCACCAGCCATGGAGTACTGTGCGCATCTCCGCCGAGGCCAATATCCCGATGCTGGCTCCGGGAGAGACCCTCGTGCCTGTGTGTGTCCCCTTGACCGGCCCGTGTGTGTTTTCTGATCTTTTTACCCCCATCAAGCTCCGTCCAATAAAAATGTCGGAGGGGAGAGGAGCTTCGTGCAAGGAGGGTTGGGGCCGTTACCGTGCTTTTCATGTCCCAACAGATGCTGGAGCTGGGGGGCTGGAAACGGTCTCACTGGGATCCCCACCCCGCCCTGTCCCCACCCCCACTCCTCCCTCCGCTCGGCCACACTGAGCTCCCATCCTCCCGTGCCACACCCGGGTCCCTTGGAGCCAGGTCTCCTTCTGAATTAGGGTTCTTGCACGGGTTTACCCAGGGGCCCGAGGAATGTCACTGTTAGTGTAAAGGACACAGACTCCGGAGGGGGCGTGTGAGTAAATGGACGATGGCAAAGCCGAGCCCCTCTTCTCCTCCAGCGTGTTTCCCACCACTTCAGCGACGGTGAAGGGAACGTGTGGAGGGTGGGCGGTGGTGACCTCGAGGGAAGGGCTCCCTGCGTGTTTGAGCGGAGGGGCTGGCCTGAATGCATGAGTAGTGTTGACACACACGGACGGACTCACGCTGCTGTTGCCATCTCTAGTTCTGGCCTCCTGGATCTCGTGACTCATCGATGGGCTGGGAAAGGAGGGACCTGGCGTTGGCTCCCAGCTTTACCCAGTGTCCCCTCGGGTGGGCACTCCTGTATGGTCAGACAAGTGAGCTCACGGAGGCCACGCCCAGGAGCTAGTTCTGTCCTGAATGCCCCGTCCCCAGAAGCCTGGCCTGTTTTCACCCCCAGACCTGCTCTAACTGCCCCCCCCGTGTGCCGCTGCTGACGGTGATCCCTGTATCTCCCATAATGCTCCTGCTGGTGTGTGTGTCACCCAGAGAAAGGACTCCACGGAAACAGTAACCCTTCGTCATCTTATCCAATGGGTGTGATTCACACTCACACAAAATTTAAAAACAAAACAACAGGAAGATCTGACTTTCAAACAGGACGTTCCCCTCCGGAGGCCTCGAGACCGCCTTTGTGCTAACAGCGTTCAAACACTCAGTTTTCGTTTGAGAGAAGCGTGTACTGTGTAAGCCTTGCAAAAAAATTATAATGATGAAGAAAAAGCCTGTTCTATGGCATTTGAACTTTTCTAAAGGTTTCCTTGTGCCAAAAAGTACAAAGATTTAATTTACTATTTAAACCATAAACATGCTATAGTTCCAGAAATTATTTTGTCATCCAGTGATTTTGATCTTTAGTGTCAATATTTATATTTAGATTAATTTTTATAAATGAAATATTTTGATGGTTTAAGCAGACGGGGATAGAGAGGACACTGTGTCTGACGGCTTCTCGGGCTTCTGCCTTCATGTCTCACACACTCGGCCAAGAACCACTGTCGAGAGAAACGACCAAGCAGTAAAAGTCACTAAGAGAACAGTTCCTGTGTGTGTGTTTATTTGTTCATTTGCTGGTTTTGGTGAGAAGAGCTTGGGCGCCTGTGTCCCTGCCGGTTAGTTCTACACCCCCACACACACGCACACCCACACTCGTGTCTGAGCACACTGCTTCTCTCTCCCCAGTGGGAGGAGGCAGTTTCCCAGCAGCCCCCCCCCACCACCCCCGGGGAGCAGCTCAAGGGGGGGGGGGGGGGGGGAGCTCCGCTTTGTCCTTAGCTCTGCCTCGTGGATAGTCAGACAACATCTGGCCTCTCTGTCCCGCCATCTGCCTGCCTGCCTAGCCATGTGCTCACGTGAGGGAGTGCATGTATCACCCTGGTCTGCATGTGGAGGCTAATGCCAGGTCAATGCTGGCTACCCTCGCCACCTTACTTTTGAGGCCTCCCCCCACTGGTCCTGAGCTCCCTGCTCCAACTGGCTGAGGAGAGAGCTCGGAGCCCACTACTCTCTCCGTCCCCCAGCACTGGGATAACGTGCGCACCTGCACTGGCTCTCTGCTTTGCTTCCTGAGGCGTTGGGAATCTGAGCTCAGAGCCACAAGCCTCCTGAGGACCCGACACATCCACCTCCCCAGCCCATGTGGGCAATCGACCAAAGCGCCGGAGGATTCTGTCACCGGCAGTGGGATCCTGCGAGCAGCATCGGATGCACAGGGCGACTCTAGCCAGACACTTCACGGTGCCAAGGGTGAGGCTGCTGAGCTGGTGAGACCCCGGCGTTGACCCGGGTGTCCGTGGGCAATGTCTGTGGACACTGGAGGGTCCCCCTCCCATCTTTCGGTGGCCTGGAAGGCTGCACGTCCTACTGTGCCCAGGACACCCAAGCCAGGCATTGGTGTGTGCCATCCACAGACAGGAGTGGAAACCCCATTGACCTGGAAAAAACAAATGTGTGGAGAGCCCGAACGCTGACAGCCTCCACTCTAAGCCCCCGGACACTGCTGAAATACAGCTGCTCCTTCAAAGCTGAACCTTTCTGGGAGGGCAGACAGGCGTGTGAGGAACCTGCGAGGGTGGGAAGGAGGCTCGAGAGGCTTCTCTGGGTCGTGGAAGCTGTGAGCTGTCGCTGGGAGAGGAGAGACTCTGTGGAGTTGCCTCTCGTGTCTCTCATCTCTCTCATCATGCTCAGCTGTCACCCACAGCACCCTGGGCCTTTGGCTGATGCATCACACGTCCCCGAGTTCCAGCAAATGTCCCCAGTAAACTCACCGAGTCACCGAGAGTTTGGGGGACGGTGTGTCTTGTGTCCGTCATCCCCTGAGGGAGAGTCATGCAGGGCACACCCTCAGGTACTTAGCATCACCCGGGGGCTTGTTCATACTGGCCCCACCCCGTGCTGTCTCTCTCACAGCATCCCCAAGTGGCGCTGACGCTGTGAGTCCCTGGGGGGAGCTCCTAAAACCGCTGGGGCAGGGGAGAAAAGGGAGGTGCCCACCTGATATCAGAAGCCTCGCCTGCCCCCGGGACATCACAGCTCCAGTGGAATCAAGAGAGTATGAGCCCCTTCCCGTGGGTGAGGACCACACACCCACCCTCCTTTCACACAGGGCAACTAATGCCAGGAAAGCCAGGGAGCCGAGGAGCCTGGATTCACTCACTCACTTACTTATTTGGTTGGCTTTTCGAGACGGGGTTTCTCTTATAGTCCTGGCTGTCCTGGACTCGCTTTGTAGACCAGGCTGGCCTCCTGGGTGTGGGATTAAAGACATGTGTGTGTGTCCCACCGTGCCCAGCTGAAGCTGGGGACTCAATGGTACTTGGGCAAACAGCCCCCTGTCCACACCTAACTGTGCTGCTAGGCAACAGGAGACTGGAAAGAGGGTTTAACCTCCACAGGCCACCACCCCGCTGCTCACTTGTCTCTGAGCCCTCCCATCCATGCAGGTGACATTTCATTCCAACAACTTTGAGAACGGCCAGTGTGCTTCGGCTGAGTGTGATCCAGGGCCGTCGGGGTCTCACGGCGAAATCACATGCCTCAGCTGCTGTGGCCTCGACACTGAGGAGGTGGCCCAAGGGCCTTCTCTCAGGGAAGCTTCTGCCCCGAGGTACAGGGCAGGAGTTCCACCGAATCACACCCGGTGTTTGTGGCTTCGGTTTGTGTCAGCTTGACACAAACTAGAGCCAGAAGAGAACAGCTCAGCTGACGACTGCCCCTGTTGGACTGGCCCCATGGGCCAGGCTGTGGGGCATTCTCCTGGTTAATGGCTATCGTGGTGGGTGTGGCCCACTTCGATGGCATTTCCCCTGACCAGGTGCTAAGCCGAGGAGCCAGCCAGGAAGAGGCACCCACCACGGCTCCCGCCCTGACTCCCCGAATGAGGCACTGTGGTCCATCAGGATGTGCAAGCCAAGTAAACCAAGATGCTTCAGGCCGTGGTGCTGACCACAGCGGCAGAGAACGAAGGAGGACACGGCTTGTCGGGACAAAACCAGCAGCTGGCACGATGCCCGTGTCCTCCAAACACAAGCCCACAGGACTTCGAGGGTCCCTGGTTTGCCATCCAATGACAGTCATGGGGGAGCTGGGCTGTCCCCTCATCAGTGTCACGGGAAGGGGGGACCTCTCACTGACTGTCACAGAAGATGATGGACAGCGGGGGTGCCCAGGACAGCCATGCTTCCCAGGCCCGGGAGGTCCCCTGAAACAGATGATAGGTTGTCACCATCAGGGAAATGAGGCCTCTGCACGTCCCTGAGACGGGTCTCTCTGTGCAGCCCCACTGGCCTCACACTCGCTGTGCAGGCCAGGCTGGCTGAGGTCACAGATCTGCTCCCCTCTGCCCTCTGGGTGCTGGGATTATAAGCAGATGCCCTCAGGCCTGGCTTCTTCATACTCGTGAGTACTCGTGTTGGGAGTGGCTAAAGCAGTGACGGCCTGGTGGGGCTGGCTCCGCGGGCAAAGCCCTGATGGCAGCAGTCCCCAGAGCACACGTGAACACGCCAGGCATGGAGCACCTTCCTGTAATCCCAGCTCTGGGAAGCTAGAAACGGGGAGTGGGGGGTGGAGCTGGGGGGCGGATCCCTGGGGCTCAATGGCTAGCCTAGCCTGATTGGTGAGCACCAGGCCAGGGAGAGACCCTGGCTCAGAAGAGAAGCACGCCAGGCCTGAGGATGGCACCCTGGCTGCCCTCCGGCCTCCTGATGCTGAAGGCCCAGCTGGGGGCATTCTTTTAATTATGATTGACGTGGGAGGTGGTCCTAGGCTGTTTAAGAAGGCAGACTGTGCAAACCCCGGGGAGCAAGCCAGCCAAAGGCCTCTAAGGTCTCGCCCTCTGCGCCTGCCCCGACTCCCCTCAGGAGGGACTGTGAGCCGGAAGACCATTCCCTCCCAGCGCTGATTTGGTCCCCGAGTTCATCCCAGCAACAGAAAGCACACGCTTTGGGAACTTCAGAGAAGTGATCAAAGGTTCCGGCTGGTAGAACCACGTCTTTAAATGCAAGGCAGGCTGTTTTCCATCAGGGCTGTCTGGAAGGGATGGAGGAGCGAAGGCCAGTTCCTGCTGGGACATTCTGAGCTGACGGGTCTGAGGCGGGGTAGCCCCGGGTGTGTCATGGCTGTGGGGCACACTTAGAGCACCCGGCTTCACTTCGGGGCCTCTGGGAGCAGATCTGCTGGTGGCTCTGTCGAGGTTTTCTGTTCTTCCTTCTCTCACGTGTGTCCTGTGTGAGAGCATCCTGAGAGTGTGTGCATGTGCGTGTTCACACAGCTTTTTCTTGCACTAGCCCTAGATCTTGAGGGACTAGATTCCATTTGTCCTGCGTGGACGCTGGAGGGATGGAAACGGGGTGGGCTGTGCTGGCTCTGGCTCCAGCCTTTGGTCACTTCCGCCCCTGTGACTGACAGCCACGCACAGGGCTCGCTCTCCCCTGTCCCTGTGCTGCCTGGGATTAGGGATGAGTAACTCACGCTGGTGTTTTTCTTTCACTACTGTAACGCAATACTGGAGACAGCGAAGGGAGCTCTTCCGTAAAGGACTTTGCACACAGGCGTGCGGATCTGGGTCTGAGCTCACACTCTCATTTAGAAGCCAGGCTCAGCAGGGCACGCATGCCTGTGACTCCACGCTGGGAGGCGGAGAGCCCTGGGGCTTGCTGGCCCGGCTGTCCTCACCAAGCTCGGCTTCAGTGAGAGACCCATCTCACAATACAAGGAGAGGGCTGGAGAGACAGGGCCGTGCTTAAGAGCACTGGTGGCTCTTGCACGGGTCCCGAGGTCAGTCCCGGCTCCCCCAGGGAGGCTCCCGCTACCTGAAACTCCACCTCAGGGCCTCCTGGTCCTCCTCTGAGCTCCACGAACCTCTGCATGTCCACATGGCACACAGACACACACCAAGCAGCACACAAAGAATCACATGATTAGAGGAATCGTGTTTAAAAAGAAGATGGAGCACAACTAAAGAAGACACCAGACATGACTCTCTGGCTTCCATTCACATGCGTGCACACACTCATGGGTGGGCTGGGGCTGGGCCCTGGTGATGGCATCACAGCAACACAGGACTGGGCGCTTCTTTCCCTTTAAACGATGTGTCACTTTGTGGCCCGTGTCCTCGGTGGTTCTGCCTCTTCTGTCCAGGGTGTTGGGGTGAGGATTGTGTGGGCACAGCCCCTGCTGCTGATGTCACCTGGTGCCCGGGCATTACTGCACGGTCTGAAGATGAGGGAGGTGGCCCCGCCTTCAGATCTGAGGCATCAGGATTCTGCTGTCTGGCCTCTGCGCCAACCTTGATGGCAGGGCAAACGGACCTCCTGGCTAATGCTGACGGTGCATCTAATCATGGTTGGAGCAGGCACGCCGAACCCTGGGCAAGAGGGGGCTGGGCGCTGCAGCATTTCAGGTGGCTTCCTCTGGCAGGACCCCCTTTGCCCACAAACCATTCAAGGAAGGCGCTTTGTCAACTCTGCCTCCTCCCAAGGTCCTCTCAGTCCCGAAATGACCTGGTATAACACTGAAAGTCCCTCTTCATCTTTCTGTTTGTGTGTTTTGTTTTTTGTTTGGTTTGTTTGTTTCTGACAGGGTCTCTCTGTGTAGCTATGGCTGTCCTGGAACTACTGTGTAGACCAGGCTGGTCTTGAAATGATGGTGATGACCCTGCCTCCCTATCCTGAGTGCTGGAATTAGAACATGTGTCACCAGGTCCCCCTCCTCCTCGTCCTTTAGAGATGTCACCTGCAATGTCCCCAGAGCCCTTCCTAGCTAGGAGACTCCAGGAGTACCACCAGTGACCGGGGTGAGGGATCCGAGCACTCAGAATCCAGATTCAAATCTGCTGTGGTTGAAGCCCCAAGCTCCACCTCCTCTGGAGCCCTGAGCCTTTCCAGAAGCCTGTGGATTCGTGCTGATGTGCAGGGGTCCCTGTGCAGCAAGCAGGTTCCGTGTGCAGCGGCTTCATGTGCAGTGAGTTCCACGTGCATGAGTTCCATGTGCAGTAGTTCTGAGTGCAGTGGGTTCCACATGCAGCGGTTCCATGTGCAGTGGCTCCATGTGCAGTAGTTCCGTGTGCAGTGAGTTCCATGTGCAGTGAGTTCCATGTGCAGTGAGTTCCATGTGCATGAGTTCCATGTGCAGTGAGTTCCATGTGCATGAGTTCCATGTGCAGTGAGTTCCATGTGCAGCGGTTCCATGTGCAGTGAGTTCCATGTGCAGTGAGTTCCACGTGCAGCGGTTCCATGTGCAGTGAGTTCCATGTGCAGCGGTTCCATGTGCAGTGAGTTCCATGTGCAGTAGTTCCGTGTGCAGTGAGTTCCACGTGCAGCGGTTCCATGTGCAGTGAGTTCCATGTGCAGTGGCTCCATGTGCAGCGGTTCCATGTGCAGTAGTTCCATGTGCAGTGAGTTCCATGTGCAGTGAGTTCCATGTGCAGTGGCTCCATGTGCAGCAGGTTCCATGTGCAGCGGGTTCCATGTGCAGCGGTTCCATGTGCAGTGGCTCCATGTGCAGCGGGTTCCATGTGCAGCAGGTTCCATGTGCAGTAGTTCCATGTGCAGCAGGTTCCATGTGCAGTAGTTCCATGTGCAGCGGGTTCTGTGTGCAGCAGGTTCCATGTGCAGCGGGTTCCATGCCCAGCGGGTTCCCTGTGCAGTAGTTCCGTGTGCAGCGGGTTCCATGCCCGGCGGGTTCCCTGTGCAGTAGTTCCATATGCAGCAGGTTCCATGTGCAGTAGTTTCGTGTGCAGCGGGTTCCGTGTGCGGTAGTTCCATGTGCAGTGAGTTCCATGCCCAGCAGGTTCCACACACAATGGCCCTAGCCTTTGCTCCTCTTTACAGTCACAGTAAATGCCAACGTTTCACTACTTGATACAAAGACAGCAGAGAAAACAGTCACTATCATGGTGGTGACCTCGCTGAGGGCGGATCACAGAGCCTCGGGCAGCTGAAAAGTGGGGTGTAAGCTGCACTTCTCGGTCCGTTCTCGCTACTGCAACAAACACCTCAGTGTCCAGTCGCTGCTGGCATGTGGGAAGGGTGCAGAAGCCTTGTGTCGTGGAGCCCAGCTGGGGGAAGAGATCTGAGCAGGTCCAGGCTGTCTTATGCCCCCCCTTCTCTCCTTCTCTCTGTTGAACCGGAGGTTAATGATTTCCTTCTGGGAGGGCGACAGACCAGGGAGAAGCTGGGTCCCACTGGGAGAGAGGGCAACATGAGAGACCTCCGCATTGAAGGTTTGTGGCTGGAACTAAAAATTAACACACACCGAGGTCACAGAACGTGCATACACACTAGAGGTGAGGACGGAGGGCCCATGCGTGGTGGCGTGGAGGAGAAATTCCTTCCAAGGCCCACCACTTGGTGCATGGCTGGTAGCGCTGTTGAGGGAGGAGGAGCCTTGGGGAGGAGCCAAGGCCACTTCCAGTTTGCTCTCTCCTCACAGTTGCCTTTGAGGGTGTGATCTCTGTGAAGGTGTGATCTCTGTGAGGGGGTGATCTCTCTGAAGGTGTGATCTCTGATCTCTGTGAGGGTGTGATCTCTGTGAGGGGGTGATCTCTCGGCTTCCTGTTCCGTCTTCTTGCTGCCATGCTCCCCCACCATTATGGACTCTCTCCACACGCTGTCTTTGTTCTGATGTAGCACAGAACAGGGGAACAACTGCATCATGCATAAGCAGAGAGAGAGAGCTCAGGCAGGAGGGTGGAAGGGTCATAGAAAGAGAAGTGTCGTGGGAAATGAGGAAGGAAAAAGGAAATGAAGTGGAAGGCAGCCCAGTCTAAGGAAAACGTGGGAAATGAGGAAGGAAAA
>NW_026586383.1:9455061-9464850 GCF_907164565.1 Psammomys obesus
GGAAGGAAAAAGGAAATGAAGGGGAAGGCAGCCCAGTCTAAGGAAAAACCAAGGAACATGTGCTATGGCCAGTCAATATAGCAACAGGAGCAAGAAGCTTGAAGGACTTGCTGGCAGGACCATGAGGATCATGGCGGTGCCCCCGGGGCATCCTGATGGAGGCTCTGCACTTGCTAGAACCAGGCTGCTCCACTGAGGCCCTCAGCGCGCCTCGTGCCTACACAGCACAGTTCCTGGCACTAGCTATGTAGTTTCAAGGAGAACACCGAGTCCAGAAAGTTCAGCATGCCCTGAGGAGAAAGACTCCAGTCAGCACTGAGTTAGAGTGCTGCCTAGAGACAGGCTCAGGGTCACAGATCTGTGCCTCCTGTCTCAAAGCCACACCCCTGGGTGTTCCTGTTGGCATGTGTGTTCTCGTCTGCCTCTGTAACGGTGTCCGTGGTTCCCTGCCAGCTGAGGCGTGGGCATTCTCTTCCCAGTGTGGGAGGTTGTGCATTGTCTAGGAGCTTGAGAATCTAGATAACTTAAGTTCTCACCTGTGTGGGCAGGAGAATGAGGGAGGGGTGTGTGTGTGTGTGTGTGTGTGTGTGTGTGTGTGTGTGTGTGTGTAGGTACGTAGGTACTTCACCTGCTGGGCCATCTCCTTAGCTCTTCTACACATTTCAGATTTATCTTATTCTGTTTAGTGCACATGTACGCACCTGGGTATACAGTCGTGCGTACAGGTGCCCATGAGGCCAGAACAGGATCAGCTGGAGCTGGAGTTACAGGTTGTTGTGAGCCACCGCCACGAGCACTGGAAACCCAACGAGGGTCTTCTGGAAAAGCAGCAAGTGCTCTTCACTGCTTAGCTGCGCCCCAGACCCTCTGTGCTTCCTGATTCGCACCTCGAGGACCTCTAAACTCCTCTGAGTGGCACATGGACTTACTGCAGCCTTTGCTGCTGCTCAGCATGCAGCCACGCACGGCAGCCCTGAGCTCTCGATAAGCTGCTTGTGTTCACAGCTCACGCACGAGCACAGGCTCCTCCCGTCTGCTTCTTCTGAGAGTGGTTCAGCGACAGAGAATTACGAAGAGAACAATGCGCTTGCTTTGAAGAGCCGTATTGGGCTTTCCTGGCTGGGTGGTTATGGCAGGCACGCTGAGTTCTAAGAGGGCGAAGGTCTTCTCTCTTCACTGTTGGTGAGAAGAAGCCAGACGAAATCCCTTTCTGCGGTTCCAGAGAAAAAAGCTTGAAAAGGTAGAGCCCAGCGTGCTGCCTGGGCCTTTCTGAGGAACGACAGTCCAGTAAGACATGGCCAGCCCCTGAGCCGCTGCTGTCCCGGCTGTCTCTCCCGATTCTGCTGAGTGGGGCATTGTTTACAGAGCCTGCATCCCAAGCATTCGTGTGAGTGAGCTGAAGGGTAGAGCTTTTTCAGTTAACCTGCTTCCTCACTCTCTGTAACCTACCCGTTCCTCAAGGATGCTCGGCTTTCTTTACATGGCCTGCTTCCCTTCCTTAATGATGTCCGCTGGATGGCATTATGCCTGTTTCATTAGCCCAGCCAGGTATCCATGGCTAGTGAGGCGTGGGGAGGCCTCTATTGTCATCTTCCTAAAGCAACGTTGTTCCCAATTTCCTTCTAAATATTTATCCTTCTATCCACAGAAAAGCACAGCTCTCGTTCCTCATCACAGAAGCTTCTTTTTGCAGCTGAAGACTATCAGACCCTTAGAGAAAGCCTTGGCTTTCCCAAAATGCTGAGAGCGACTGGTGTCAGGTACCTGCTCGGCCCCAGTAGAGACGTCACAAGCCCTATGCTTGCGTTCCAGGAAGCATCATGGAAGCAGAGACAGAATATCATCAAAGAATACCATCAAAGGGAATTCCCAGTGAATTAAAAAGAATATCACATTAGAAACAGAACATGAATATCGGCTACGGTTGTTCCACCAGCAACTATGGATTCACTTAACAGAAAAAGTTATTTCCAGGAAAGCAGAATTCTTTTAAAGTTGGTGGGAACTCGGAGCCGGCAGCCTAAGAAACTGGCAAGGTGAGCTCATGGAGTCAGTGAAATAGAGGTGTATGTGGGCAGCGCCCAGTGGCTGGTGACTGGCTTGGCTCTCCGTGTGTTTGTGGGCAAAGCCTTGTGTTCTTGCCAGACGGGCACAGTTGGTCTGGGAGTAAACACTGCGATGGACAAAGCGTAATATGAGGATATTGTATATCATCAAAAATAACTGGTGGCTCCATTTAAAACTGTCTCTGGATCAATATCAAGGCTCCTGCTGAAACGGCTAAGAACCCAGGGCAGCTATGACATTGCCAAGAACGCCCGCACAGCGTGGGCCTTGGGGAGGCCACAGCTCGTCCTAGACTCCTTCTGCTGCTGTGCAGAAACAACGCTGACCAAAAGCAGCTTGGAGAGCCGTGCATTTATTGGGCTTAAAATCCCGGGTTACATTGTTTACAGTAGGGAAGTGAGGGCCTTCCTGGTCACATGACATCCACAATCAAGAGCAGAGAGGCAGTGGGTGCCTCGCTTGCTCACGTGAGGCAGTTTGCCTCATTCTTCCACGGTGAGGGTCCAGCCCAAGAAGCGGTGCTGTTATGCCAGGTTCACGGGACCCTCAGAGACCACCAGGAGACGACTTGATGCAATTGCAAGAGAGCTTTACTACGAGAGCGATCAAACTCGGGACCCGAGTCTCACTGTCGCAGCAGTAGAGAAGTGGGACCCCGAGCTCTGAGTGAACAGGATTTTTAAAGGGAAAGTCTGTGATGAGGGGGTTTCCATGGCAGCAAGCAGGGGGACACAGCCTTGGCGTTATAGAATTGGATGAAGTTTAGCAGGGCGGGGTGACCTTTTCTGAGGCACACAATCACAATGGCTAAGGCTTATAATCACAATGGCTATTATTCTAAACCACATCTGAAACACTGGGGAGAATTTTCCCACCCAATTCTCAACCGATTCCCATTGATTATTGACAGGGAGTTTGTCTCCATTTTCTATGAAGCACTTATTTGTTATATTTCCTGGAGGCTGTTGCTAGGAGAGTTAACCTTGTTTTCTGCCAGGTGTACATTCTGTGATATTTCCTGGTGCCTGAATTCAGTTCCCAGTCAAGATATTTATTTCAAAATGGAGTTATATTCAGTTTAACTTAAACTCTTCAGTGCCATCCACACCTGGGGTGTGTCTTCTCCTTCAGTTAACAAGCAGGGCTGTCCGAAGCAGCCATGGCCACGGCCACGCTGATCTCTCTTTCTCGTGATCATGATCGTAGCGATTGTATGTTGTCCCAAGGTGAAAGTTAAAACTAACCAGCACATTGCCTCATCCTAAAGGAAAGGGTCAGCTCAGCTCACCTACAGAAACTGTACAAGACCTTGCTACACAGATTCCATGCCATGTGGTGGCCCTGGGTCTTTCCTCGCTGAAGAAGAAATGGAAGGAACACGAAGACTGAATGACTAATGAGAAAAAAATGACTTTTGTATCCAGTGAGTGGACTGTGGAGCTGGTGTCATTACCACTAAATAAGGCAAGGTGAGTCTCCTCAGATATGTCCACATCTGCCAATAAAAAAGCTTCAATCAGTTGCCAGGTGTGGTGGTACACGCCTATAATCTCAGCGCTCGGGGAGGCTGAGGCAGGCAGATCTTGGTGAGTTGAAGGCCAGCCTGGTCTAACAGAGTGAGTTCAGGATAATCAAGGCTACACAGAGAAACCCTGTGTAAAAAAAAAAAAAAAAGAAAGAAAAGAAAAGCTTCAGTCTTAACAGAATGAGAGCACCTGGAGCTCTCATGAATGAGGCTCTGGAGCTACACCCTGCCCTGCCTCACAAGCCCAAGGGACTCATGGGAGGCAAGAACTGGAAAATGAGAGAAAAACAGAGACACAGAGACAGAAACACAGAGAGAGACAGAGACACATCGAGATAGAGAGAGAGCACCTCTTCTGCCGAGTGCATAAGCGATGTAAATGGAGCTTCAGGGACATTGCCAGAGTCCTGACTCAGGACTAGGCCCCATGCAGGATCTCAGTGTGTCCTTGAATGTCACCAGGCCTGTTTTCTGAATGACTCCAGGCCTTCCAACCTCAGTGACTGAAAGGAGATTCCTGGAGAGGTGTTTAGAGTGTCACTTTCATGTGCCAAAGCTTTCAACCTGAGCTCAGGAGAATCCCTCTTCTTCATGTCTGCAAAACAGCTCGGTCCCTACATATTGAATTGTTTTCCTGGTTAACTAACCTGCTTAACGAGTGTTGATTATCCCAGCATTCCAGAGTTGACAGTACCCTTTGGGTGCACTTCTGGCCTTAGCCGTCCCTGGCTCACTGCACAGGCGTGAGGGCCTGAGTGAAATACCAGAATACATGTAAAAAGCTGAGTGTGGTGACACCTGGGGAGGTGACACAGGTGGTCATGGTGGTCATACAGGCTGGCCGATGGGTCAGAGAGAGAGAGACCCTCTCAAAAAGCATGGTGAAGACTGATTGAGGAAATTCACATCAGCCTCTGGCCTCTAGACGCACACCCACACCATACAGACCAGTTTTACTCAGTGGTCTTGGGGTTTATTTCTAGTAAATCTCCACAGCAGGTAATATTTAATCAGATCTTCTGATTTAAGAAGCAGATTTAAAGCACTTCCATTTAAACAAATGTGACTCCAAGAACATCTGTTTCAACTGTGGAGTTTGAAGACCTAGGAACATAAGAAGACCACGTCTCACACAGTGAAAGAAGCCGACTTTTTCTTCTCTGTGTCTCCCAATCCTACAGAATCCTGCCGAAACACTGGACAGAGAAACGGCCATTTGGTTGTTTACTTGTTCTGTGCACGTGGTTAACCACTAGGAACAGGGCTCCCCGAGGAAACCTAACTTTAACCCTCAGCTGTTGGTCTCCCTGATCACAGACCCTGGTTATGATCCGAGAAGAAGCTGGGGCTTTGGTGCTTGTGTGTCTGCCCTCCCAGAGGCCCCAGACTGCTAGGCTTGTCGCTTTGGAAAGCCTTTCCATTGCTCTGGTGCAGCGACCCCAGCGTGTTCCCAACTCCGAGGGGGTAAGACACCGTCCTGGAGGCCCAACCAGGGGAGATGGTCCTTTTGCTCTTAAATTCTTCGAATTTTCTTATGACTGAAAGGAAATACACAAAGAGCCCATTCTGAGGAGCCCGGGGCCAGAAGAGGAGGGAGGCTGCCTGGTTTGTTTTCAAGTGGACTGCCTTCAGCCTCCAGGCAAAAGTTCTCTAGATTTGTGCAGTTCATTATAGTTCCAGGAGATATTAGAGCTTGAAGAAAAAGTTTGGCAATAATAATGAGATACTTAGGGCTGGAGAGATGGCTCGGAGGTTAAGAGCAGTAGCTGTTTTTCCACAGGTCCTGAGTTCAATTCCTAGCAACCACATGGTGGCTCATAACCATCTATAATGAGATCTGGTGTCTTCTTCTGTCGCGCAGGTGTACATGCAGACAGAACATCATATACATAATAAATAAATAAATCTTTTTTAAAAATAATCAAATATTTAGGGCTGGAGCGATGGCTCAGAGGTTAAGAGCAGGCACTGTTCCTGCTGAGGACCAGAGTCTGATTCCCAGCACCCATGTTAGCAGTAACTCTAGAGCCAGAGGGGTCTGGTGGTCCTCTTGTCTTCTACCCAGGCGCTCATGCACACAGAGATGCGCACATACACAGCACCAAACATAATAAGCCAGACATAGTGGCGCACACCTTTTATTCCAGCACACAGATCTCTGTGAGTTTGAGGCCAGCCTGGTCTACACAGTGAGTTCCAGGACAGCCAGAGCTCCACAGTTAGACCTTGTCTTGAAAAAAGGAAAAACAAATAATAAAAATCATTTTTAATTAACAATAATCAGATACTTCTTTCAGGGTGGAGTTTTCTTCCAGAGTTTTCGGCAACCAGTCTGGAGCCAGGTGCATTAGTTCTCTGGCTTGAGGAGATAAGAAGACAGAGGAAGCTGGGATCTGGGGCGGGGGGCACCGTGAGGAAGAGGAGCCAGGAGCGGTGGCTCTGGGAAGCAGAGCTGTTACACGGATCTTGGGCTTCTGCATGGCAGGCCTCAAACTCACAGACATCTGCCTGCCTCTGCCATGCTGGCTTTAAAGGGTGCACAGCCATGCCCGGCTCCAGCCGAATTCTTAACTTGTATGTGTGTGCTCAGTTCCTAACCAGGAACAGCCAGTGCAGCTTGGCCTTGGCGGGATGCGAGGTTGAATTCAGAGTGCGACGGGCAAGATTGTATGTGGACTGGCCTCACTGCAGAGGGGCGTCTGAGTCGCCAGTGTTGTGTTCACAAATCGCATATCTCTGGACACGAGTCTCTGGGTAGTCAGGGCCCCGGGCTCTAACAGAGACCACCAGACACAGCTGAGTGATTCCTGGCGCCGCCCCCTGCAGGCTGAGTGCAGCACCCTCCCCTGGGCGCTGGCAGCTACATCACAGTGTCCCCTTTATGAGGAACCAAGAAAAGCAGCCCCTGTGACCACCAGCCAGGCAAAGCTATTCCTCCCGGACAGCCGGTAGGTTCTCTCCCTGCGGACACGTGGGTTTCCTGGCTGATGTCCTGTATGATGTTGCTATGTACTAAGGCCCTGATTTGGAGTCTCCCTCTAACCCCAGGAACCTACCTTTCCAGCTATCACCCTTTTTCTTCCCTCATCTCCTTAGTCCACTGTTCTCTGGGACCCATCTATGCTCCTTTCCCACACTGTTATCACTTAAAGCCAAACACACTCAATTCTATGTCTTTAAAAGATTTATTTATTTATTTATTATGTGTACAGAGTTTTTCCTGCATGTACGCAAGCATGCCAGAAGAGGGGCCCAGATCTCACTAGATAGATGGTGGTAAGCCACCAGGTGGTTACTGGGACTTGAACTGGGGACCTTTGGAAGAGCAGACGGTGCTCTTAACCTCTGAGCTGTCTCTCCAGCCCCACACTCAATTTTAAATACTTCAGTTTATCCTTTTTATAAAAACTTGAAATTCTCCAAATTTCAAAAAACATTCTCTTGTAGAAATCAGATTTAAACTGTGTATATGAAGTTTTCTAGTAGCTAAGTTCTTTTAAAGTAAAAGTGAGCAGGCAGACTTAAGCCTTTAGCATTCTGAACATATTTTATACTTTAGACCAGCTATAGTGCCAGAACTCCATGCTTCGCATGAACAGTAGCTCCACATTGTACACCAGAGGCTTAAACACAAAGCCCATGCAGGCCAGAGTTAGAAGAGCCTTGAACCTGAATTTCTGTTTTTGCTTGGCTAAAAATGTTATAGCTCTCTTGCATACTTCTGAAGAAAGCTTTGCTCCTAATGCAGGGTACATTCTATTAATGTGGTGATGACAGTGAAACCTGGAAGATTTCAGGGTGTGTGCGTGAATTGTATGTGTGTGTGTGATGTGCACATGAGTACAGTGCCCACAGAGTCCAGAAGAGGGCACCAGAGCCCTTGGAGCTGGAGTTACAGGTGGCTGTGAGCTGGCCTCTGAGGGTGCTGGAAGACAAACTGCAGGCCCGTGAAAGAACAGCAAGCCTGCGCCGTCTCTCCAGCACCGGCTTTCAGAACATTTTAAAAACTTTTCTGTGTTTCTTTAAAAGCTTTTCTTTGGCCCACCACCTTTGGCTCCATCTCAGAAACCATGTAATACAGAGTAGTGACAGATATCTAGAAAGAAAAGGGGAAACAAATATATCTTGTGTGTATTCTGCCCTTCTGTAGACTGCCTCACATCACTTAAAAATTCATGTTACTAGATTAGGAAAAATATATATAATTTTTAATTTCATAACTTTAAACATAGATATAGATAAGTATCTATAGATTATATAGAGATATAGATTAATATGGATAATATGTTATCTATATATAGATTATTATAGATATAGATTTTAAAATTACTCCAGGGCTGGTGAAGTGGCTCAGGTTTGCTGGACAAGCCTGACAACTTGAGTTCTAGCCCAGAACACACATGAAAGCGCAATGTGGTAAAGACTATTAACTCAAGTTGGTTTTTTTTTTTTCCAGACAGGGTTTCTCTGTGTAGCCTTGGCTGTCCTGGACTCACTTTGTAGACTAGGCTGGCCTCAAACTCACAGAGATCTGCCTGCCTCTGCCTGCCTGAGTGCTGGAATTACAGGTGTGTGTCACTGTGCCTGGCTAATTCAAATATTCTTAATCTAGTGTCTTTCACATCATGAATTATGAATAAAACTGAATAAGTAATGTCCTACAATTTGACTGGTGGGTGGGGGAGGGGATGTGTGTGTTTCTACTACCCTTTAAGCAAAATGTAGCACTTCCTTCCCTCGCAGAAATAGGCAGCCATGCATAGAGGTGTTAGAAGTGGCCAGTGTGTGCCATTAGAAGTCATCAAAACTTCACAATACACGTTAAGACGCTTATTGCCTTTGTGAAATTATAGTAACGGCGCTTGAGACAGCCTGGAGTTAAGATCACTTGCTGCTCTTGCACAAGACCTGGGTTGCGTCCCTAGGACCCACTTGGTGGAAAACGGGCCTTGAGACCACCAGCAGTGGAATGTCAGAGACTTACTATATTTGTTGTAAGCTTAGGCACTCTAGCCGGGCAGATTCTCAGCTATATTGGCTTGGCCTCCGTCCTTAGTCCCAACACTTGTTTCTTCCTCTGTGTCTGGTAGACCTGGTTCTTTCCCAGAGTTCCTATCTCTGCTGGAAGTCCTGCCTTCCTTTCCTGCCATTGCTATAGGCCGATCAGGTCTTTGTAAACCATCAGAAGGTGTTGGAGGGAGTGCTTAGAAAATATGATGCAGCCAAAGAATAACAGTACAAAGTCCGGTCCAACTCAGCTCTCTACTGGTACAGAAACCAGCATTTGAATAACACAAAGAGAAACTTACCCAGAACAGAAAAAAAGATCACCCCACAATGGCGATTTATAACCATCTGTAATTCCAGTTCCAGGAGACATGACACCCTCTTCTGGCCTGTGTGGGTGCTATATCCACATGGCACATACACTCAAATAATAGGAATAATTATATTATTTTGGTGTTTCGAAATAGAGTTTTTTTCTGTGTAACAGAGTGTGTGAGCAACCATGCCCGGCCAAGCCTGACAACTTGGGTTCTAGTTTTCTCTGGAGTGTGCACCAGCATGCCCGGCCATAAAAATCTTTTTTTTTTTTTTTTTTTTTTTTTTTTTTTTTTTTTTTTTTAAGGAAATGTAGTAGTGATTAGACCTACTGCTACATCTTATTGAACAGCTTGCGAAACAGCTACATTTTATGTTACCAACTTATGACTTCTAAAATCCCACATCAGGCCCCCAAAATTATTTCAAGGCGAGGTCGATAAGCCTGGCTCACAAAAAGATTAAGAACTCCTACATTTTTGTCTACTTCTTTGGTCTGGCAAGCCAACCCCCTGCGTGGGTGATGCATAGATAAACCGGCTGTCCGCAGACGGCTGTGCCAGCTTCCTCTTTACAGGTGCTTTATCTGCTGCACCTAGTACCAGGCAACCTTGCACCTTAGAGGAGCGCAGAGGAGAGGCCGGGCGGACCGGCAGCGTGTTCGCTCCACGCGCTCCTGACCCTGCTGGAGGTCAGGTCGTGACAGCTGAGACAAACGAGGTTGAGCTGGGTATAGCCTGCTGCATCCGAATCCTGGGGCGTGTTTGAACCGCAGATTCAGGAGGCACCCACAAGGGTTCTGCAAAGAAACCCGGGGACTCGGGGTGACGGAGGGCGCGGGGCGGGCGGCGGGGGGGGGGGGGGGGGGGGGGGGG
>NW_026586383.1:9464950-9516185 GCF_907164565.1 Psammomys obesus
GGGGGGGGGGCAGAGGCGCGGACCCCGCGAGCCGCACCAGTGGCGGCCCCGGGGGAGCGTTTCTCGCAGTGGTACCCGGAAGTTGCTCCAGCCGGCGCCTCGGGCGGGACGGACCGCGGCCGCCCGCGGTGGGCTTCCGCCCGCCCCGAGGCCCCAGCTTAGCGCTCCGGGGCGGACGGGGCGTGCGTGCGGTCACGTGGCGGCGGCGCGCGTAGCTAAATACGCGGCGCCGGCCATTTTGTGCGAGAAGCCGCAGCGCCGCCCCTCTGCTCGCGCCGTGCCTCGGCCTCCGGGTCTCCCTGCGCCCCGGGCTTCCGCCGCTTCATTGATTTCCGTTTCTCGCCGCTGCAGCCTCCTGACACGGTGATCCGGGCGGCCCCCGCAGGAATTTTATCTCCTCACCGGCCTCACACTAGTGTCGCATGTCCACTATCCAGAACCTCCAATCTTTCGGTAAGGTCCAGTTACCGGCCGCCGCCCGCGTCCCTCTGGGCTTTGTCTCGGCGCGCAGAAGATGGCGACCCCGGCCCCGGGGGCGGCTTTCTCTAGCCCGGGGCGTTGGGAGCCCGACGCTGGCTGGGGCGGACAGGCGTCTCGGGGACATGCCAGGGCTGCAGAGACTAACCAGAGGCCGGGAGGACGTGTCGCCGGCCGACAGGCCGGGGGCTGCAGAGACCTGCAAGGGGGCAGAGTGTTGGCTAGAGCTGCAGGGCTGGAGCTGCAGGAGCTTGCGGGGAACCCGACACCCGCAGGGAGCCTGCGAGGCTCAGGGGCTGGCTGGGGGCCTCGGGGCTGGCCGGGGCTTTGCAAGGAGACGGGAGGGGTGGGGCTCAGAGGCTGGGGAACCCGACAGCTTTCAGCTGACTCGGGGACCCGTGACTCTCGAGGACTCACAGGTGTGGGGTTCGGGGATGCGCAGTCCTTACCGGGAGACTCGGGAAGCTCAAGGCTTAGGCGATCTGCGACCCAGTCGGCGAGGACTGGAGCTTGGGGGGTGGCAGAGGTGCCCGAGGGACCTGCAGCTGGCAGGAGCTGGGGACTGGGCTGCCCCCAGCTGATTCTGAGCAAACCTCAGAGGTTTCTGATAAAATCCGTAAGTCCAGGCCTCTCTGACTGATTTGGCATAGAAGTGGTCTTGTTGCCGCTGCTCGCAGTCATTTGTAAATTACACCTCTTGAGATGGCGTGAATATGTCGATAATGTATTTATAACACTCGGGGACTACGTTAACTGACTGGGGTGGGTGTTTCTGAATGCCTGTATTGTCAAAATATAACGGAGATGAGGCGTATTCTTGTGGCGGCCATATGAAATTAGGGTTTCATAAATGTCTTTTGTCTATTAGAGGGTGGCTTCAACAATGGTATTCTCTATTCTTAAGCTCAAATATCGGCACACACAGCCTGCTTAGGTTTTCTCATTTGAAGATGTCAGCGAGCCGCTTCCTCACCTGCAGAAGCAAAGCAGGAACCCTGGGGCCCTTGCTGCAGTCTGTCTAGATCTGTAGGGGACCACATTTCCACGTAGTACTTTCAAACACCTTTTGTGCTGTGGAATTTTTCTGTCCCTCTGCAGACCCCTTTGCTGATGCAACTAAGGGCGACGACTTACTCCCGGCGGGGACTGAGGATTACATTCATATAAGAATCCAGCAGCGGAACGGCAGGAAGACACTGACCACTGTGCAGGGCATTGCGGACGACTATGACAAAAAGAAACTTGTGAAGGCTTTCAAAAAGGTGATGATGTCAGGAGCAGGGTGGATACCAGTGCTTAGGCCCACGAAAACTGTTTTCTCTATCCCAAAGTAAGGTTTTACCTGGCTTTCAGGCAGAAATATGAGCCATTTAGTTATTGCTGGTCTCCCTGACATAATTTCTTTCATGTGGCCTACAGAGTCACTTGGTTCTGGAGCACACTGCTCCTTAATGCAGTCAAGCCCACTGACGTGGTTGCAGAAAGTCAAACCTGTGTGCATTTGACTTGTGTTGTAGAAATTTGCCTGTAACGGTACTGTGATTGAGCACCCTGAGTACGGAGAGGTTATTCAGCTTCAAGGTGACCAGAGGAAGAACATTTGCCAGTTTCTTTTGGAGGTGAGTGACCGGGTGCACTGTGGGGGTGACCTTGGGAGTGCTTCTAAGAGCAAACGTTTTTAACTGAGCAGGAGTCCTTTCTTGGTAAAATCCCCGGGCTTGTGGGAAGTGAAGGGGCTGCGGATGGTAAGGCTTAGGTGCGGCTCACTGTGTGGCTGAGTGGCCTGGTGATTGCTGTAGGAGCAGTGCCCTGTGCTGCTGTGCGAGCGTTGAGGGACTGTCAGCTGTGCGTGGTGGGAGCCGTGGTGGCCGTCGCTGCTGAGACTCTGCTGAGCAGTTTTCCTTCCCAGGTCGGCATTGTCAAGGAAGAGCAGCTGAAGGTCCACGGATTCTAAGATGAGCCCAGGCATGCGGCGAGTTTAAGTGGTTTTGTTCTGTAACCCAGTTTGGCTGCCTCGGGAGATGGTTCTCCACGGTAAACGACAGACTTTGTGTTTATTTAGTCATTCAGACTTCCACTCACACTTGCATGGCTACAGAAAACACGGGGTATGTAGGCCCCTAAGTCATAAGAAAATCGCAGTAAGATGGGAGCGAAGCCCGAGTCCATCCTAACATGTTTCCAATGGAAAAGCTTTTGTTCTGAGTGTTTATTGTTCGGTTTTATTTTCACTTGATTATTAAATGTTGCTGTTGTTGTTGTATTAAACCATGTGTGTTGCAGCTTAACAATAAAAAGAAAGTCTGTGAGTCCTTTCTGAGCGTACGCTCCAGCTAAGCCAGTAATGCACATTTGTGTCCTCATTTGCCAACTAAGGATAGGGAGGACTGTGAACTGTCTGTCCCCTGCAGCCTGTGGTGGCCATCAGGAGTTGACCAGCTCCTGAATGGCAGCAGGGAGAGAGTTCTGTTACAGCTATCATCCCCAGAGGCTTCTGTCTCAGAAATGTAGTCACAGGCCCGCCCTGCAGGTGTGGGGGTGCTGCCCCTGTCTCCAGGGCGGAAGGCCTGGGCTTTGGGTCAGCAGTCTGGAGTGCCAGACAGGGCCTCTGCCACGGCCTCTGCGCTCCGAAGCATCGGGTGCACTTACCTAATGAAGCTGGAGCTTGGGTGACTGCGGGGACGGTGGTGGGAAATGATCGTGAGGCATCCATGCTCTTTCTCCTGAATCCCTGTCTTTTCAAACAGTGATTTACTGAACGGAAGGACTACACCAGGAAACCATTGAGCGGAAGCAGAGAGAGGCATGTGGAGTGTGCTGGGTGGCACAGGTGTGCTGTCAACAGCCTGCTCTGCCTCCTGGGAGGCCTAAATCCTAGGTTTGCCCTAGGACGACGGACTGCTCCAACGCCTGTGAGACCCTGTTCTGCGTCCTAGGGGGACAGTCCATTTGAGGAGGCTTGAGAGTTTTCCCCAGGTTTTTGGTGGTCTTTTTGTTGTTTATATATATAGACCAGGCTGGCCTTGAACTCAGAGATCCACCTGCTTCTGCCTCCCCAAGTGCTGGGATTACAGGCGTGCGCTACCATACCCAGCCTTTTCAGAACTGTCCCAGCTTCACTGTCTTACTTGGGTCTAATTGTCCCTGTGGCTGAGGACACTATAAAGCAGGAATCTTGGCTTGTACCACAATCCTGTGTGAATACATTTGCTGAGCACTTCGAGAGCATAGGAGAGTGGCTCGTGTAAGACAGGGAAGGCCTCAGAGATGGGATACCTGAGTGGTCTCCTCGCCCAAGAGGGCTTGGGTTGTTACAGTAAGCACAGGCTTTCCTCACTTGTCTGTTTCATAGTGTCTGCACACCTACAAAAACCAGTCACAGCAACTCAGAACAGCCAGATAGAAGTCCTAAGGCCTCAGCTCAAGAGACCAAAACAGACTTGTTTATCAGAAATGAACAAGTGAGATTCCCCATGCCCAGTCCTCTGAAAAGATTCAGGCTGCGTGTTCTCCACTGGCTCATGTTTCACAGTGCAAAACTATTGGGCAAATAAATTTGTCTCTGGACTTCAAGGCTTTGCAGACAGTGGCAAAACCACTGTGAAAGGACAGCTTTGGCTGAGGTAGGCTGGAGTAGTCTGGGTCCTCTGCCTGTCAGCACTCTGGAGGGTAGACAAGCAGGCCATCACAGTGAACGGACAGTTCCTTCCTGGCCACCATGGCATTCCCCCAAAGAGTTTGAGATTCTGTCACCAGCTGGCCTCCAGCGCATCTGCTCCCTCATTGAGGTATCTGCAAACAGACTGCCTGGTGCACTTCCAGGACTGCCGAGCCATTCCTTTATCAGTGGAAGGGAGTAGTGCAAAGGAACATGTGGGAGGTTCCACACATTCCTCCAAGAAAGCACCGTGGCGTGGGGTTGGCACCAGTGAGGGAGGAGGGCTGGCCAAATGGCCCTTGGCGGCTCTACCTTCCAGGCACTATAGGATGACCTGCCCATGAAAATCAATGGAGAGCAATTCTGCTCTCCGACCGCTGCGGCCCATCTCTGCTCTTGGTCACCAACAGCACGACCCTGAGTCTTCCTACAAGAATTACAGAACTGGGTGTGGTGGCACATGCCTGGAATCCCAGCCGGGGCTACTTGATACCCGGTCTCAAACAGCAAGCAATTGCAGAGAGCTGTGTGTTGTATCAAGGTACAAAGGTCTAAAGTTGAAGGTTCTTGCAGTGTTCGTAGGCTCCCTGCTGGATAGCCTGTTGAGCCCAGAAGCAATTCGGAAGGGTTCCAGAGCACCCTAGAAGGAAGCCGATTTTACCTGCACTTGGCTGTTGCACGTTCTCACCTGAAAGCCCTTGAAGCCCGAAGACGTGTGGTCTAAGGAGTGGAGGCAGCATTTTCAGTCCATGCCAGTCAGGGATGGCCAGTGCTCAAGAGTTTGGGAGGAAACAGTATCCCTGCTCGCCAGCATGCAGTCAGTGTGGTTGACTCAGGCTGGGGAGTTCTCTCTCATCGGGAAGAACAGTGTGAGTCACTGTGATCCACCTGGCAGACCAGGAGCCTTAAAGGGGAAAGGGTGGGTACCAGGGGAGGATGCGAAGAGGCAGATGAAGGCTGGAGTGGTCCGTCAGCACCCTCTTGTGGACACCTAGACACCATGGCTCCTGGCCACAACCGCCTGTGTGGGCTGGTATCCGCACTCACCTCAGCCTGTATCTTTTCACAGTCCACAAAGGCAGTTCTAACTTGAGGTCACCTGTGAGAAACAGTACAGTGTTTACACAGCCTTACCCTGGGAATATACACAGCCACCCCCGTGCCATTAAGAAGTTAATTCCGTGTCCATTGAGATATTGGCTTATGTCCTCTGTTGAGTGAGAAAGCCAGAACACAACTGAGACTTCTGAATCGTCAGTTGAGAGTAAACACAGCCTGGAGTGTGTTTGCATTCTGCACCGGGATCTTGCTGTCCAGCGTGTGTGTGAGTGCAGAGGGAGACTCAGCTGGAGAGCCAGAGTCAGTCTGTCTCCTGGAAGTGATGCTCCAGTGTGGGTTTCACTGGATCCAGCGTGACATCATTCCCTGTCTCAGAGCTCCCCCAGGAACCTTGGGAGGTGTCATTTCCTGCAGCAGTACCCTTAGCAGCAACCCTCAGAGCACCTGTAGTTACACCAAGCGCAGGCCCTCAGGGTCCCAACTCGGCCTGCCTTGTAGTAAAAACAGCCGATTAGATCTCAGCACTCACATCGAGTCTTGCCCGCCGGCATCTGATTCCATCATTCTGCGTACCTGTCATGGCCAGCAAGATCCACAGTTACACCAGTGCAAACTCCTGTTCTCCCTCGACTCTCACTCCACCACCTGACATGCACAAGGCCTAGGCTTGATTCTTAACACCACTGACTGACCATGGTGGCACACCTGTAATCCCAGCATCCAGGAGGAGGAGGCATGAAGATTAGAAGTTCAAGGTTATCCGCTCCTGCTTAGTGAGTTCAAGGCCAGCCCGGCATACATGAACCCGTGTGAAGGCAACCCTGACTGTCCCACATCACTTAACTGCTTGTCTGGAGTAGCTAAGGGCAATAGAAGCAAGCCTCCTCTACTTTCTCCCTTCAGCCCTTGCCCTTTGTTGAGCCCAGAAGGCTTGGGGACATCCCTCGGAAATAGTGGAACCTCATTTCCCACTCAGATCTGTGGGTCCCCCCTCCCACCTGACTGGAGGACCTGGGAGCAGGGTCCTGGGCAGAGATGAGTATGGTGGGTGTGAAGGACAGCTTGGTTATTGAAATAGCATGGCATGCAGTAGCTTAGTGGATAAAACGCTTGCAACACAAGCATCAGGACCAGAGTTCAAATCCCTAACACCCATTCGGATGATGCCGGGAAGGAGTGTTGGCCTTCCGGTGATCGAAGCACTCAGGAGACAGAGACAGAAGGTTCCTGGAGCAAACTGGCTACCTGGACGGGTGAGCTCTGCATTTAGGGAAAGACCCCTGCCTTGATGTCTGTAAGACTAAGAGCAATCAAGGAAGATGCCTGCCACCAACCTCTGGTCTCCTCATGCATGCACACTCACACACAAACACACACACACAAAAACCCAAACCAGAAAATTAACATCACAGGGCGACTGCCTTCCAGCAGGCCTGGAAGCGGCTGGCACTGTGCCAGTATTGACTCCTCCTCCTCCCACCCCACCCTCGTCTTGTGGGAGCAAGGCTTACTACCTCTGCCTGTGGATTTTACCTCTTCTCGCCCCCGTGCTCTGGTCAACACTTCTTAGCATCCTGTCTTCGCCTGTGCTGCTTCGTGGCTCTCCCCAGCCTCCTCACTCTGTCTCTCTGTCTCTTCTTGTCTCTCTCTCTATCTCTGTGTGTCTCTCCCTCTCTCTCTCCTTGTCTCTCTGTCTATCTGTCTCTGTCTTTCCCTGTGTGGTCTCACAATCCTTTTCCTCTAATAAGAATAGGAAGGGACAAAAAATAGACAAGTTATTTGAAAATATTTTTGCCTATTTTTCTTGATAAGTTCTCAAATTTTAAGTTATTTGGTGACATTGGATAGCTACGTTCCCCCTAACTATTAACAGTGAATGAGGTTCCACAGCTGTGCCGTCTCTGTTTCCAGTGCTCAGCTCAGCCACAGAATTTGGCTTCATAGGATGTTTCAATAATGATTCACAGGCGGGCGTGGTGGAGCACACCTGTGGTCTCAGTACACAGGGAGGCAGAGGCAGGGGGATCACTGTGAGTTTGAAGCCAGCCTGGTCTACAAAGTGAGTCCAGGACAGCCAAGGCTACACAGAGAAATCCTATCTCAAGAAAAATAAATTAATAAATGAATTTTTAAAAGGATGCTTTTTCTCTCCCGCACAACTGTCCTCCAGCTAGGAGACAGTGCAAGCCCCGCTCAGCCCTGGGTGCTTCCTGATCCCGTGGACCCACTGTAGAATAGCACGCTGCCTCCCACCCTGGGTTTCCTCATCCACTAATGATAATGACAGCCTCAGGGGGTCAGTGGGAGACCAGCAGACAAGGGTCAGATCAGGGCACCAAGGGAACTGCAGCTGCATCCTGGCCGCTGTGGCTCATGACCAAAATGTCCCCTGGCACAGGATCTGATGCCCTCCCTGGCGTCTGAAGGCTTCAGGCGTGCACACGGTTCACGCACACACAGGCGAAATGCATAAAATAAACATTTAAAATTTGAGCAAGGAAACCCCACGCCGCAGCAGAAGACGGCTGCTCGTGCCTTTTCCTGCGGAAGGCGAGTCACTGAGTTCACTTCCAGCTGCTGAATTATTTTCCTGGGAAGATGGGAACTGAGGGAAAGGGTCTGCCCAGGACAAGCACTGATAAAGGCAGGTGCTGTGTCAATCCTGACACGTACAGATTCTGCCTGAATTCTGGAAGAGGGCACCAGATGTCATTATAGATGGTTAAGAGCCGCTGTGTGGTTGCTGGGAATTGAACTCAGGACCTCTAGGAAGAGCAATGGGTGCTCTTAACCTCTGAGCCATCTCTCCAGCCCCTCTGTTGCTGCTTTTTTGAGGTGGCCTAACTACTCCATCCAGGCTGGCCTTGAACTCCTCTCTGTGTAGCTTACAGGCATGAGCCAGAATGCCCAGGCTTTTCTTTTCTTTCTGTTGATTACTGCTTCCAAACATTTATCAATTTCCAATTTTTTCATAATGCCAATATATGCTTTTTGAGGCAGGGACTCCTATGTAGCCCTGACTGGTCTGGAATTCATCATGTAGAACAGGCTGTCCTTGAACTCACAGAGATCCACCTGCCTCCGTCTCCTGAGCGCTGGGGTTAAAGGTGTGCGCCACCACACCCGGCTTGGTTTTTCTTGACCCTTTGATTATATGTTTACTGTCTTTGCCCTGAGGTTATTTCTCCCCTGTCTTCACTCTCTTATTTTTGTGACGTCTCTAATCTGATGATTCCCTTCTCCTACCCGGCAGTGGGTAATAGTACGTAGTTCCCAGGAGTAGCCCTCACAGCTCTGTTTTGTTAGCTTGTTTTTGTTTTTTGTTTGTTTTGAGACAGGTTTCTTTGTGTAGCCCTGGCTGTCCTGGACTTGCTTTGTTAGACCAGGCTGGCCTCAAACTCAGAGATCCAGAAGCCTCTGCTGGGATTAAGGTTTACAGCACTGTGCCTGGCTGTTGGCTTGTTTTAAAAAGGGGGTTCACCGCATAGCAAAGCTGGCCCTGTTTATGCTCCTGCTTCGGCTTCCCAAGCGCTGGCTCTACGTACGTGTGCCACCCTGCCCAGCTGTCTGGGGTTTGATCATCACGCTCCTATTACAGTTCACTTATTCCTTTGTCTGTAAATGGGGTGTTCTCCGCTGGGGTCCACTCCCCTCAGCTCCGCAGACACTCACCCTTCCCCACACCCTCCCTAGGTGACAGCGTGTGAAAGCCCAGCCCTGCGCCTGAGATGGCACTCCTTTCCTGGTTGCCCTGAAGCCAGCATTTCTTTCCCACTTTCCTTTTCCTGTTGGTACCCGGCGTGTCAGGAACAGCTGTATCTGGTTGAGCCACAGATCCACAGGTGTGTACTGTTCTGTAGCCTTGTTTACAGTTGGGGGAGGGGAGGATAACTGCTTTTGGCCGATAGGTGGCGATATTGGCCCATTTATGGTCAGCCTTTAAATTTCATAGATTAAAATGCTTCCATTTGTATTGGTTTTAGAGAAAAGACCCCAGAGATAGAGTTGCTGAAGGTTATAATAATGCCAGATCCATTCTCAGACACGCTATGTGCTCAAGAAAAAACAAAAAAACTTCGCTCTGAAGAACCCTCTGATCTGCCCAGAGTACACCTGCCTCCTGGACAGTTCTCTATTCAGAAGCACCCTGAGGTGGGGTGGGGTGGGGTGGGAAGCCCCTGCTTCCCTGGACGCCTGCTTCTGAAGGAGCTGCTCAGCGTCATCTCTAGAGACCGTCCTCAGAGCAGCCGCTTGTCTGCTGCCTGGCGGCAGGCAGCTCGCCCTTGTCACAGAGGACTAGGTTGGCTAATTCTCTAGAACAGAAGAGAGTGTGGAGGTGATGGCACCCGTGATGGTCAGTGTTCCTTGCCAACCTGGCACAGCCAGGATGGGAATCTCATGGAGGCAGTGTCTACTTTGAGTCAGCCTGCGCCCATGTCTGTCTGCCTGTACCACCTAGTCTCCCTAGCCTGTGAGAACGCCAGTTAAAGACTGTGCTTGAGACAGCACACACATGTACATATATACACGCACCATATATGCATACGCCCCATATGTACACGCACATATATACACATAGCATATATGCATACACTGACTATATCCACATATACCATGTATAGGCATTCCCTGAAGATAGCATTCATAGTTTTACTTTTCACTCATATTGCTGTCAAGTGTGTCAGGAACAGCTTTGCCAGACGGAGTCACAAATCCACAGGTGTGACTATTTTATACTTTGATTAAGAAAAAAATAGATGCAGTTCTTGCAAGTGGCTGATGGGTGGTGCTGTTTGCCCACCTATGCTCAGCCCTTACACATCTATTGCTCTGCCTTCGCTTTGCGTTGGTCTTAGAGAAAAGAAGTCTCTTGGTTGCCATGGTTGCCGTGGGAAGACCCGCCTACTGTGCGTGGCCCCACTTTCTGGGCAGGAGAGCGGGCACTAGCCCTTCTGTGCAGGAGCAAGCACTGTTCCTTCTCTGCTCTTGACTGTGGGCGTGCCGTGACCAGTGGCTTTAGGTTGTTGCTGCTCTGGCAGCTCCGCAGTCTATATCCTGGAGCTGGGAGCCACGTGAATACACTCTGCTTTAAGTTGCTTTTGTTGGAGTATTTTAACACAACTGTGGGGAAGAAATTGAGATGCACCTGGTAGAGGGCATGGGCACACATTTCCTAACTTGAAGACCATCATGTGCACCTCATTAGAATGAGTGGACTTAGCTTCACACATGTGTGGAGCAGTGAATCTTTGTCAGGAATCGTGCCTGGTCACAGTCTTAGCAGATGCGAGAGCAGGAGGTGAATGCCAGCATAGAAGGTGGACAGCTAGCTGTCTGAGCCGGGATCTCTGCCAGGGAAATGGGAAGAGCTCCAGTCATTACCAAGTGTTCGGTGGGAATAGTGAGATGCAGCGAGCTTGAAACCCTGGATACTGGACATAAAAACACCCAGTGGGGGCCGAGGAAACAAGGGGTGCTCTGCCTGAAGTGGTGGAGCGATTTTAGTCCATACAGTGACAAAGCCCTTGAAGCCAAGGGAAGTGGAGACAAGAGGTCTCCAGTTCAAGGACAGTTTCAACCGCACAGTGAAACCCTGTTTCACAAAGTAGGCGGTGGTGCAAGCCTTTAATCCCAGCACTTGAGAGGCAGAGCCAGGCTGATCTCCGAGTCTGAGGCCAAAGTAAGTTTCAGGGTACTCAGAGCCACACAGAGAAATACTGTGTTGAAAGGAAAGGAAGAAAGACAGACAGACAGGAAGGAAAGAAGGAAGGAAGAGAAGGAGGGAGGAAGGAAGAGAAATGTGAAAAAGGAAGCCCAGGGGCTGGAGAGATGACTCAGTAGTTAAGAGCATAGGCTGTCCTTCCAAAGGATCCAGGTTCAATTCCCAGCACCCACATGGCAGCTTGCAACTGTCTGTACCTCCAGTTCCAGGGGATCTGACACCCTCACACCAATGCACATAAAGGAAAATTAAATAAATAATGTTTTAAAAAGGAAGCTCAGAAGCTGACCTTAACCGACTGAAAGATGGGACAGCAAGGCAGGAGGAGATCAGAACCACAGAGCCCCTAACCCCGGGCTGGCCTGTATCCACTCAGAATCGCTCCCTGTTGTGTGAAACTGTGGCTCTCAGGCTGTGCATGGCCCTGGTGGCTTCGTCTTACAAGACCTTTGGCTCTGTTTTGTGTACAAACAGAAGCAGAATAGCTCTGCCTCTCCTCTCCTCAGAGACGTGACCCAGGCAGCCTCACCCGGTAAGCACAGATGGAGAAAGGACTTGTTCTCACTATACACTTACCAAAGTTGATTCGGACCCTATCAGCGTTACCAATCCTGGGGCACAGACAACCAAGCTTGTCTACCTGTTCTCAGCAGCCAATTAGAACAGCCAAATACAATCATGTGAACATATATGGAGATATGTACACATGGAACGAGAGGCGTGTGGTATACCATATTGCCCTCCATCATTCTCCATCTTGATCCTGTATCCACCCTTTCAGAACTCCAGAGAGGCAGGTGCCGAGCTCCAGGCCCTGGGGAGGCCTTCTTCCCAGGGTCCAGCTTCTGGAGGTGATCGGGTCCCATGAGGAGGCTGGATATGCCCATTCGGAAGAAAGAGCAGGGCACTGCAAAGCACGACCTCATCGATGCCAGGCTTGTCCTAGAGCAGGCAGCCCCTCTGCCACCTCCATTCAAACAAAAACTGACAAGTAATCTAGGCCTGGTAGCACAGGCCAGTAATCCTTGCTGCTTGGGAGACCAGATAAGAGGATAATGATTCAAACATTTTCCAGGCTACAGAGTAAATTCTGTACTCAAAAAAATGTTTTTAAGTAGAGAAGGAGACTTTTAAGCGGAGAGGGGAGCTTAGTGGTAAAGTTCCTGCCCTGTATGCGTGAGGCTCCAACTCACGTTCCTGGGTCACGGAGAGCAGAACCTGCTTTGATGGTCCAGCACAGGGACTCGTTCCCCCCCTCCCCACACACACACACACACAGTTGAGCCTTCGGGGTCCTGCCTATTCAGATCCCTGTCAGTCTGGAGCCTAACTTTGTACCTATTCTTTTATTTACATCCCTTTTAAAAGCAGGTCTCTAGATTTTGCAAGTACCACATGTAATTTCCCAGCAATGGACAATGTTCTTACTCTCAGATTTCAGCCAGGAAATTGGAAAATAATCGAGCAGTTAGAAGCCAGACAAGCCACAGAGCTGTTTAAACACAGCTATGAGAAATCATTAGAAGCCCGTGCAGTAGCTCACACCTGCAATCACCAACTCAGGAAACTAAAGCAGGAAGATTGCTGTGAGTTCTCGACCAACCTGGACTACATAGTGAGTTCTACTTTGGTTACTCTGGGTAGAAAATGAGATTGTATAAAAGAAAGAAAAGAAAAGAAACAGAAGGAAAGTCAGACAGTCTTTACTAACGTTACTGAAAACATATGAGCTCCCAAATGGAACCCTAAGTCAACCTTCTTGGGTAGAGCTAGGAAAAAGACAACTGGTCAACCTCACAATTTGCCTCAAATGAGCCAAAGTGGCTTTTCTGGTCTTTCAGTGACTCCTCTACATACAGAAAATACATCAGCTTGGCAGTGTGTTAAAAAAAAAAAAAAAATCCAGCTTCTCAGCCTCAGTCAGTAATACCGGGGATGCAGCTCCATGGTAGAACACTAACTAACATATACAAGGGCCTGCATCTCATCCTCACCAACAAAGGCACTGGGAAGTCCTTACACCTCAATTGTCTTTTCTGGTGAGATGTGTGGGTGTTGGGGTATGTATTCACTGATTAGAGATAAAGACGAGTAGGAAGAGGTGTCTGCTTTGTAAAATGTCCCCCACAGGCTTGCTTGAATACATTATCTTCATCTGTACTGGGTGTTCGGAGAACTACTGGGACAGGACCTCAGCAGAAGTGGGTTGCTGCAGAGTGGGCCTCGAGATTGGTAGCCTTCTTCCTGTCTCATCTTTGTTTCTGGTCATCTGAGAGGCGGGTTAGCAGCTTCCAAACATCCCTGCTGCTCCAGAGCCCCTCTCTGCCCTGTGCTCCCTATCAGGAAAGCTGGGCCCTTACAAACCCACTCTCCCTCGAGTTACTTCTTGCCAGGCATTTGGTCTCAGAGATAATAAAAGTCACAATCCTCCTGAATAAATAGCCTTCCAAAGGATTTAATTTGAGTCAGAGTTCCACTGTGTAGCTCTGGCTGGCCTGGAATACTAGATCGGCTTTGATTTCAGAGGGCTCCACCTGACTCTACCTCCAGACTGCTGGGACTAAAGGCGTGCGCTAACTACCATGCTCAGCCCTGTGGAATTCTTGTTAAAGTCTTATGGGGAACGTAGGTGGAGAGATAAGGAAAAAATCATCTGTCACGAGAGAGGACTCTACTTCTGAACCCAGACTTCCAGTTTGACTAGCCTGATTCTGCTCCAGATGAACTGGCCACAGAGGTCCAGAACCTGAGAACTGTGTCCTGTTTGACATCAGACACTGAAGGGATTGAGCCCTCTCGTCCATGTCCACACCTGCAGCAGGAAGCCACCTGTGAAAAATTAAGGCTGTGGCCTGTACCTCTAGGTCTGTCAAAAGTCGCCGCCTGAGAGGGCCAGGATATCAGTGTCCAAGTTCATAGGAAACCAGAGATGTGTTCTCTGCCGGCCACCCCAGGCCATCTATGGCACCTGTCTTTCTACCTGCTAACATAGTCTTCAACACTGAGTTTCCCTTTGCAAAAGAGGAAGGGGGTGTTCGCTGAAACTGCCCCGGGAGGCTGAGGATGTCATTCAGGTGGCATGAACTTGGCCCAGTCCCAACCACCACGGAAACCAGGCATGGTGACTTGTAATCCTAGCACTCAGGCGGTGGGCCACGGAGACAGGAGGATCAGAAGTTCAGGGCCATCCTCTACTCCACAGGAAGCAGGAGGCTAGCCTGTGCTTTAGAAAATCTTGTCTTAAAATAGAAAATAATCCCTGCACTTGAGAGGCTGAGGCCTCCCTGTGAGTCGGAGGCCAGCCTGGTCTACGTAGAGAGTCCGGGACAGCCAGGGCTACACAGAGAGACCATGTCTCAACAAACAAGCAAACAAAGCACCCAGCCAGGGGCCTGCAGGAAGAGCCAGTCCATCACACATGAGCCCGGAGGCAGGTCTGGTCTCAGTGCGGGTCCTTGACTGCCTCCCAGACTCCCACCTGCCCTGGGAACGCAGGACGAGGCAAGCTGCTTCTCTCCAACTGATCTTTCCCTCACTCCTGCTGTCCCTGCAGCCACGAGCTGCTGGGAATCGGGACCTCACCAAGGTCCTGCAGGAAACACCCAGCAGCATCAGGAAGCACGAGGAGGAGTGTTTCGACTCCCGGATCTAGTGTTTGCTCGGGAAGTGGCGAAGCTCTCCCGGTAGAAGCCGGCGCAGGATGCGTGTTGCGGTGATTCACCCTGACTGGCAGATCTGAACAAATTGGAATTACTCGGTGACTCATTTAACTCCTGTCATTTCCCATGGAAAGCTGTCAGGATGGGTATGAGAAAGTGGAGTGCTTCCAATCCTTCACAGGAGTGTCAACTGGGTGCCAGGCGCCACGGGGGAGGCCAGACGACACCAGCTTTCTCCAGACGCTGCCAGAGCTGTAGTTCGGCTCCCCGGGGTGCTCCCTGACATCTGTGTCTCAGCTCCTGCTTCTCCAAGGGCCTTCCTCTGCCTAGGAACACAGTGCGAGCGACTCTCTGGAAGTGTCGGGGAGACGGTACTCTGGGCAGCTGGCTGGTGGACGCACACCCTTGCTTCGTTCCTCACCTCAACACCGGGTTTTTCGATGTCTCTCACAAGATGCCCAGAAGATTAGTGCTCACCACTTCCTTCGCAGCAATCCTGCCTTTGTCTGCCTCTGACTCACGTGGGCCTCTGTATAAAAGCTTCTGGGGAATGGCTTTTCCCATGACTGCTGGCACTCAATCCTAGACTCATTATGTACTTTAGATGGAATCCACAGAACCCACATGAAGACAATCCAAACCTTGGTGATGACGTGGCCAGTTCACCTTAGTAGACACAAGGATGCCAAGCTCAGGTAGCTGGAAGCCAATGGAACCAGCGGCCAGATAGCTGAGCTTTACTACAGATGAGGAATGCTTAGCAGTCAGAACCAAGTGGGCCTACGGTCCCACCGAGGCCATGTCCCCGGAGGCACAGTGTCGCTTAAACACAAGACAAGGCCAGCGTTTCTAGGACTTCCCATTTACAGAGGTGCAAGTCCAGCCGACTCTAAAACTGCCTTCCTCTATTTTCTTAAACTCAACTTAAAAACCTGTAAAGACAAGTTGAAAACCCACTGTTGACCGGAGTCCAGTCATAGCCCCGAAGCTAAAGTGGAGGCAGAGAGCAGAGCCGCTGCTCACTGCAAGGCTGACAGTGCCCATGCCCTTGGGAGAGCGTGCTCTGGAGGCAGCAGGGGTCTCTTTGTGAGAAGGAACATTTATTCCAGGCTGGGCATGGTGGTGCATGCCTATAACCCGGCCTTAGGAGCCCAAGACAGGAGGATTGTGAGTTCAAGGCTCTCTTGGGCTACACAGCAAAACCCTATCTCTGTAAACAAACAAGGTCAGGAGTGAGGAAAGATCATATTTAGTAGGCACTTTTTTTTTTTTTTTTTTTTTTTTTTTTTTGTCATCTAATTACAAAATTGACACAGTTAGCCAGGCGGGCGCACCTGCGATCCCAGCACTTGGGAGGCAGAGGCAAGCAGCTTTCTGTGAGTTCGAGGCCAGCCTGGTCTATAATTCAAGTCTACGATAGCCTTGAAAAACCAACCAAACAAACAAACAGACAAAAAACCCAAAATTGGCAGTTACTGTGGCAAGGATGAACCCAGCAGAGAAGAACTGGGGATAAAACTCAAGTTCCTTATGACCTCACTGTGAAACAGAGGCCGGAATCCCTCAACCTGAGGTTCTACTGTGTATGCTGGTTTGGTGTTTTTGTGGGTGTTGTCTTGGGGGAGTTGTTTTTGTTTTTCTGGGTTTGTTTTGTTTGTTGTTGCTTATTTGTGAAAAAGATTCTTTTCATCTAACACTTGCTGTGTAGAGCAGGCTGGCTCACAGAGGTCCACCCGCTCCAGCCTGGAGCGCTCAGATTAAAGTCCACCATGCCTGGCTCGAAGTATCCAACATGTGTCGTCATTTCCAAAGATGTCTGCACGTCTGTGCAGCTGTCAGCAACGCGCTGTCCTCAGCATGGCGGAGCTACTCCATCCTGAAGAGCTTGCCTTGGATTGTAGCTCAGGTGACAGAATGCCTGTCTAGCATCCACAAAGTCTGGGTGTGCTGCCCAACACTGCAGAAGCCTGGCCTGGCAGGACAGACCTGTGATTCCAGCACTCGGGGACAGGAGCAGGAGTATCACAATTCTAGGTCATTCCTTGCTACATGGTTCAAGACCAACCTAGGACACAGGAGACCCTCTCTCAAACAAAATAGGCTCTTTGCTGGCCCCTCCCTGACCAGTCTTTCTGCATCTGTCAGGGTCACAGATGGTGATACTGAGTAACAGGCACGGCTCTCCTTCTTGTCACCCTCGGAGTCACGTGAGTATGTGAGGAAGCCCAAGCTTTTCAGAGAGCCTCAGGCAGATGTCCTCAACAGAGGGCCACCTGAGCCTTGGCCTGGTGACAGTATCTGCCAGGGCATGGTCGCTCAGTCCTCCACACAGACACAAGTTTGGAATCGCCCAGCTGGGGCCGCAGAGCTCTGGCAAACGACGAGCCACCTCACCTGCTCCTGACCACAGATGTCACAGGAAACTGATTGCAGTTGGATAGCCAAGTACTTGGCATTCCATGAATATTCCAAAATCATCCCACTTCCTTGACTTCAGGGTTCATGCGTGTGCGGACGTGTGCATGTGCATGCAAAAGCCAGAGAACGGTGCTGGGGTGTCCTGCTCGGTCACTCTCTATCTCATTGCTGTGAGGTGGGGTCTCTTGCCGAGCCTGGAGCTGGCGGCCAGCCGGAAGCCTGGGGCCCCCTTATCTCCACTCCGGAAGCCGGGAGCCTCTCATCTCCACCCTGGAAGCCCAGGGCCCTCCTCATCTCCACCCTGGAAGCCAGGGGCCCCCTTCATCTCCACCTCTCACAGCGCTGGACTTACAGGTACATATAATTGTGCCCGGCTTTAAACGTAGGCCCTCAGGATTTGAACTCAGGTCCTCCTGGTTGTCTAGGTCCTCTCTCACTCACTGCACACTCCTGTGAAGTCTTGGTGATCTTCTGTGGTCAAATAATAGCAATGACTTCGAGCCACATCATCAGCTGAGACTTCCTCAACAAGGACTAGAGTTCATTAGAATTTTCTGGGGAATGAGCCTGAGCACTGGAGAGAGCCGCATCTACCAGGAAATCACTGCTTTCTAAAAATGGAAGCACATCGGATGAATTAGGACAATTACAGCCGTTAATTGGGGGGCTGGAAGCGTGTAACTTAATAAAGGAGGCCCAGAGCGCAGGCAGAAGAGGCCTGAGGCGGGCATCTGTCTGGATTCCCGTGGCAGCTGAGCAGCACTTGAATGGTGCTGCTCATATTCTGCTGCTCTCTACTTCAGCATGGCTCTGCCGTGGGGAACTGCAGCTCCCTCAGCTCCTTTGACTGAGGCCATGTGGGTCCAGTCACCCTCAGTTCCCCCTTTCCTGCCACAGTCTTAAGTTTCAGGACATTGAGCTCTAGGAAGTCTGATCAGAGCCTGCAGTTGGGTCGGCCGAAGTAAGCACCAGCAGGGAAAGAGAGGAGTCGGCTGCAGTATGGCTTCCTCCCTGCCTTGGCTGCCCGGCATCTGCTGGCATCTCTTTGCCAGACCGGCGGCTTTGTGAAGAGCCATCTTTGCTGGCCCTGCTTCCAGGTTCTGGCCACTGCTCTTCCTCTCTCATTCCTGTCAGTTCGTGGTGGTACCCTGGAAAGGCCACTCTGGGAGGGTCCTCCAGAGGCTTCGGGCTTAAAGGCTTGCTCCCCAGGCTGGCACCATTGGGAGGTGGCAGGACCTTTAAGAGGAAGAGCTCAGTAGATGGTACCAGGCCTCTTGAAGGTGACCTCAGTGCTCTCTCTCTCTCTGTCTCTGTCCATCTGTTTCTCTGTCTCTTTCTGTCTCTGTCCATCTGTTTCTCTGTCTCTCCCTGTCTCTGTCTCTCTGTCTCTGTCTGTCTCTCTCTGTCCATCCGTTTCTCTCTGTCGCTCTCTCTGCCTCTCTCTGTCTCCCTCTCTCCCCTAGCCATGGGAGATGAGCATCTTGATCCTTTCATGAGCTTCCTGCCCCCTCACTAACTGACCATGGACTAATACCTCTAAACTCTCAGGCAAATCAGCCTGTCCTCTTTTAAGTTGATTTCCCCAGGTGTTTTGTTATAGCGACAGAAAAGTGAGTGGCACAGCCTCCATCCATTAACCTTTTGAATTTTCCTGTACCTTTGCCACATCTTTGTAAAAAGGTGCTTATTATGAAATTATCCAATTTGAGAGTTACTATAGCAATTCTCCAAATATTAAAAAATGAAACTTGAACATTGTTTGTCAGGAGAAACACACACACATACACACACACACACACACACACACACACAGAGAGAGAGAGAGAGAGAGAGAGAGAGAGAGAGAGAGAGAGGAAGGATAGCTCTGTTCTGAGCTGACTGCTCTCCCAGGGGATATAGGGTCAGTGTTCAATTCCCAGCACCCCCAGGGCAGCTCACAGCTGTCTGTCACTCCAGTTCCAGATCTGACACCCATGCACACACATACCCCTGTAGGCAAAAACTTGACCCAGGCAATGAAATAATATGTATATATTAGGAGCATAGGGGAAATAAAGATATGGGAACGTTCTGAAAAGGTAGATCAGTCATGTGAAAGGGCAGCAATGGCTGAAAATCTAGGGCAGTGACATCACTCTGAGGGCAATGTGGGACCTCCAGGGCTGGAAGTCCTTGGGGCTAAGTGATTAGATAGGACCAGAGACATCATGTGTCCCATGCACTGCCCTGCGGTCTAAAATCAATGGGCCACCCCTCCACCCCCACCGCTCCTCTGCGAGCCTGCATCAGCCTGATCCCAAAGTGACCAATGAGAAGGTGTGATTGGTAGGCTCTCTGTAGGAAGATGGGGAACGGCGTCGTAAGCCCAACCCCCCAAATTAAATCTAGTGGTGGATAAAAGATACAGTGTGGGTTTGCTCCAGAGAGGGAAGATGAGTCAGTGTGGAGATACCCGTTACAATAATTCAGTGCATTAAGATATTAAAGAGGAAAGAAATGCATCCTTGGCGGAGTCGTGGGCTGGACTCAGCACCTTCCCTTCATGAAGCTAAAAGTATCTTCTAGCAGAAGGGGAACTGAGGGAATCTCCCTGTCTTCATGATAAGTGATTTCTAGAGCCAACAAGAAGAGGAGAGGCCAGACATACTGGCACAGGCCTTTAGCCCAGAGCAGACACAGGCTGTCTCTAAGTTCAAGGGCAGCTCTTAATCCCACTGGACAAGAATAAGACCACTACCACAATTTTGAGCCAAAATTTCAAGCACAGTTTAACTAAATACTGGCTAGGATGATGGATCCTGGTCCAGTCCATTCCAGGGTCAGGAAATGGTGACAAAGTCACATTTTGCAGAGACTTATAAAGGCAAGCCTACAAGGCTACGTGTTTCCCACCAGGGCAAGTCAGGGGCAAGCAGACGTCCTGACATACGTCAACCTACATGGAATCGCGCACATCCTGGTACACTTGGGTCAAAAGCATGTGGCTTATTACCTCACCTAAACACCAGCCTCTGGCATTTCATGAAGCATCTGTCCTGGGCAAGGGCCATATAGCTTAGAGACATTTTTGTTCTATGGATCTCTTAGGCACAATAATTAGAACTTAAATCATAACATTGGCTCTCACACAGCCTGGTTCACACAGCCTGTCTCAAGGAGGAGAAGGAGGAGGAGGCAGCCCTGAAATGGCTCTCAGAGAAGCACACCCTCATCATCTTGACATTTTAACTTGGGGTTTAGTGGATGGCATTTCATGACTGAAAAATTCAGAACACTGTAGAAGGAGGAGCTGGGCAAACGGCTCGGGGGTTAAGCGACTGTTCTGCTCTTGCAGAGTATCCAAGCTCAGCTCCCAGCACCCAAGTTGGGCAGCTCACAGTCAGCTCCAGGGGATTTGATGCCCTCTTCTGACTCCCTGGTGCCTGCACGTGTGGCAGATACACTAACACACACACACACACACGAGTAAAAATTAAAATAAACCTTTTAAAACACGAAGCCAGCTGTGGTGGCACATACATTTAAGCCCAGCACTCAGGAGGCAGAGGCACTCGGATCTCCATAGGTTCAAGGACAGCCTGGTCTACACAGCTTGATCCAGGCCGTTCAGGGCTACATATACAAAAAACAAAACAAACAAACAAAAAACAAAACAAAACAAAACAAAAAAACAAGAGAGAGAGAGAGAAAGTTTGGATCTAAAAGGGTATCAGTAAAATTCACTCCTCCAGTCCCTCATCTATCCACGCTGCTGCTCTTCCAGGAGACAAACAGCACTATTAGAGCAAGCAGGCGGCAAGCAGGTAAGCTAGTTCACGAATTCCCAAGCAAGTGTATGGACATACAGGTTTTTTGGTTAGTTGGTTCATTTGTTTTTAATTTTTGTTTTGTTTTGTTTTTTGGATTTTTTGTTTGTTTGCTTTGGGTGTTTTGTTGTTTTGTTTTGAGACAGGGTCTCTCTACGTAGCCTTGACTGTCCTGAAACTCACTGTGTAGACCAGGCTGGCCTCAAACTCAGAGATCCAACCACCTCTGCTTCCCGAGTGCTGGGATTAGAGCTGTTCGGTGGCCTGTAATTCCAGCATGCCTATAATCCTAGCAGTTGGGGAGGCAGAGGCAGGTGGATCTCTGTGAGTTTGAATCCAGCCTGGTCTACAAAGTGAGTCCAGGACAGCCAACCAAGGCTACATAGAGAAACCCTGTCCTGGCTCACTCATAATGGGCTGATTTATCCTGCAGTGGTGGTCGGCACTCTCCCAGGGGAACACGGCTCTAGTATATCAGCCTGACACTGTGCGTGGCTATAATTCTGGTACCTCGGAGCTGAGTCAGGAGAGGCTCCTGAGCTCCAGGCTAGCCAGTGCTTCCGAGATGAGTGGAGGGAGGCCTCTCCCTCTCACCTTCCTGTCCTGAAGCCGCTGTGTTAGATTATAGGGCAGATGTGCCCAGTTACTGCTATGCTTGGAGGCAGATTCTCTGTGACAGCACCGCGGTGAGTAACCGCTAGTGCTCCGTTCTGCGCACATCGGTTTGTGTGGGACCCTGTAGGCGGAGATTTGGCCTGTGGAGGACCTGCTGGTGAGGGCCTGTCCCTGTGGATGTCCCAAATGCTGCCACCTTCATAGAGACTGAAGGTCGAGGCTCCTCTTGATCCTGTGCAGTGATTCAGGGCAGCTTTGAAGGGCTGCCTTCTGGCCCTGCCTTCTCCCCTCTTCACTCTTCTCTCCATACACACCTGGAATGGATCCAGGGGCCGAGGGAGAGTTATCAGCCCTGGATCCAACTCACCATTATTAATAACAGATTAGGCCGCCCCCACACCACACCTCGGCTTTGCCACTATCTGTAATTAACCTTTGGGCAAATGGCAGGCAAAGTTCCCGTGAGCTGCACAACGAGGGTCCACAGTCAAGTTTAAGGTCACATTTGGCTTGGCTGTATCTCGCCATTCTAACATGCGAGCAAATCAAAGTCTGGAGCTCAAGCCTCATGAACAGAGAGAGCGGCTGTAGCAGCATAAGCTTCTTGGTGCTAACTTCATGGCATGGTCCCTCTTTCCAGAGGCAGCTGTGTTGGGGACGACTGTGATGGTCTCGGGAAACGACGAGCCTCGAAAACACAGGCCTCACCTTACTGCACTGCAATCGCTTAGCCACTGCGCTGTGATCGCTTAGCCTCTTCACTCCTTAGACCAGGCAGACCTGTACGCCCACAGGTGTCCTTTCTGCTTCAGCTCCTTCCAAACCAATACTTAGCTAAAAGCAACACAAGCAAATTACCTCTGGCATGGTGCACAGAAGGAAAATGAATAAATATGTTGCCTTCAGAGAGAGGCACCGAGTGCGAGATGGTGGGAAACAGCACGGGTCTCTGGTTACAAACTAGAATAAGCCAGGCGGCACACGTCTTTAGTCCAAGCGCTTGGGAGGCAAAGACAGGCAGATCTCTGTGAGTCCGAGGCTACCCTGCTCTACAAAGGGAATCCAGGACAGCCAGGGCTATTTTACAGAGAAACCCTGTCTCAAAAAAACCAAAAGCAAAGCAAACAAACAAACAATTGTACTTACAGGTCTCTGCCCTGCCAGCCTTCTCCTCCTCTCTAGAAGCTTCTACTTTGCATCTTCTTGGCCTCCTTTTTGGTTTGGCCTCTCTCTTCCCAACAGCGTGTTCTCAGTGCGTTCTATTTATGAATCTTAAAGACTGTTAATTCCCAAAGATGCTATCAGAAAGTTCAACTCTTTCCCACTCAGGGACCCCCATCCTTCCTCCCTGTCCTCGTCCACGATGAGGTCTGCTCACTGGGGTGCCCAGCATGTCTGTGGTTCTCTTAGGGAAGACACTTTTCCTGTTTTATATTCCTAAATTCCCAAGGTCCTTTCCAAATGAGTCAATACATCGGCTTCGATTCTCATTGTTCTGGGCACACAAGCCCCTCATGTGGCCTTGGATTTTGTCCCACTCTGGCTTTTCTAGGCTAATAGCTTACATCTCCTCAAAGTGACTCATTCCTGCCTCAGAGCTGCCTTTGTTGGCTTTTCTTTTTCTTTTTTCTTTTTTTTCAGTACAATACGTGATACATGTTGGTTAAATGTGCCCATTTCTGCCCTACTAGAATGTAAACTGAGACAGGGTTTGGGTTTGCTTCCTGTGGCTTCTCTTCTTTGTTTTTGTTTTGAGAAGAGTCTCCTGTAGCCCGAGTTTGCCTCAGACTCACTATGTAGCCAAGGATGACCCCGAACTCCTGATTCTCCATAACCTAAGTGCTAGGACCGCAGGTCCTACGGTTGACCTCTGAGCGATCCCAGATGAATCAAACAAGCAGATGGAAGGCGCTTTCTGCAGCCTTAGTTCAGAAACTGTATCCTAACCTTATCTTCCATGTTTACAGGGAGAAACACATACACAAGTTTAAGAAACACTGACTAGTTCAGTCCTGCAGTTCAGAAAGCATTTGAAAGCACCGAGCCAAAAGACAAAGGGGATTTTCAGAGGTTTGGGAAATAAATTATTATTAAAATATTAGAATTGTGAAACGTTACCATTGTATTACTAGACCACTGAGCTGCAGCAGTGAACATCTGTGGGTGTGTTCAGCCGGCCTTCACGCGTCCTTTGAAGCACGGTCTCTCCCTGAACCCAGGGCTCAGTGATTCATCTCGGCAGCTGGCTGAGCTCCAGGGTCCTCCCGTCTCCTCCTGCCCAGCCCCGGGCATGTGGGTGTGCTCAGCCCTGCCCAGATTGTGGTGTGGCTCTGGGGACCCCAGCTCAGGTCTTGGAGCGTCCAGGCAGGCACTTTACCCCCAGACCCATCCCAGCCCACGGTATCTCTCTCTTTTAAAAACTTTAATTGTTGTTGATTTTTGAGACAGAGTTTCTCTGTGTACTACTAAAGCAGGCTGGCCTGGAACTCACAGAGGTCGGCCTGCCTCTGCCTCCTGAGGGTTGGGATCACAGGTGTGCGCCACCGCGCCCAGCTGAGACGCTCACTCTCCATCTACACACCCCTTTTCCTCTGATTCTGCGTTTTCTGCTCCAACTTTTGTGAAAATCACTTCCCTTTATTTCCTTATAGTGCTTATTCCTAGAACATTTCAATGCGCACTGTTCCCCTCCGGTTGATCCTCAGTTTCTCATCATTTCTCTCGTGTTCACATTTGTATTTCTCTACAGCATGTACAGACTCCCACCTCCACCCTTCGAAGTCCACAACCCGGCACAGGTCAGGCGTTTCCAGTGTCACCTTTGCCTCTCCACCTTCCGGCATCTCCTCCCTCAGCTCACACACAGGCTTCGGGGCTCGTGCCGGGCTCAGATTCTCACCTTTCCTTGTGCTGTGCACATCATCTTTTTCCTCCAGGATTTTCTGTCCACCTTTTGGTGTCGCTGACAGTTTTATGGACTCTCCCTTTCTCTTCCTCGCTGTCTTGATTGTCGCCGTAAATGTTGGTGGCTCTCGGCTCCTGGTTCCAACTTAGAATGATCCACTCAGCTAGAATGGTGTCTTTAGTCACCACCAGGCAACAGGTGACCCGGCCAAACCAGACTATCGGAATCTGGCAAACCAGACTATCGGAATCTGGGCTGTTTCTAGGAAACCTTCACAGCAGTTCTGATAATGGATACTAGATCAAGAGATCTAGCACATGCCCTAGACACACTCAGCCTTGCAGACACAGCTTTATCTGCAAAATAACACATCTGCTCCATTGTGACCCCAGATCATGGCCTTGCCACACCTTGGGGAGAGACGCAGATGACTAGCCCCTGACAAATTCTCAAACTTCTTAAAATAGGAGGCAAAGCACAGTGCAAGAGTGGGGCTGACTCCTACCTGATTCCATGCCAAAGAATGGAAGGCAGACAGTCGTGCTTGAGCCTGTGCATGCCCTGGGGGTCTGGGGGCTAAAGGGACACACCTTCTGGAATGCACTGAGGTCTGAACGAGGCAGACACAGCTCAGCTGAGAAATCAGGTGGGAGAGAAGAGGCGGCCTCAGGGCCCAGTCCTAGTGGCCTGTCACTGGACAGCCTGCCCTCCTGAAGGTGACCCTGGGCCAGGCCAAGCCACGGCTGGGCACTGTTGATATCCTCCTGTGCACTTCGAGCCTCTGCAGCAGCTGCTCCTGCTGGTGAACTCAGACCTAAGCAGAGCCACACTTCAGCCACGCAGTGTCCACCTGCTGGACCAAGCCTTCCTGGTCCCCCTGAGGGGCTTACCAGGGCAGGTGTCCTGGGTGAAGGGGCACTTGAAGAAAGGTGTCCTCTCTTTCCAGTGGCCCTAGGAAGGGGATAGAGGCAGGGCGTGTCCTGTGTGCTTTCTTGCAGGTGTGAGCCACCTTTCTAGGAGATAGCGTGGTGCTTGTGTCCCAGCAGACACAGAAGGGCTTGCTGGCCTACACTAATGCAAACAAACAAACAAACAAACAAACAAAAACAAACAAACAAACAAAAAAAACCCTTGCTCCAAATGGAATAAGCAATCATTTATTTCAAGCCAAATGTGCTGACCATGACCTGGGACATGGGTTCAGGGTGGCCAGCAGGCACATTCCAGGCAAAGCAGTGGTTTTTATAGTCACAAATAAAAGCAAGGAATAAGTCAAGGAATTTATCAGCTGCATGGACTAGGGGTGGGGATCAGGCAGGTGTGTAAAGCGGAGAAACTCGAGCTCCTGATTTCCAATGCTCACCAATGACATCTTAGTGACTGGGTGGCCGAAGCCAGGGCTCTGCTGGGTTCCTGTGTTCTGATGTCTTTATGTGATGTCACCAGGACGTTAAGTCAGATACGGAAAGGGAGACAGATGACCAGTGAGGAGACTAGACACAGCTGGAGACACGCTTGATCCTTGATCAAGTCATGGGGGCTGTGTGGACTCGTCAGCCCCAGCGTGCCTCCCGAGAGACCCTCCATCTACATCTGCAGAGTCCCACAGTGACCACAACCAGCGGAGTGACAGCTGTGTTTCTTGGCCGGGCAGCTCGGAACAGTTGGGTGTGGCTTGACCGGGCAGTCCTTGAGTACCTCTGCAGAGGTCTCTGGGCACACAGCTCATTTTCAGTTTTTCAAAACTGTATTCCTAAGATGAATAAACTAACAGAAAGGCAGCTAACAAAGAACTATTTTGCCATAAAGAAGAAAGCTGTCCTGCCGTTTCCAGCAAAATAAGAGGAGCTGAGAGGGAACCTGTGAGATAAATCAGGTGCAGAAAGGTGAGTCCTTCACGTTCTGATTCACATGTGAAAGCTAAAATAGATAATTGTGATGTCTGCTTGTGACGATCAGAGGCTGGGAAGGCAGAGCCAGGCCACAGAGGGCATGCCCAGAGCACTGGACATAAATGATGAACTCTACAGGGATAGGTGTACCCCACAGCTCACCTTCCTGCACAGGAGCTGATGCACTGTCTGTGAGGAGCCGGGAAAGAGTAAGGGCTCCAAACACCACCATGAGCAAAGGCTGACCTGATCAGTTTGTGCTAGAAGTGCTCTATATTGTGGAGAGGAGGGTTAACTCAGAACACAGCTGCTCTGGAGATAGATCACACCCAAAGGTCTTTTGGGTCTGTGTGATCTGGCTAGGATACAAACACACCTTTAATCCAGGAGACAGAGGCAAGAGATCTGAGTTCAAGGCAGCCTGGTATAGAGCAAGTTTCAGGTAAAGAAAAGCTTAGGTCCAGGCCTGGTGGCACACGCCTTTAATCTGAAGGGGAAGATAGTAGAAGGAGGCAGCCATGTTTGAAAGTGACATCTAATTGAGTGGTGGAAACAGTGACGAATTAGAGAAAGATCTGACAGACTAGGACATGCCCAACCTTCTTGAGAAGAGAGAAGAAAGAGAAGCCACTTAAGGGGCAATGAGAAGAAAGAGAGGAGGCAGTTTACCAGAGGAGTTTTACAGAGAGAGGTTGAATGAGAGAACAAGACAAGGTGAGCTTATTCAACAGTGAGTCTCAGAGGCTGAAAACGGTCTAGTCCTAGGTTAGATTGTACGGAGGCTGGAAGCTTCCAGGACTAGGCCTAGGTCAGCAGATGGAGGCAGGAAGCCTCCAAGACAACAACTGAAGCGGGAGAGTCAAAGTTCTCTTTACAGTGCTGTGACAGCACACCCCATATGAGGTGTAACTAAAACAATTGCGATTGTGTCGAGATTCCAAGTTTCTGTTGTTTTTCTGGAGTCCGTGGATGTCTCTTCCTTCCCAGCATCCGAATTTAGCAAAACAAGGTGAGTTTCAGATTTCAAAGTAAAATCAGCCCTGGGAAAGAAAAGTCAGATTACATTAACTCCATTACTACCTCTGCCAGCTTCTTCAAATTCCCATTATCCATGGGCTGCTCTATTTTTGGTGCTGGGTTCATGCTAATATCTGCAGCTGTCAGTATAATTACCAATGTCATCTTACCCTGATGGTTTTAGAACTTGATGTTTCCATATTTAAAAACAGCCATAATCCCTCACCAAAAACCCCTAAAATTTAAGTTAAGAGTGTAAGTTAGGAGGCCAGTGATCACATCTTTTGACCTAACTCTATCCAGAGTCCTCTATAAAAATTAGTAGGAGACAAAGGAATGCAAGCAAATCCTTGACATTAGTTGTATCACCCTCCTATGTATTCTCTCCCTTTCATTTAGTCAGTTGGCCATTAGTGTGGACCCACGGAACTGGCTTTCTCCCCCACCGAGCACCCCTTGTTATCACTGACCCTGTCTGAGGTAGGAACAGCGACACACACTGTCACCGTGGTACTGCAGGTTGTGCCTGCACAACCCATGCCCACACAGTCCGTGCCCACACAGTCCATGCCTGCACAGCCCGTGCCCGCACAGTCTGTGCCCCCACAGTCTGTGCCCATGCTGTCATAGAAAGGCCACCACCCAGCCCTCGCTGTCCAAAAAGACCTCTTAAGTGACTAAAGAACAAAAGTCTAAAGTCACCCAGGCATTGTTGCATTCTTGTCCCTGAAACAAAGAGACTTAGCTAACTGGCTCAGAATGTTGCCGCACCCCAAACCTGGAGTGCCCGTGACTCAGCACATCCATTCACGGTTCCTGGTGCTTATCCATTGCTTTGTAGACAGCATGCCATGCCACGCCAAACAGGAGTTGAAGCAGCCGAGCATGCACTGCGCACGCCCAATCCCTGGAGTGCACAGCCACACTCAAACAGACATACCGCACCATCATCCTCAGAGGTTGAGACTGAGCCCTGCTTGCTGGGGATGACACATTCAGACCATCCACTGCAGGAGCTGTGAGAGAGCTCTGGAGTGACGGAAATGCATCTCATGAGTCAGATGGCATTTCACCTAACAAACGGGTCACACCGAATCTTTATAACAAATACTTATTCTGTAGGTAAAGCACAGCTCAACAGCCCCTCCTGTTTAGAAGTCATTAGGCCGATGGTGGGATTAGGCCGCCAAGGTTTAGCTGGATAGACCCAGCTGAAGAGAGAATCACTGAATTGGAGAATTGAGAGGAGAGAGTTGTTGGCAAAGACTATCCTTCACCAAAGTATAGTCAGCCTCCTCTAAGAGCCACTTAGCCAGGGTGCCACCTGTACAAAACTAGGCTCCCAACATAGCCCCTCTTCATCTTGTCTACCCAGCTAAATCCTAGGAAGGATTCTGCTAAATCATTATCACCATCATCATCACCATCGTCATCACCATCATCACCATCATCATCATTACTATCATCACCATCATCATCCTCCTTACCACCATCGTCATCATCACCATCATCATTACCACCATCACCTTCATCATCATGATTTACATGAATATTTTGTTTGTGCCTGGTGCCAAAGGAGGCCAGAAGAGGACCCCCAGGAACCAGAGATAAAAGTGCTGTGAGCTGCCATGTGGGTGTCAGGAATTGAATCTGGGTCATCTGAAAGAGCAGCCAGCACTCCTAACCGCTGAAGACCCCAGCTCCAGCTCCTGATCTCTGATCCAGTTCATCGTCTTGCTCTCTGGTGGGTGAATCCTTGCTTCCCTTTAGCAGGGCAATCCTCAAATGAGAAGATGAATCAATCCTATTATTAGAGACAAGACAATTTGCGCAGTAGTAAGATGGACTTGGGTTTTTTGGAACATGATACAATCTGAGGATAAAACAATGTGAGACATGCTGAGGGATGTCTCACAGAATTCTGTGATCCATAGTAAACCAACAAGAACAGAGGACCCGGACTCCATCCCCACACCCACAAGGCAGCTCACAACCGTCTGTAACTCTGGCCCTAGGGGATCACCTTCATCCGGCCCTCATGGGCACAGGGCACAAACAAAAGAATCATACATTTAAAACCATTAATTAATTAAAAATAGTTGGTATTGACTTAGCATAATCCTTCCTAGAAGCTGGCTGAGCAAACCGGGCAGGGGAGCCGTGCTGACGCTGCAGTTTCATGATCTGCGCATGTACTGTGAGCTGAGGCCCCCTGCATTGAGGGTGTGACAGCACGCACACGGAACACGCGTGTCGTGTGCTCAGGGTCAGGGCTGCGGTGACACGGTACAACACAGGCAGCTGCCGCCCGTAACACTCTGGATTCCCTGTTCACTTGACATTGAATTTGTACCTTCTGAAAGTTCTTACTGCTGCTAAACTTTATCTACATTCAGTGACGTGACCCCACGGGGGGCCACGACCCACAGCTGGAGAAGCTCTGTGCTGGAGGACGCACCTCAGTGTGAGCCCGGAGCGGGCGTAAGGAAGCGTCCAGGCTCTCTTCTCCACCCTCCTTTCTCCAGGCACCCATCAGCCCTCTAACCACAAAGCAGCTGGCAAGGGGGCTCGGTGACACTCTGTGGTCAGCACAGGGAAAGGAAGGGCGGAGAGCGGGGGAGGCCACAGAGAGAACTCCGAGGAAGTCAGTAAGGGGATTGTCTCCACCAGCCTGGCCTGTGGTCGCTCTGTGCTGATGGGCGTGGAAGGGCACGCCCACAGTGGGCAGAGCCCAGGACAGGTCCCCCTCTGGGCTGGCAAAGGCAGCAGGCCGGCCACAGGCTTCTCTCCCTCTCTGCCTGCTGCCTCGAGCACCAGCCCCGAGTCCCTCCCTGAGAGACTGTGACCTGTAAACGGGAATAATCCCTTCCTCCCCCAGGTTGGACTTTACAATGGCAGGGGCACTGGGAGAGCAGGACACAGGCGCTATGAAGCGGGTAGTGGTGGGGAGGGAACACAGAGGGAGGAGGGCTACATAACACCAAGGATGGTTGGAAAAAACTACAGGAATCGTTCTGTATGAACTTAAAATCACATGTAAAATACGCCACACACGTGTATTTATACACATTTGGGATTATGCCCCTTGAGATGGTAGTGATCCCCCATAGTCCTTAGAATATCTACCAGAAACCCAGCGCCAAGCACAGCACCCTCCTTCCGGATTGTTGAGTAAGAGAGCGCAGAGCAGACCGCCGCTGCCGAAGCCCTTGGCGCCCTCCGTGCCCTGGAGGTGACGAGCTTCCGCTACCACACACGCTTCGGATGGAAATGTCAACCGAAAGCAACCAAACAAAGCAGCAACAACAACAACAAAAACCTGCAAAAAGCGAAGTAGGAAACACTCTTTGCAATGAAGCAGGGGCGTTGCTTAACGACAATAAACTAACTGTCAGCAGGAAACACAGTGTGTATGTGTGTGTGTGTGTGTGTGTGTGCGCGCGCGCGCGCGTGTGCATGAATGCTTGCGTTCCTGTGTGCGTGCATGTCTGGCGTCGGGCGGGGTGGTCAGCCTGTAAAGACATCCCCGCTGAGGTCACAGGGAGTAAACACAGTCCTAATGGCTACCTGAAACATGCCAGACGCTCATGAAATAGGAAATCTGTGGTCCAAAGCGGCACGTGGGTCGGTGTGTGCAGCTGTCTACATCTGTCTCTAGAACACGAAAACCTCGGAAAAGCTGAGACAGTGATGGCAGGAACCGAACGTTTCCTTTCTTTTAGACGAGGGTTAGACAACAACATTTGTGAAGTGGAAAGAAAAACATGAATCAGAACACACCTGGCCTGGCTGCCGGTGGCAAGGCCCCATGCAGAAGGGACCTCTAGCAAAATGGTGTCAGGACAGTGCCAGGGAGCCAGGCGGAAAAAACATGACAAGAACCCTGTGCCCAGCCCGCCAGGGGCTTGAGGAGACACGCTCAGACCCTTCACGTCCAGGAGTGAGCCGAGCAAGGTCCAGCCAGCTGTGCAGGGTTCAGGCCCCAAACCAGGTGACTAAAGCTAGAGCGAGCACACCCAGCACGGCGGGAGCACAGCGCTGTCTGCCCTTCGAGGCTTCCTGCTTGCTCACCTGTGACCTCGGTGTGTCTAGCGAGGGTGCTACAACCACAAGAACGCCAGACAAACGCACGAAGGGAAATCAAACCCCAGACGGCCCAGGCTTAGAACATTTGCCTGTTTGGTCCCCAGACCCACAGGACTGGCTCACAACCTCGAGTGACTGCAGCTCCTGCTCTGACACCTCACCATGGGGGGTGGGCAGCAGAGGGTCAGAAGTCGGAGGTCAGATGTCAGCATCGCCGAGCGGTGACTGCAGAGACTGACGGGACGTAATCTGATTATTCTCCGGGTTCATGTTGGCTCGGTGTGCCAGCGCTGCCCACTGAGCAAGGGGCTGCATGCTCAAGGGGAAGCCCGAGAGGGTGTGAGCAGGAGGAAAGCGGGACTTCTCCGGGGACAGAAGGACAAAGGCCAAGGAGCCAGGACAGACAGCCTGCGCCCGCAACAAGCCATGCCCCTCAGCCCTGTTGTCCACTGCCTCAGGTTGGCACACTGATGGGTTTGTGGCAGCGTCACGTCACCACACTCCGTTCTCACCGGTTCCTCCCCCGCTGGCCTCTCTCCAGCCTTCCCCTCCTCGCTCCTCCCTCCTGCTCACCTCTTCTTCCTCCTTTTTCTTTTTGACACAGGGTTTCTCTGTGTGATACCCTTGCCTGTCATGGAACTCACTCTGTAGACCAGGCTGGCCTCGAAAACAGACATGACACACACGCTGATGAGGAAGCAGGATCCTAGTGCACAATTTCGCCTGGTCCCAAGCGCTGGGATCACAGGCATGTGCCACCGTGCACTTCCTGCTTCCGTATACGGCGAATCCATTAACCTGCTTCCCGCAGGGTCTCTCCTCCTCCTCTCCCGGGGCCCCTCTGCACTTTGAGAGTGACACACACACACATGCACGCACCTAATTTTAAATCTTGGTGAGGCGTGTAAGTGCGTGTGCAATGTTATCTTTCTCAGACTGGCTCATTGCACTTGGCACTGTCTTGGGTGCTGTCCATGATCTTGCCACTTTCCCTTCTCCCGAGTGGTGTTCACCACACCCCCTCACCAACACAGCTTCTGACGGTCGCCCAGGCTGCCTCCCGTTGCGGGCTGCAGTGAGACAGTAGCTCGGGGCCAAGATACAAAAATGTCTCTGCGCCTTTGCCAACGTGAACCCTTCAGCTGTGCGCCAAGAGTGCTCTGGTCACGTGGGCTTCAGTTGTTACTTTCTGAGAATTTCACGGTGCCGGACTAGATTCACACCCCACCAATGGTGCGCTTGGGTTCCTGACGTGAGAGGGAATCACAGCCTTTCCCTGGTGGCCAAGCACTGTTTCCAGGACTGTGAGTTTTGACTGCGACTTTGGCACGGCCTAGAGCCACTCGAGAGGAAAGGCTCAGCTGAGGAGCTGCCTGGCTCACACTGACGTGTGTACTGGGGACTGTCTCTCTGGAGGATGGCCCACGGGGCGCCATGCCCTGGGCAGGTGTCCCGGATTGTGTGAGGAAGGTGGCTGAGCAGCAGCTCTGAAACAGTCGGCCCTCCTCCACCATTTCTGCGTCTCTGTCCTGCCTGACTCCCTGGTGACAACCTGGGCCCTGGAGGGGCAGCTAAGCCCTGTCCTCCCGGAGGAAACTGCTTTGGTCAGGCTGTTACCAAGGCAACGGGCTGCAAAGGAGGACAACCTCCCACTCAGACTTTGGCCTTGCAGGAAGGAGAGGACACACAGGGCCGGCTCTGGGGTCCTCTGTATCCAGGGCCCTGTCACTGGCTGTTGTCACCTGTCCTGTCTCCGGCTGTTGTCATCTGTCCTGCTCGTCTTCTTCCGAGCTGCTGTCATCCTGGCTGTTGTTGCTCAGTGACGCTCAGAGCGGACAGGACCGTCGCTCTGTACCGGGTCCCTGGCGTCAGCGGCACAGGTTAACAGGCTTAGAGTGTGTTCTGTGCTCCCCGGTGTGCACCGTGAGCCAGGGACCGCCGTGTGCTCACCGCAGTGTTCTGCTCTCCCGGAGACTGGGCAGGGTGGGAGGCTGCAGGAAGTCGGGTGCTCTCCTGCTCTGCCCTGTCCTGCCTTCGGTCACGTTACCTTGTAGCTCGTGTGCTAGCTGGCCCAGGAGTGACCCCAGCACCAGACGGCTAAGGCACGAACACGTACAAGGTCCAGCCTGGGCTACACAGGAAACCTGGCCTCAAACAACAGGCAGCTGGGTCCAAGTCTCCCTTCAGCCTCTCAGCACCCAGGGCTCATACCAGCGGCTCACAGCTGCCTGTGACTCCAGTTCCAGAGCCCTGCGGGTGCCTGCACACACATGGTGCCACAGACTCGTGCAGGCACACGCTCACGTACACACGAATAAGCACAACAACGCATCTCTTCTAAAAAAATTGTTTGACTGGCAGGCAGGGGGTGCTCATCCGGGGTCCCTCAGGCCTGGGCCAAGGTCCCATCACCTCCTTTTCTGCCCTGGGCTCCGGGGACTTGGAAGGTGTGAGGGGCTGCCCAGCTAGTCCTGACGAGAGACACACACACACACACACACACACACACACACACACACACACACACCACACACCCCACACACACCCCAAGACAACTGACCCTGTCAGCATCCCTAGGAGACCTTCTGAGCATGTGTGAGCCGGGGTTTGTGGGCTGGGTGCTGAGGTGAGGAGGCCCACCCGGAGGGAGGGAGGTGGGGGTGCTTTCTGCGGGTGGACGCGAGTTCGCGCCTCCTGATCGGCTGGTCCCCACGGTCCCGCGGTGCCCGCGGCCGTGAGTCAGGCGTTTTGTCACAGCGATGAGGGAAGCACAGATGCCGCGGCCTGGCCTGCGAGGCTCGGCCGGCCCGACCGTCCTCCCGCGCGACCCGCTGGGGTGCAGCGGGAGGGTGGAGCCGGGGGGAGCCGAGGGGGGAGGTGAGGAGGCGCAGAGGCGGTCCCCAGCGGGCTGCGCCACCCACGCCGCCCCGCCCCGCGCCGCCCCGCCTCCCGGTGACCGCGGCGGGCGAGCGGGCTCGGCTGAGCGCGGCGCAGGTGAGCTGTGGGCCCGCGCGCGGGGACGGGAGAGCGGGGCGCGGGGGAGGCCGCGGGGACCGTCGCCCGGCAGCTCGTCGCAGAGCGCCCGGGACCCGCAGGTGCAGGGTCGCGCCACGCCCGGGGCCCTCCGGGTCCACGCCTGGGGCTGCCTGCGCGCTGGCACTGATGCGAACCGGCCGCGCCGTGCGCTTTGAAGCGCAGCCCAGCCCGGGCCTGGCGAGCTTCCCGGGGAGGGGTTGCTGTTCACGCGCGGAGGGGCCCACCCGAGGACAGAAAAGGGGAAGGAGAACGCGCGCGCGCGCGCGCGCGCACACACACACACACACACACACACACACACACACACACACGCTTTCTGGCTTTATATTCAAGATTGCTCCCTGAAGTTTTAAGGCAGCCATCCCCGCAGCCTGGCGTTTGGGGAGGGGGCGCTGCTGTCAAGTTCTAGCTTCTCTTGGCCTCGGAAGCCCCGCTTCGGCCGCGGCCGCGATGTTCCCCAAAGGGCTGCGATTTACAGGACGCTGTGTCCAGTTGATGCGGCTAAGGTTGTTCTCGAACTTCCGAAGTCAGGCGCCGGCCCTGCTCTCATTCTGCCTTCTTCCCCCTCCAGCCGGGAGACAGGATGTTTGCCGTGGTGACCCGCCAGCCGTGTGATCCGGCGGGTAAGTGTGGCTTGCTGGCTCCCACGGTTTCTGTGAGATCCCAGGAGAACCCACCTGTGGTCCAAGTTTCCCATCCCTACCGCCTGTGAATGGCAGTTTGCCGTTGTTCCGAGGCTCACCCAAAAGGAACGCTTTTCCACAAAGCCGCAGGCAACAAGGGCGAACACAAACGTTTGGCTCTAATGGGTTTTCCTGTTTGTGTAATCCATTATTTTGGCTCCTGTGGTCTCCTTACCTAGCTGTGTGTGAGGTTTGTGTTGTGTGTTGTTGACTTGGGGGTGAACCCTGATAGAGCTGGCTCCTCAGCGTTGTGATAGGCTGCACGGGACCCCCCCCCCCCACCCTCCATCCCCCCCCCCCCCACATCCCAAGCCCCCCCCCCCCCAGGCTGCCGGGCTCTCCCAGCTATTCAGCGGAGGCGGAGGCGGGAGGGGCAAGCAGCAGCTCTCACCTCTCCAGGCTCAGGTAGGCACCTGCAATTAGCAGTGTTTGCCCCGCCCTAACTGCTGCACAGCTCTAGGCTGCGTTTCTTGGTGAATGAGCCCTAGCCTCGGCTGTTGGCTTTGTCAGAAGCTTTTTGCTGGGTAAGTGTTTGCTGAGGGTAATCATAGCTCTTCCCTTGGAAAGTGCTGAAGCCAGGATCCAGGAGGCCAGCCCAGGCTGCGGTCAGGAGGCTGCTTGCTTTCACACACCCTCCCTCCCCTCCAAGAGGTTCCTAGCTACGCCCTAGACTGCTGATTCTTGACTTCCAAAACAGTATGACTTGAGGACAGAAAGACCAGTTCGTGTGAACTATTTGGAGAGAGCGCTTGTCCTAAAGAAGATGGATCGTATTGCATTGTGCACTTCTCCCCAAATACATGGAGATTTAACACACATCCTGTTACATTCCACACGATTACCAAGGTGCAGGCCAACCCTTACATTCTTTCCTCAGGGAGATTAGACTTGGCAGGTTAACTTACTGGATCTTGTTGGGGGAAAATCCCTTAAAGCTCTGTTATTGAAAGTAGGTGTGAGCCCGCCCCTGTGTTCACCGGTGCCTGGCTGGCCGGGGCTGTCACCCGAAAGCACAGAGGAGTGATTCAGGGCCCCTTCTGATGCTCAGAGGGTCAAGGCCAGGTCTGTGACGGTGCCTCACTCGCTCGAGTGGGTTAAGTGGGGTGAGTGTCCGGAAGTGCGGTGTGGGGTCTTCAAGATGGTGAGCTTCGTCTTCTGCACGCCATACGCGGACAAGGCAGGGGAAAGGTGTTAATCGGTCACCTCCGACATCAGGAACTGTCTGTCACTTGCTGGTATTGACAGGCAGACTGAGCTCTGAGCCCTGCCTCGTCCCCCGGGAAGGCTCACCAAGCAGTGAGAGAGGCCGTGCAACTGGATATGGGGCCGAGTCTAATTTGAGTAAGGTGGTGCATGAAGCCTTTGTTTTCTTCCAGGAAAAATCTAGAAATAAAGAGGAAGTAAAGCATTTGGCTACAGTGACCTAAGATGGAATGTTCTGGAATAGGGGCGGGTGCACCCATGGCTATGGAGGGATGGGGGGCGGGAGGATGGATGGGGTGGAGGAGAAACAGGGTGAAGGAGGGACAGGATGGAGGATGGACTTGGATGGGATGGAGGATGGATGGGGTAGAGGATGGACGGGGTGGAAGATGGACGGGGTGGAGGAGGAACAGGGTAGATGGAATGAGTAGATTCTCTTCCAGTGTCCCCAGGGCCACCAGAGGGACTGAACACTTGAAATACCACTGATTTTTTTATTTTCATTAATTTGCACTTAAACAGCCAATTTTAAGAGAAATATTGATATTCTTTCATCCTGTAATATGATATCACATTTCAGCGACGGCGTGCTGTTTGTATTTGGGCCTTAGTGGTTCTACCAAGACTATTACAGTGTTGGTGTGTTAGTTTGTCTTCCTAATGTGCAGGCTCTCACGCGGCCCACGCTGACTTTGGACTTTCTCCGAGGCCCAGGCTGGGCTTGAACTCCCTGAACCCTCTGCTTTTAGAGTGCTATGATTATAGGCGTGTAGTGTCAAGCCCAGCTGACTTCAATGTCTTAATTAACTTGCTTTTATAGTTCTTAAAGCTACATGTAATGGGGAGAGAGAGAGCTGGAAGGGTCTTAGGTCTCTCTGGAGCTGGGTCTTCCTCCGTCTGCAAGCCTACGTCCTAGGGCTGTGTGTGCAATGCTTTCACTTGTTTGTTTGAGACAGGTCTCTCTGTAGTTCTGGCATACCCATCACTGAAGAAAATGCCTCCGTTTCCCTCCCCAAGACCCCCCTGCCCCAACCAACCCTTCCGGTGCTCATTCTTTCGTGTGTGTCCACTGTTCGATAACAGCTTTGTAGAAACGCAATCATTTCCATTTGGGAGGATCCACAGTTCCAATTTCTTTCCCTGAGATTAAGCAAAAGATCATACCATGCTTTAGTAGAAAACCAGATTTCCAGTCTGCATTTACATTTTCATTTTACATCTACATATTTACTTAAGTGAATGTGTGTGTGTGTGTGTGTGTGTGTGTGCGTGCGTGCATGGGCGCGTGTAGCCTGTGTGTGGAGGGCAGGACAACCTTGGGGTGTCGGAACTCACGCCTGTGTCTGCTCCCCGCTGCAGGCTGCAGGGCCCTCTCGAGGACTCCAGCCATCGTCACCTGGGTGATCTTGCTGGTAAGCATCGTGGTGCTGGTGACTCTCGCGCTTATCCAGGTCCGCCACCCGCAGGTCCTCCCTCCAGGACTGAAGGTAAGCTAGACTGTCCACAGCATCAGCCTACCTAAAACCACAGCGTCCAGCCTCCAGTGGAGAGAGCGGTGTGAGATCAGGAGGAAGGCCAGGGTGCCGGGAGCGTGATGTCCGGGTGCCGGGAGCGTGATGTCCGGGTCGGGGTGCAGATCGAGCGGAGGTACCTTTTCTGAGGACCGGTGGCCTTGCTTTGACTTCTGCCTACAGGACATGAAGTCGAATATGTTCCCAAGAACTGTAGGTATCGCCAGACCCTCTCTTACCCCTTTATAAGTCCCTGGAGGCCAGGCAGTCTGACTGTGAGTGGGCAGCAGGGTGAGAGTGCTGAGAGAACTTCCTGAGCCATGCTGTGGTCTAAGGCCTTCTCTTAGGGCTGGGACACGTGTTCGGCCCCTCAGCCCATCCCTGCAGGATTTTGTACGAAGGCCCAGCACCTCTTGGGGTTCCGTTGTGCTTGGCCGATGCCCTTCATCTGAGAGAAGGGTGCTGGGCGGGTGCTGGGCGGGGCTGGGCGGGTGCTGGGCGGGTGCTGGGCGGGTGCTGGGCGGGTGAGCCCTCCAGCCATTTTGGAAATCAGTCAGCAGGCACTTATGTCATATCCCAGTCAGTTATATTTTAGGCTTCGAGGCCACTTAGAGTTGCCGGGCTTGGGGCTCATTAAACATGCATGAACTTCGTAGCTAGAGGAGGCCCCATTAGGAAGCAAGTCACTCCTCTGTCATTCGGCTCTTGTTTAGTATTTACACTTGACCTCCTGTCTTTTCTCCATCTTCTTGCCACCAGCAACTGCTCTGCTCTGAGCCTGTGTTTGGAGTAGACATTTTCAGCAAACAAGGAAGAAGCATTTTCTGGGGTTCCATGGCTTTGTATTCTGAAAGGTTGAAGTAAGACCTTTTCATTGTGGTGCTTTGTTGTTGATTTTGTTTGTTTTGAAACAGGGTTTCTCTGTGTTGCCCTGGCTGTTCTGGAACTCACTCTGTAGACCAGGCTAGCCTTGGACTCACAGAGATCCACCTGCCTCTGCCTCCCTGAGTGCTGGGATTAACGGTGTGGAATATTTTACTTAAGAATCTCAGTGGCTGGAGAGATGGCTCAGTGGGAAAGAGGCTGGCTGCTCTTGCAGGGGACCTGAGCTCCGTTCCCAGCGCCCATGCTGGGCCACCTGCAGCCTCCTGTAACTTGTCCACTGTGAGATCCGAGACCGTCTTCTGGCCTGAAAGGGTACCTACACTCACATGCACATCTGCACACACAGATACACACATACACACGCAATTAAAAGAAAATAAATGTTAACCATGTCCCAGTCCCTGTGAAGAAAAAATTCTTAACCTAAGCGATTGTCCAGTGATGAGCCATCCTGCCCAAGGCATCCGTTGAGGCAGGAGAAGCCGCTCTCCCAGGGTTCATAGTTTCTACCACAGGAATAGCCTGGATGGCAGCCAAGACCATACCACGTCTTCACACTTCATCCGCTCAGGTCGGCACAGGGAGCACACCCCTCCCTCCACACGCTGCAATTTGTCTCTTTTCACCTCTGTGCCAACCACGGCGAGGCAGTGCCACCACTGGAGATCCCCATTTTGCAGGCAAAGAGACGGACATTTGTGCAGTGAGTTGCAAGACCAGAACGGAACTCTGCCCTTGATCCCCACTGCCAGGCTCCCTTCCCTCCTGCCCCTCCTGCCCAAGTTCTAAATGGAGAACCCAGGAGCACAGGCCAGCCTCGAGCAGGACAGCTCTAGTTTGCTTTCTATTGCTGTGATAAGGAAACCATGAGCAGCCCGGTATGGTGCCACACACCTGTGATCCCAGCACTGGGGAGGGCGGAGGTTGAGGCAGGCAGATCTCTGTGAGTTCGAGGCCAGCCTGCTCTACAAAGTGAGTCCAGAACAGCCAGAGCTACACAGAGAAACCCTGTCTGAAAACAAGACAAAACAAAACAAAACAAAAGAAACAAACAAAAACCAAGAGCAGCTTGGGGAGGGATGGTGTTTCAGAAGGGAGGTCAGGGAGGAGCCCAGGGCAGGGACCTGGAGGCAGGAACTGAAGCAGAAGCTGCAGAGGAGCTTGCTGGCTCTCCTGGGGGCTTGCTTGGTTTGCATAAGGGTGTCCTTAAACACCCCAGGCCCATCTGCCCTGGAGCAGCACCTTGGGCCAGGCCCCCATACGCTAGTGAGCCATCAAGAGAATGCTCAGAAGATATGCCCACAGGCTAGTGTGATGGATGCGTTCCTCAGCTGAGGTTCCTTCTTCCTAGAGGACTCTTGGAAGTTGTGTCAAGTTGACAGGAAGACAACAAAGAATCCAAACAGCGCAGGAAGCCAGGCTGGGAGAGCTCTGATACAGGATGCCTGCTGGAGCTGGGGGGTGAGAGGGAACATGGCCGCTCTGGAGCCCTGTAACTGACACCAGCTCTGACTGCGCCTCACGTGTGTCTCTCTCCGTAGATGAGGGGACGTGAGCCCGACGCTGAGCCTGCATGCCCCTTTAGAGCATGTGTGATTCCTAGAGTCTCAGAAACCAGGGTCTCGGGGGTGAGGTGGGGAGTGGATCTCACTGCGGTCCAAGAGGACGTAGCCCAGGCTCGCTTTGGCTTGTGCGTAGTGGGATCACAGGTGTGTGAATCTTGCCAGCTGTTTGGTAAATAGAAATGAGACACTCCATGATCATTAGAGTCTGAATACACAAGCTGTTGGCCGGGGTTGGAGCCGAAACTTCCTGCCAGCTCCCGACAGGCGCTATGGTGACGTCACAGTGCAGTGCTCATGACGCGTGTGCTTGTGGTGCCGGCCGTGGCCATGTGCCGCAGCTGAGCAGAGCAGCAGCGTGGTGCGTGCTGGCGTTGACTTGGCTGTGGTGCTGGCTTACATGCTGTCTCACTCTGTTACTCTGGAGTGTCTCCTTACTATTCACCAAACAGCTGGCAAGACTGCACACACCTGTAACCCCAGCATGCACAAGCCTGAGGCAGCCTGGGCTGCATGCCCTCAGGGAGACAGAAAGAAAGAGTCTGGCCCTGGCCACAGTTCCAGGGCACAGGAAGTTGCCTGGCTCGGGCAGGCATTTTGTCTGAGAAGGGACAGATGCTCAGGGCAGTAGATGCCAGGGCGCATGACTGACAGGAAGCTTTGCTTAAGGGGCCTCTGTGTTTTGGTTGTCCGTGGTATCCCGGGGCAGGCGGAGGGCTGCAGGAGAGCCTTTTGGCTTTAGTGTGTTCTCATGCCGCAAGAGCTATGCTGCTGCTGTGCAGCTGGCTGAGGCGCCAGCTTCCCCTGTCTGTGTCCGGTGTCACAACCCCCACCCCATTAAAGGGAATGACACCTGCTCTTAACTCCAGCCTAGGCTTGCCTGACCTTGACTGATGCAGGTTTAAGAGCAGAGCCATAAAAAAAGAAAGAAAGAAAAAAAATCAAACAAACAAACTTCAGTCGGGGTCAGAAGTGTCCCCAGTTCCTTGTGTTTCCAGTCTGACCTGCTCCACAGGCCTGAAGCGTAAACATGATGTCATCGCTTTCATTCTTCTCTCAGGCCCCCACTGCTTCATTACCACAGATCCCAAGATCTCTCCTCTGAGGGTTCTCTCCTTCTCCCCAGCCTGGCCACCCCTGTTTGAGGCCGCTCAGTCTCTTCCCAACATCCTGGTGCCTTTCCCCCTCAAGCCGCTGGTTGTCACCACTGAATGGGTTCCGGGAGGATTCGGGGATCCCCCTCTGGGAGGTGCTCAGTTCACGCCATCCCTCCAGTGGAGAGAGGAGCACAGGCTTCTTAGTTCCCATGCTCTGCTGCTGTCTTTCGAAGCAGCTACAGTTAGAGGCTGGGTGAAAGCGGTTCCCGCCAGCCCTCAGGGAGCCTTGCTCGGCTGTAGAGATGTCTGGTTCCGTGCAGCTCATGCTCTTCTGGTTTTGAGGCAGCTAGACATGGAGAAGTGATTCCTCCTGGGGTAGAAAAGTCCTGATTCCTCCTACCAGCAGGTCCACCTTTGGGACAGTTTGGCATGCTCTGTGGGCATAGCCTGAAGGCTCTGCTGTCCAGACAGTGCATCGCACCATATTAGACCTGTTATTCCACAGTCATTCATCACACTTGAGTTCTCGGGACTCCGTGGAAGCCTGGGGACTCTGATAGAGACAGTTAATGAGGCTTAATCCCAGGTCTGTTCTCACTCGTCAGCGCGGTGATCACACCAGCCATATGAAGCCCAATGCCTGTCAAAGTCCCAGGTAACCTTAGTTCCAGGTTTGCGCCTGCTCGGGAGTCTGTGACTCTCCCCTCCTTGAGAGTGCAAATCTAAGATGGCTGACTTATGACCTGTGACCTATCACCTGAGCTTTTGCTTCCAGCAGAAGCTTACACAGTATTCAAGGGTTGGACCACAGCCTTCAGTGTGAAAGACTGTTCCAGGCAGGAAGTGGTGGTGCATGCCTTTAATCCCAGCACCCGGGAGGCAGAGACAGGCAGGTCTGTGAGCTCAAGGCCAGCCTGGTCCACAGAGTGAGTTTCAGGACAGCCAGGGCTGGGAGGAGGAGGAAGAAAGTCTGTTATTTCACTTTATTTTAAGGCACGGTCTCTCTCGATGTTCTGACTGGTCTAGGAGCCCCTGTGTAGTGCAGGCTCACAGTGGCCAGGCTGCCTCTGCCTCCTGGGTGCTGGGTTAAGGGCACATAACGCTGCCATGCTTGCCGGAGCACACTGGATGTATGGTCAGGGCCACACCCAGGCCGTGCAGCTTTTTGACACCACTCCGAACAGACGGTGTCCGCTGCCGTGTGTCACCCTGGCCCTCTTCACCACTGCATCCACAGTGGGTCCAGTGACTTAAGCAAATAATCTCTAAGTACGGGTTAATTTCTCCACCTTGCAAATGACAGTGGCCCTTGGGCGATCGCTCAGAGGATAAGTCCAGGTGTGGTGCCCCCTGCCTATAGTCCTGGCCATGGGAGGTGGAGGCCGCCAGCTGGCATTTCCCGGGTACAGTGAGAACCCTTATCCCCAAAGCCTACTTGGGCTTTGTCTGGACAGAGGGCTCCGTGGGTACGCGCGCTCAGGCTGTTCTTCCAAGGGCTCAGCTCAATTCCTGGCACCTTCATTGGCAGCTCACAGCCGTCTGTAACTCCACTCTCAGGGAATCTGATGCTCTCTCTGGCCTCCTGATGCCCTCTCTGGCCTCCTGGTGGGTACCTGGCGAGCACATGGTACACAGACACACGTGCAGGCAAAACGGTCACACAGATAAAATAAAATGAATAGATCTTTCCAAAAAAGAAGGGCCGAATGCTGGGGGCTGACCCAGTGTCAACCTCCGGCTCCCACGCACGCTCAGCGTGGGCACGCGTGCTGTATACACTGCACACGCCACAGACGTCAGTCGAGGGTGTCTTCGAGGCAGAGTTGGGTCCGGTCCACCCATTGGCAGCTGCCGAGCGGTCCAGCCACGGTTTGAAGCCCAGTGCCGGGTGGGGTTACAAAGAGTGGGTGCCGGCATTCTTTCTGATCATCCTCGGCTTCAACCCTGCGAAAGCTCACCTCCCCTGTGAAGGCTTCAACACAGACTTGGCGAGTGGCGGGTCACTCTTATTCTCTCTCCACTCTTTGTGTGTGTCTGTGTGTCTGTGTGTCAGTGTCTGTGTCTGTGTGCGTGTGTGTCTGTGAGTGTGTGTTTGTGTCTGTGTGTGTGTCTATGTCTCTGTGTGTGTGTCTCTGTGTGTGTCTCTGTCTGAGTGTGTCTGTGTGTGTGTGCGTGTCTGTATGTGTGTCTGTGTGTCTATATGTGTCTGTGGGGGGCGGGTGTGGCACCAGGCCTGGCAGGGCCAGTGACAGGGTGGCAGTCAGCAGGAGGAGGAGAAGCAGCTGATCCTCCTGAGGGCTGCACAGTGCCTGGCTTTGGTCACCTCACTGGGAGCCTCCGCGTGGGGCGGATCTGAACAAAGCCAGCCTTGTTTGCCACCGGCCATGTCCTGTCGGATCCCTATCAGATTCCTCAGATGAAGGGCCAGGGTTAAGGAGCCAGCACTGCTGATTTTCTAGCTCAATAGGGCCGAGAAGCTGTTGTCCAGAGCTGGGCAAGTGCTCAGGACAGGAGAGAACGCACCTGCAGGTCTAGAACCAGAGACTTAAGTGAATATTATGCATCCCACAGAAGACGTGATGGATCGATTCAGAGGCATTGGCTGGAAGAGAATTTTATGGAAAAATGTTGAGGAAAAGGACTGAGATTACAAGTGTGGACGACCCCACTTGGCTGAGAGTAACCTTTTCATTGTGTGTGGCAGGGTCTCATGTAGCCCAGGCTGGCCTCATACTTGCTATGTAGACAAGGATGACCTTGAACTCCTGACCTTGCTGCCTCAGCTTCCCCAGTTGCTGAGATTGCAGATGGTTGCAATCCATGCTCAGCGATCATGGCCTCTTAAAACAAGCAGCCACTCAGCAGTGGGCACATGGTTCCCTGTTTACCTCTGCAGGAAGTCGCCTGAGACAGGGAACCCAAAGGTTAACTGTCTCCCAGCTCTGTGTGACTGGAGAATCATCCAGAGCACCCTGTCTGGGACCCACACATCTCCCACAAGAAAGCAAATCCATCAAAGGCAAGGGATGGGAGGAAGTCTGCCATGGGGCCCCCAGCTGGCCATGACCAGCATCCCTAATTCCACTCCTGATATTCATCCCTTGGTAGGGCTGTTTGGGCCAGGGCTGGGCTCGGTAGTGCCTGGCCCCAGATGGGCTGCCCAGCCAGGGGATGCTAGCGACTCCTGGAGCCTACCTTTTCACCTCTGTGTCACCGCAGGGAGCAGCTGCCAGTACTGCACTAAGCCAGGGCCCCCTCCTCCTGAGGGCTGACACATCTTAGCATGGCTCTTCCTTGTAGAAGCCCCCACAGTGTTTTCCCTGTGGTTTCTTTTTGGTTGTTCATCCCCGAGGTAAGCCTGGCTGTTCGCCGAGCCCCCAGTGCGTTCCCTGGCCTGAGGTCTGGATGAAGCGGGTATCCGGTGCGCTCGATGTTCACCAGCTCTTCACATTAGAATTGCCTGGGGAGGAGATGCTGTGTCTATTCTTAGGGATCCAGACTCCATCGGTCTGGTGTGGAGCCTCAGCATTGGGCGTTTTATAAGCTTCCTCCGCCGAGTGTGAGCAACTGAGAACCTGCCTGCCTCGTCTCAGGCCTTTTCCAGACTCCAGGGAGCCACAACAAGTTTGGAGGCAAATAGTTCTCTTCCTGACCTGCCCCACCCTAAATGCAGCATGGGCAGTAGACAGACATGGGCTGCTGCTGGCCAGCTAAATGGATATAGCGTCAAGCCAGGCTGCCTTCTAAATCCACCTGCCCTCTCAGTCCTCACCCAGGAAGCTTCCCTGTGTGGGGGAAGCTGTTAACGCAGAGATCATAGCTGCTCAGAGGGTAGAGGGTGCTCAGCCCTAAAGGAGCTGTCTGTGTCCTCCCCCGAAGCTCAGGAGACATTGCAGAAGAGGGGAGGGGAGGATTGTAAGAGCCAGGGCTTGGGGAGGGCTGCTGGGAAATGCTGTCCCTGGTCACATCAGAGACATTGCACGCATGAGCTCACAGTGGCTGTGGCTGCCGGGCACTATGCCAGCAAAGAGCGGGGAAAGGTTCAAGGGTCTCTGCCCTTCCTGAGGAGCGAGGGGCAGTCGGAAGCTGCTGAAAATAGGAAGTCGGTTTTCTAGGCGAGTGGCCCCTGGGGGGATGCGCTGTTCCGGTAGACAGCCCACACCTACACATAAGGATGGTGCTGGACTCAGTGAGGCCCGAAAAGACGACATGAAGTTGGGGGCCTGGGGATGGTGACGGGGAAGAGCTGGAGAGGGAACTGGGACTTGATATGACCAAAAAAATCTCCCGAGTGTGTGAACTCCTCCAAGGATAAGATGGCATCCAGGGTTCTCGGCGACCCCGTGAGAAGAACATCAGAAGGGCCCAGCCAGATGCCAGCTCTCTTCCTTCCCTTCAGTATGGAATCGTGCTGGACGCCGGCTCCTCCAGAACCACTGTGTACGTATATGAGTGGCCGGCAGAGAAGGAGAACGACACGGGAGTGGTCACCCAGTCCTTCAAGTGCAGCGTGAACGGTAGGGGGGCGGGGGGACCGGGTGGGGCCAGCGGAGCCTGAGGGGCGGGGTCAGCAGGGTCCGGCCCCTTCCGTTCCAGCCCCCTTGGGGGGGGGCGGCAGAGATGTCCTCCTTCAGTGGTGTCCTCGGTGGTGGCGGGACACAGGAGGCGTGTGTGAGAAGCCAGGGGCCTGCCTCCAATCTCGAGAGCAGTCAGCGAGAGGCAGTATCTCATGCAAATTCTCCATCCCAGTGTGCACAGGATGCTGTGAGAAAGCCAGGTGGCACGGTATTGTAGAGAGGAACGCACACAGCATGTGCACGCACACACACACACACACACACACACACACACACAGATGGACACACGCACGCATGCAGGTATGCTGGGAACCAAGCCGTGTATGGTGACTTTCCCCCAGCAGGCCAAGCTACAGACACTTAGATGAGAAAACCCTGAGGGCCTTGACTCTAGGGTGAGCTTCAGTTCACAGTTCACCAACCCTTGTGGCTGGCCACCACTCTGAGAAACCCGAAACCGAATCAGTGCTGGAGAAGCCACGTGTCCTGGAGGGAGTGACCCTCCCCTCTGTAATTTCGGCTGGAGTTTGTGGTCTCCCAGAGTGTGTATGGACTCCGGAGGCCACAGTGATAGAAGGGGAGGCGGCTCATTTCTGGGTGTTCTGAGGGCCCATGAACCCAGAGTGTGCATAGTCACAGACGGCATCCTTCCACTGGGGACCACGAGTGCGTGGGGGTGCCCCGGCGTGCACATACGTGTGCCTGTGGCAGTCAGAGGACCCCTCCGCTGTCGGTCCTCAGGCACTGCCCACCTTGGGCTTTTAATTTCTCTTTTATTTTTTCTCCTGTCTTTCCTTTTCCTTTTCCTTTGAGGTAGGCTCTCTTACTGACCTGGAGCTTACAAACGAAGCAGCAGCGGGTCAGGCCCCAGGGACCCTCCTGTCCCTGTCTCCCCTAAGCTGGGTTACAAGCATGTACCACTGCACCTAGCCCTTTACGTGGGTTCTGGAGATCAGTGCTCTTAAACACACGCCGTGTAAACACGCACCCTGCGGACACAGGGTGTGCAAACACATGCCATCAACAGAGCCATCCCCGACCCTGCGAGTTTTAGTCTTTTTTTCTGTCGTTTGTTCTGAGGAGTGCTGGTGGGTTCTGCCTGCTTGCTCTCCAGGCTCTGGGATCTCCAGCTACGAGAACAATCCCCAGGACGCCCCCCAGGCCTTTGAGGACTGCATGCTGAAGGTCAAGGCACAGGTTCCAGAGCACCTCCATGGCTCCACCCGAGTTTACCTGGGAGCCACAGCGGGGATGCGCTTGCTGAGGTGAGGACTCAGGGCACAAGGGAACCGGGACCAAACCCACCAAGAATGTCGCTCTGCTTCCGGGAGCACACCCAAGAGCAGAAAGCAGAAAGCCATGTTCTACTGGGAGTTTACGCTTTAACGGCTGTGAAATTTTAGCCATTGTTTCCATACCAACAAAGACATACTTCTAAAATTGGGTTCCTTCCCCATGGTGATTTTGACCAAGAAATCTAGAAAGGGCCAGATTGACATCTGATCACTGGGTTCCTGAACTTCCTTGGAGAACAATTATTGGTTTTGGCCAAACGGCCAGCTGAAGTCTGTGGTTAGTTCAGCCCTTAGCCGAGTTGGCTCTGCCAGGGTGCAGATTGTTCCAGAAACCTTTGTGAGATAATACAGCGTCTGTCCCTCACCCTAGTCAGAGAATTTATGGAACAGGCATCTCATCCATCCACTGTTCCTGCTGGATCTGTAGACACAGCATTTATGCCAGGGACAGACACATAGACACACACATAATGTCTTTGTCTTGCTGAGACAGGGTTTCACTGTATTTATTGCCTAGGCAAACCAACAACTCACGACGTAGGCCAGGCTGTCCTTGAACCTGCAGCCATCCTCCTGCCTCTGCAGACCCACCATGCCAAGTTTAATGCCTTTTCTCTTTTTAATTTTTGCTGTTTTGTTTTGTTTTCCTATGCTGGGCTTTGAACCCAGCACCTTGAACATGCTGGGCAAATGCTCTACCATTGAGCTATACACCCAGCCTTCTTCATTTCTTCATTGTAGTATTATGTTGACTTTGAAATAGAATTCTTAAGAACAATTCCATAAAGAAACTAAAAGGAAGCCGGGCACAGTGGTGCATGCCTGTAATCCCAGCACTCAGGGAGGCAGAGACAGGTGGATCTCTGTGAGTTCAAGGCCAGCCTGGTCTACAAAGCGAATCCAGGACAGCCAGGGCTACACAGAGAAACCTGGTCTCACTAAAACAAAAAAGAAAAGAAACGGAACTGTAAATCTGTCTCCAGTGCAGGCTTCTGAGGCTGGAAATGAGGAGCCCTGCTCATGCCCCAGCAGGAGAAGGCAGAAAGGACCAGGCCAGCCAGGGCGCTCTAACACGGTCCTGGAAAGAACCGGGGCACCTGCTCCTGAATGGAGCTCTTCCTGGTGTTTCTTTATCCTTACGGTTGCCTGAACAACCAAGCACGCCCCCTTCCTTTCCCCACTAACAAAGGGAGGATTGTCTCGGAGAGTGTTTTCTGATACTCTTAGGCAAACTGTATGAAAGGTTGTTCAACCTTTGAAGAGGTCGAGACCCACAGGTTGAGAACTACTGGTCTACGGGGTACCGTACCAGACAGGGTGGCACTTTGCCTGGGTGACGTGGTGATACTGCGCTGTCAAACAGGTGCTGGTGTTTTTCTGTGAACCTCTCTCAAGCAATTAGAGGCTGGGCCGACCCTCTTTTCCTTCCTGCCTAAGCTCACCTTTTTGGCCAAATGAGGCTCCTCTCTGTGGTGCCCCAGAGGTCACTGCTGTGCCCTCTCCACTCCTGCACTGGCCTGACCTAGAGCAGTAAGACTTGAAGTCTGTGGCAGGGACAGGGTGGGGGAAGGGTGCTGAGGAACGGAGCTTCCACCAGAAGCTGTTTTCCTACTCGTCAGTCTGGCAGGTGACAAAGAGCGCCCCCCCCCTTCCCAGCCACCCTGGGTGGTCTGTGCAGTACCCAGAATATCCTGAAAAGTCGTGCCAGCAGGGGCCAGGGGGGTGGGGGGGGCATTCCTCGCTGAGGGGCCGACCGAGGCTGCCCGGCAGTGGCGGGAGGAGGGGTTTCCTCACCGAGGGGCCGCCGGAGGCCGCTGGCCTCAGTGCTCCTCTCTTGTGTTCTGTGCCCTGTGTAGGTTGCAGAATGAGACGGCAGCCCGTGAAGTCCTCGAGAGCATCCAGAGCTACTTCAAGTCCCAGCCTTTTGACTTTAGGGGTGCCCAGATCATTTCCGGGCAGGAGGAAGGGGTGTATGGATGGATTACAGCCAACTATATAATGGGCAATTTCCTGGAGGTGTGCGCAAAGAAATGCGTGCTTCCTAGTTTCCCCAGCTCCCCTGCCCGAGGGCGGAGGGCCATGCTCAGGGGCTGTTTCAGTGTGGTGGGCTCGGGAGCACAGCCGAGGCAGGGCACCACTCTGCCCACTCATGAGACATTTTGGGAGGGGTCTAAATGGAACACTCGGCTTCGGATGTTGAGACGGGCAGCTTAAAGATGGATGACCCTTCCAAGAGGCTGGGTGATGCCCGGGAAACCAGAGTCTCCAGGGGGAAGGAGTCTCCACTCTGTGTCCTTGGTCTCCTTACTCTCCCTGCAGAGGACACAGACTACATCCCAGACCTTGGACCCCCAGCAAGTCCTTTTTGAATTTTCAAATTAATTGGCATGGTTCATATTTGGGTACTCTCACATGAAACTCGGCCCCGCTGGCCTTTCCTGGCCTCACAGGCCTTGGACTCGGCGGCAAGGGACACAGTGCCCTGCAGGGGGCTACCAGCAGAGCCGCGCACACCCAGCCTCTGTCTAGTTTGCCGTCCGGGCCGGCCACACACAGCTCCTAGCCTAAGCCAGACTTAGCCCGGCGCGCCCACGCCCCTGCCCGCGGGGGAAGCTGGAGCCTGGAGGGGGGGGGGAGTCCCGGCGAGCGGCGCCGGCGTCTTCACTTTTCTTCTCACTTCCTTCCCCGCTGTGCAGAAGAGCCTGTGGCACTCGTGGGTGCACCCGCACGGAGTAGACACCACGGGAGCCCTGGATTTAGGCGGCGCCTCCACCCAGATATCCTTTGTGGCAGGAGAGAAGATGGAGCCTAACGCCAGTGACACCGTGCAGGTGTCCTTGTACGGCTACACTTACACGCTCTACACACACAGCTTCCAGTGTTACGGCCGGAACGAGGCGGAGAAGAAGTTCCTGGCGCTGCTTCTGCAGGTGCCGAGTGGGCGGGGCTGAGCCAGGGGAGGGGGAGGAGCCTGCCGAGCCGGGGGAGGGGTCGGGGGAGGAGCCTGCCCAGCCGGGGTAGGAGCCTGCTGAGCCGGGGGAGGGGCCTGGCGCTAGTGTATAGCCGCGCTCCAGCATGCAAAGTCTCCTGGGATCCTGGGGTCTCCTTCTCCCTTCCTCTCTTCCCGTCTCTCCTCCCGCCTCTACGGTGGTAACCACTTACAGAAAATGTAAGCAAGAAACCGGAGGGAGGATCTGGACTGCGGTGATAGCTCAGTTGGAAAAACGCCTGCTGATCGGCTGAGGGCATGAGTTCGATTCCCTGGACAGGCATGGCTGGGTGTGTTGATGCACACCTTTGATCCCAGCCCTCATGAGGGAGAGGCAGGAGGATCTCTGTGAGTTCGAGGCTAATCTGCTTCTACATAGTAAGCCCCAGGCCAGCCAAGGCTACATAATAAGAAAAGGCCAGGCATGGTGTTGCACACTGTAATGCAGGAGGCTGCCAGTCTGGCCTACAGGCCAAATCCAGGCTCCTGAGCGAACTGGTCTCAAAAAACAGGGTGTAGGCTGGTGCCACACACCTCTAATCCCAGCACTTGGGAGGCAGAGGCAGGCAGATCTCTGAGTTTGAGACCAGCCTGGTCTAAAAAGCAAGTTCTAGGACAGCCAGGGCTACACAGGGAAACCCTGTCTCAAAAATCCCAAAACCCAACAACATCAAGGAGAGGAGAGGAGAGACGGCAAACAGTGGAGAGCACTTGCTGATCTTTCAGAAAACAGAGTTCACCTCCCAGCACCTACATGGTGGCTCACAGCCCCAGCTCTGGGGGATCTGGCGCTCTCTATGAGCACCCAAATGCTCACGTGTGCATGCACACACACACACATAAGTATTTATGAAGGCTGAGCGGACCGGCATATACTTTTACTCTCAGCATTCAAGGGCAGAGGCAATCGGCTCTTCATGTCTACACAGCGACTTCCAGCAAGCCAGGGCTACACAGTCAGACCCCTCCTCACAAACCAAACCAAACCAGTGGATGGCGCCTGAGAAACAACACCTGGCCTTGACCTATGCCTCCACAGGTGTGTGCACATAGCGCCTGCTCATATGTACCTGCTGATGTACA
>NW_026586383.1:9516195-9551927 GCF_907164565.1 Psammomys obesus
TGTGTGCACATAGCGCCTGCTCATATGTACCTGCTGATGTACACACATACCACACACAATTGTGTACACACACACACACACACACACACACACACACACACACGTCTTCATGCTTGAGCAGCGAGCTCACTCCCGGCTGAGTCCCCTGTGTCCCCACCCCTCCCAAACTGTTCTAAAGTTAATCTTTCAGTCTTATCAGTCAGTGTTGGACTTGTCTGAGTGTTTCATCTGTCTGCCTGAATGGTCCTCGGGTAGGACGCGTGGCATGCAAGCCCTCGGGATCCCACGTCTCTGCCCCAAAGCAGTGCATGGTGCGGTGGCTCTGGTGCAGCATGGGGTGGGGAACGCCCGTAAGGGAGCTGCCCCCGCTCACCCCTGTTGCACCCCCAGAGCGCCCCCTCCGACGCCGTGGTCAGCAACCCCTGCTACCCACTGGGCTACCGTGCCACCTTCACCCTGGGCCGCGTGTTCGACAGCCTGTGCACGGAGAAGCAGAGGCCGCCGGCCTTCAGCTCCAGCCGCAACGTCACCTTCATGGGGACCGGCGACCCGTGGCTGTGCAGGGAAAAGGTGGCCGCTGTGTTTGACTTCGGAGCTTGCCAGGAGCAGGAGGCTTGTTCCTTTGATGGCGTTTACCAGCCCAAGGTCCAAGGGCCGTTTGTGGTGAGTGCAAAGACGGTGGTGTGTGTGTGTGTGTGTGTGTGTGTGTGTGTGTGTGTGTGCCTCCTGTCCACCCCTTTCCCTTCCCCTGTCCTGCTGCTCTTTGCTCCCTCCCAGATGGCTCGTGGCACACTCCTTTGGGAACTCACGGCCTCTGTCCTGCTCACAGGCCTTTGCAGGGTTTTATTACACGGCCAGCGCACTAAACCTCTCAGGGAGCTTCTCCCTCGCCTCCTTCAACGACAGCAGCTGGGACTTCTGCAGACACGCCTGGAGCGAGGTCAGTGCTAGAGAGAGGGCGAGCATCAGGACAGGCAGAGCCCAGTCCATGAGTGTGTGTGAGTGTGTGTGTGTGAACACATTAGTGGGCATATTTATGCGTGTGTAGTGGCATTTATCTGCATGCATTCCTGGCTCTGGCGGCAGGGGGACCTGAGAGAAGGGAGCCAACAAACCAGTCAGATTAAAGCCTCATGCACCAGCCGCTTTACCCAGAGCATCAGTGTGAGCTCTGCCAGTTAAGAAGAATCACCTGAGTGAGGCGCCCAGCCCCAGGGACCAGCCGCACACTCCACAGGCAGAAAACTAGTAACGATAGCTGTAATGAACAATCGAAAGTGAGTTAACTCCCATCTGCTGCCCCGGGGATTCCAGAAACACTGGGGGCTGCTGAAAACCGAGGCCTGAAGACCCTGGTTTGTTTTCTTGACATTTTCTTGAAAGCACTCAGAATTCTCACACAGGTTTCTCTGTGTAGCCCTGGCAGTCCTAGACACACTCTGTAGGCCAGGCTGGCCTTGAACTCACAGAGATCCTCCTGCCTCTACCTCCTGAGTGCTGGGATTACTGGCACGGGCCACCGTGCCCGGGTACAACTCCATTTTTGGACCATGTTCTGACATGCATGTATGAATGTATCTGTGATACACAGGTGAGCAAGTGAGTGTACATATGGGTCTATGTGTATATCGTGTGTGTGTGTGTGTGTGTGTGTGTGTATTGTATATATGTGTGTGTTGTGTATATATGTTTCTATGTGTATATTATATATATGTGTGTGTGTATTGTGTGTTCAAGGATACCGTGGCTATCTGAGACCCCGTCTGAAAATAAACAAATGACAGAGAAAAGGCACGATGGGTTGAAGCAGCTCTTGTTACACATAATTGGATTATGACACAACACTGGGCAGACACCTCAGACACACAGTTCCTGTGCAATTGTGTCATTTGTCCTTTTCACCTGGACCTCATGAGGGGTGGCTTTGAGGCCCTGCTGTCGGCCTCAGGTGAAGCCCACACTGTGAGAGCCGCCTGCCCCTCTCAGGTGCCTGTGTCTCCCTCCAGCTCCCATCCCTGCTCCCCAGATTTGATGAGGTGTACGCCCGGTCCTACTGCTTCTCTGCCCACTATATCTTCCACCTGCTCGTCAATGGATACAAGTTCACCGAGAAGACGTGGCCTCAGATACGTTTCGAAAAAGAAGTAAGTCAACAAACGCACGCATTTTCTGTTCTTCATCTCTGGAGAAAGGTTTGTGTGCATGGCTATAGAAGAGAGGTCAAAGGTTAAAGGATGCTCTGATCTTGCGGGTCACCTGTGGGAAGAGAAGAGTGACAGAATTTAAGGCTGCTGCAGACGAGACACTGGAACTGAGTGGATGGGCGGTGAGGCTGCAAGGGTGGTTGTCGGGGGCAGGCCCGCTGCCAGGCTTCAGTCAGGGTGGGGCTTAGTGCTGAGGGACGATTTGGTGAGAGACCGTGAAGTGTGAGAGAGTCTGAGACGTTTCATCCTGAAAAGGAGCTGCAGGTTGAACCCACGTTTTTCCTTTTCTTTTTTTGAGAGAGGGTCTCACTGTGTAGACCAGGCTGGCCTGGACCTCCCTATGTAGACCAGGCTGGACCTCTCTGTGAGAGTACTGGGATTAAAGATGTACACTACCACTCCTGGCTTATAATTTATGACAAAATAATTAAGTGTCTTCCATATCATAAAAAGACAGGGTAAGATACGTCTTCGAAGGTGTGAGGGATCCACATTAGCAACTTTCATTAAATAAAAATTTTCTTTTTAAAGGAACCTGAGGTCACTGTGTTTACACACAAAACTTGGGCATGGATAGTGAAAGACAGATGCTAGATTATATAGATGAAATATAGATTATATAGATGATAGATTACGTAGATGATGTATAGATTATAGATGCTATAAAGATTAGATAGATGACATATAGATTATGTAGATGATGTGTAGATTACGTAGATGGTGCGTAGATTAGATGGATAGATTATAGATGATATATAGATTAGATAGATACATAGATTAGATAGATGGATAGATTATAGGTTCCATCATATGTGTGCTCATCACACACCATACTAAATGCAATTTTTTAAAATTTTACTTTAATGATAAAAATTTGCTCCTGGCCAAGTGGTTGTCATTTATATTTTAGTTTTTTTGAGACAGGATCTCACCATGTAACCTTAGCTTGCAGGGAGAGAGCTATGCATATGAGGCTGGCTTTGAACCCAAAGAAATCCACCTGTCTCTGCCCCTGCTGGGGTACCACCATGCCCCAGGTGGGGATACTGAGTTAAGTAGAGGAAGGTAAACAGAGCAGAAGATTTTCTACACAGGCACTGAACACATTTTTAAAGACAGCAGTCAGATGAGAAGGTAGTCCCAGGAGATACTACAAAAATAGAGAAAAAAAAAGAATGAAAAAATTTTGGAGAGGAAAGTAACACTCAAGAAAAAGAGAAGAGCCAGGCATGCATTGCCTGTGATCCAGTACTCAGAAGGCAGAGGCAGGAAGGTCAAAAAAAAAAAAAAAAAAAAGAAGTAGTTGTTGTTCAGGAGATGGCTCAGTTTGTCCAGTGCTTGCCAGACAAGCAGGAGAGTCTGAATTTCACCCCCAGAATCCATGTGAGGAAAGTCGGGATTGTATCTTGTTCCTTTGATCCCAGTTCCGGGCAAGGTTGCTGGCCGGGTGGTCCCGCCTAATCAGTGAGCCCCAGGGCCCAGGGAGAAACCTGTTCTCCTAGGAACACATCAGAGGCCGACCTCGGGCCGCCATACATGTGTGTAAACACATACAGACAGCCGTCTCTCCAGCCCCCATATACCATTTTGAAGCAAGAAAGGAAAAAAATAAGTACAGGGAAGTAGTGCTAAGGGAGGTCATTGGGGCTGGATTTTAGAAGTCCAGAATCATCAATAATGGCATCAGTCACAGGCTAGCCTGGGGTATGCTCAGCTGGTAGAATGTCTGTCTAACATACTCTCAACCCCGGGTAGAACCCTAACTTTCCCAGCACCCTGCAAAAAGCAGGCTTGTACTCAAGGTAGCAGGAGGACAGGGAGTTCAAGGCTGGCTCAGCTCACAGGGTGTGTGAGGCCAGCCAAGCTAAACCTCCCAGTTCATTTCTGAAGACAAATATGGTCGGATTAGATTTTCAGACTTTAACAAGCCAGGCTGCTCCTCTGGTCTTACTGCCTGGGGACATTGTAGCCAGAGCAAAGGGAGCTGTTTGGAAAGGGAATCTGACAAACACTGAATCTCTGTTATATCTTGTGGGGGAAAAAAACAAAAAACAAACCCACATCCTGTGCTAGCCTGGTATGGGGAAAACGCCTATAATCCCAGCATTCAGGAAGTGGAAACAGGGATTGGGAGCTCATGTTCACCTTATGCTGCATAGTAAATTCATAACCAGCCTGGAATGAATGAGATCCTGTCTCATAATAATATACAAACTAATAAACATAACTAAATTAATAAACAAAATTAAATAAACAAATAACTTGTACCATTTATGAGAGAAGTGTTTACATTTTTAGGAATTAGGATATGAAAATTTAAAAAATAAAGTTGTCTTATTATCAAGCTAAAGGGCACTGAAAAAGCTCAGTGGATAGAAATGTGTGCTTCCGGGCCTGCCGCTGTGAGCTTCACTCTAGGATCCAAACGCTGGAAGGAGAACCTACACCTGAAAGCTGTCTTGTGATCTCTACAGGCCTGCTGTGCTATGCACACACACACACACACACACACACACACACACACACACACACAGTGAAAGTATTGTGTGATTTCAAGCAAATACTACCCGAGGAAGAAAGCTGCTGACATTTAATGTCTGGCTAAACAATTTTGAAGAAGAGTGTAATTTGAGATTTGAGATTAGGCGTGCAGATGATAAGTTTGGTTCACTGTAAAGATAGTAAACTCAAAATATGGAGATGCCTAAGAAAACAGCCTCAAAATATGATAGACAAAAAGCAGACTGTGTGCCAGGCATGGTGACATGCACCTTTAATTCCAGGAAGAGGCAGGTGGATCTCTGTGAGTTCAAGGTCACGTAGTGAGTTCCAGGCCAGGAAGAGTTCCATAATGGATCCCTGTTTTAAAAGGGGAAGGAGGAGGAAAGGAAGAGAAGGGAAAGGAATGGAAAGGAAGGAAAAGGTAAAAGAAGGGGAAAGAGAAAGGAAGGGAAGGGAAGGGAAAGGTAAAAGAAGGGGAAGGGGGAGAAAGGGGAAAGAGAAAGGAGCCGTGGACTATCAGAACAATAAATGGGAGGGACTTCCCGTTATGGCTGGCCCCATGTTCCTAGGACTGGTCTTGGGTTGGCAAACACTTCCCACCCCTCTCTAACCATAAACAGGCCTGTTGCCTGCACAATAGGAATGCTGTCCCTGTGGGGGCTGCACTGTTTTAACCCTCGGCGTAGACGGGCTTACAGGGAACTCAACTTTCCAACTGTCGGGGTGACTGAGCTGGAGGTAGAACCCCACCCCTTTGTGACTGTGGTGTCTCCTCAGACCATGGTTCTCGGTGGGGTCTCCTTGTGGGCTGGGACCCGCCTGGAGTTCTGAGGGCTGAGCCGTCCTGTCCCCTCCACAGGTGGGGAACAGCAGCATCTCCTGGTCCCTAGGCTACATGCTCAGCTTGACCAACCAGATCCCAGCTGAAAGTCCCCTGATCCGCCTACCCATACAGCCGCCGGTGTTTATGGGAGTCCTGGCCTTCTTCACAGCTGTGGCCTTGCTGTGCCTGGCATTTCTTGTGTACCTGTGTTCAGCATTCAGGACAAAGGAGCGCTCTGAGAATGCCTTCGACCAAGCAGTGGATTCTGACTGAGTTCGAGGACTGACTCCAGGCGGTGTGAGCCCAGTGGCTGCCACAGGACCTGCTCCACAGTTAATTGCCATGGCCATGTGCCTCTTAGCTACTGGTTCCCGCCACAGCCCCTCCTGGGAGCCCCTCAGCCACCCAGTGAGGGCGCCCTGCAGCCCTCCCCACGCACTTGCTGATCCGCTGGGGATCAAGGAGACACAGGCGATCAAGGAGACACAGGCGACCAAGGCCAGGGCTCTACCCATCTACTCCAGAGAAAGCTGAGAAAATAATGATTTAATGTGGGAGAATTGGCCACAGGGCTCAGTTTCCGTTTTCTCTCCGTCTGTATTCCTCCTAGCAAGACACCCACGAAGGCTCTGACGCGGCATTTCACCCCGTGGCTTTGTCCCATGGATCCTTTGTAAGGCTTTCCTGTTCTCTAGCTGTGAGCCCTGGCCTATCTGCAGCCGCTAAGGCTTTCTTTTAGCAGTCCTGTAGGCATTAAGCTCCCTGGCTGGAGGTTGCACATTTAGTGGGTGGGAAGATATGTTTGGGACAGAGTCTCATGTAGCCCATGCTAGCTTCCAACTCCCTCTGTAGCCTAAGGTGGCTCTGAACTTCTGACCAGTTCCTGGGTGCTGGGGCTTCACGCATGCTAGGCAAGGATTCTACAACCGAGCCTCGTGCCCAGCCCAAGGCGACCCTACAGTGCCAAGGACAGCTGGCCTCTGTCACGCAGGCAGAACCTGAAGCACAAAGACACACAGAGGTCCCTAATATGGGGCCTGTTCTCATTGTGGAATTCCCGCTCGCGGTCTTGAGATTGCTACTGGGTGTGTGTGTGTGTGTGTGTGTCGGCACCCTTATGGAACTGTCTCACTGCTGTGCCTCTCTAAGTCCCACCCAGTTGCCTGCATTAGGATGGAGCTCACTCACCCAGCAAGGCTCCCGCGCAGGCTGCCTTTGGGCTGTCACAGTGGCATGCATTTCCGCCACTCCTTTCAGGTACCCTTCCTTGATCCCGCCTTAAGACATCCCAGTCTGGAATCTGCTGACCAGTTACTTTCCCCAATCCCAATTCCAGTTCTGCCTGCGCAGCTGCTGCACATTTTGACTTTGGGAAGGGAAAAAGCAGTCTCGGAAGTATTTGCCTCCAAAGTGGGATGAGAATGATCCTCAAGTCCAGTAGCTGTGAGCTACAAATCAGTCCTGTTCCACATGGCTGCTGGTTGGCTCCAAATGAAATAAACTCTTATTTTTATTCTGCAGTGCAAATTTGTTAACTTAAATATGATGTCCTTTCTCCTAAGGACACAGGGTGGGGCTTTTGTTTGTTTGTTTTTGTTTTTTGAGACAGGTGGTTTCTCTGTGTAGCCTTGGCTGTCCTGGGCTTGCTTTGTAGACAGGCTGGCCTTGAACTCACAGAGATCCACCTGCCTCTGCCTCCCCGAGTGCTGGGATCACAGGTTTTATTTATTTATTGACTAACATGAGTTCTGGGGGCTGAACTCAGATCTTTAGGTTTGCCTGCCTTTTACTTACTGACTGGGGGCCGTCTCCCCAGCCCTTGTTTTGGTTTTGAGACAGGGTCTTGCACAAACTCATAAAGATGCATAATCAGAAATAAAAATAGGAGCTGGAGAGATGGATTGTTGGTTAAGAGTACTGGCTGCTCTCTGTCTTTGTGTCTCTGTCTCTCTAGGGGACCTGGGTTTGGTTCCCCAAGCCAGTGTGGCAGCTCACAACTGTCTGTGACTCTAGTCCCAGGGATCTGATTCCCTCTCTAGCCCTCTGCAGCACCAAATGCATGTGGTACACAGCCAGAACTGTAGGCAAAATGTCCATATACATAAAAGCTAACAAATAAACTTCAAATAAAATAAATAAGTAAAAAAAAAAAAAAGAATGCCAGGCTGGGTGTAATGGTGCACGCCTGTAATTCCAGCCCTCAGTGAGGCAGAGGCAGGCAGACCTCTGTGAGTTCGAGGCTAGCCTGGTCTTCAAAGTGAGTCCAGGACAGCCGGGGCTTCATAAGTTAAACACAGTACTGAATAAAACCAAGCTCACGGCTGGGTAACAGCAGCACAGGCTGCAGTCCCGGGCAAGCCGGCTCCCAGGGTCCTTTGCCAAGGACACGTGTCCTTTGCCAGGCCTCTGTTTCTCACGCCCATGAGCTCTGTCAGAGAAGCCTTGCTCAGCCGTGTTCCTCCACCACAGGCTTCTCACCCTGCTGTGTCTGCACACTCACTTTCCAATACCACACAGCGTCCGACTCTCACAGCCCCTGTGTGTGCCCCTCCTGCAAATACCCAGACCCTGCACTTAGCCTGAATGTCTGCCACACCACAGACACACACACACACACACACACACACACACACACACGCTCACAGTGCACACATACACACCACACACCTAGCTCCGCACTACAGCTGCTGCTCACACTGAGGTAGTGTTTTTCACACATTCAAACCTGATCGCCAGCTCAGACTGAAAGATCCCCGGAGGGTATCTTCCGTCAGAGAGACCCCCTCCCAAGGAACAACGAGTCCATTCGGATGCAAACAGCAAGAGGCTTTTATTTTGATACACGGGTACCTGGGGCGAAAAGTCATTCGGGAGACTTCCGCGCCCCCTAGGTAGGAAGCTGGGGTTTTTATAGGGTTTTAGAGCAGAAGCACTGGTACAGAAGCGAGAAGCATGGTTACAGGGGGCTGATTGGTACATTTTCATGAGACCACGATTTGCGTCAAAGTTTGGCAGGGGCACCAAGATTGACCACCCCTTAACGTGGCCACCTGTTATTTTGTTTTTCCCTATCTCATCTGGAACAACCTCTGTCAGATATCCCATGAGGGTAGTCACAACAAGTTGTTTTTAACTCAACAGGGGCAGCCTGACCACAGATATCCCAAGTGGGTGACACAGCTAGGTTTCTCAGTAACTTTCCAGTTTCTCATCTGGCCTTCAGAGTTTTACAAAACAGTGGTGTCTCACAAAATGGCGTTAGCTATGTTTAACTTAGGGTGAGGCAGGGGTCTTTCAAGACCTGTGCACACTGATGTTGGGTTTCAGACCTGGGCCAGGTGTCTATTTAGCCAAAGCCTCCAGACCTGGCCTCCAGGTTCTCCCAGCATCCCTCAGTCCCTGCCTGTTACACGCCTTCTGCCCTGAACTCTCCAGCCTGGGGTGGAACTTCCTCTCCCTGACGGGCTCTTCACGAGATATTCCAGACACTTTGGTTCCCTGCTCTGCCTCTGTCTGTCTGTCTCTGTGTCTCTGTCTCTCTCTCCACGAGCTGCTTTTCTGTCTCCCTCTGCATGGCTCCTCCTGAGAGAGCAGTGAACCCCCTGAGAGTTACCCCCATAAACCTGCCTTTGTATACTCTAGTTGGGCTTGAACTGGCGCCTTTCGTAGGCCAAGAATGCATATCCATCCATCCGGACAGTAGCTAACACCACTGCTCCTCCCACCTAAGCCTTCCGAGCGGCTGGGCACCCAGCACACAGAGAGCTTTAGAACGCCCTTTCACAGAGAGGAGCTAAGAGGTTAGTCTAGCCAGCATGGAGGAGCAGAGGGAGGACCAGCTGAGTCACCGCACTTTATCTCTACCTGGCTGGCCCTGGAGCCCAGGGACTTTCCTGTCTCACCCCCAGCCCCAGCCCCGGGATTATGAGCTTACACTGTCACTCTTGGCGCTGTCTCTCTGTCTCTCTCTCATGTGGGTTCTGGGTGTTGAACTCGGGTCCTCCTGCTTGCCAGCTAGGCCACCCAGCCCTTATTTCTGCTTGAGAACGTTTTGCCACGCACCCCTTCTGGTGTTTGCTCTGTATGCTAGGCTAGTCTCCAGCTCTTGGCCCCTTCTACCTCAGCCCCCTGGGACTGTAGCCATGCACCACCACACACAGCGTATACACAACGTTTTTACCAAGAAAACTTGAGGTTCCAACTAAGGCCTCCCTTCCAAATTTGTAAGATCTAATAACAAAAATCAGGGAAATGCAAAAGCCGCCGTGTTTAAAAACAACACACACGTGTCTGGCTCTTTTGTCTGTTTTTGCGTTTTGCTGAACCACTGTGGTTGACATTAAGTGTGTTAATTTTGGCAGTTGAGGGTTTTAACTCTGGTCCCCGTGTCCCGGGAAGCTCACACGCCTAACCCAACTGCTGCTGCTTCATGCTTCATCCCTGGCTTCCCTGAGGTAGAGCTTTCCAGGGCGCAGTTCTAACAGAACACGGTGCCCTGCGCTGTTTAACCGGGGAGCAGGCCTGAGCAGCTGCTTGGAACAGAACTTGAGAACAAGCTCCTGAGGAGCAGGAGCCCAGCCCACTCGTGTCCCGTCGGCCTTCAAGAGCCCTCTCTCCGGCCTCCAGCTCCCACGGCCCCCTGGGTGGGGGCAGCCCAGATCCCGGGGGGGGGGGGGGGGGGGCTGTGTGTGTGCGCAGCAGGGTGGCTGGGGCTTTGGTCCGCTCCTGTCCGGGGCAGCTTTTTCTCAGCTCCTCGCGCCGGTCCTGATGGGAAGCTCTTCCTTGGAATCTCTCCAGCAAACGCAGACTGCTCGGGGTGAGCAACTTAGTGAGAGGGGCCAGGGAGACGGCTCGGTGGTCACGAGGGCTTGCTGCTCAGGCAGAGGACTTCGTGGGAGCTCAAAACCTCCACTCGCTCCTGTTCCAGACGTGACGCCCCTGCTGGCCTCCGCAGGTACTGTTCGTATGCACTCGGTGCTCAGGACTACACAGACCCCACACCCATAAAATAAATAAGATAAAATGCTGTGGGGGTAACCTACCCCACACACCGTAGTAACTGGCTGTGACGGTGCGTCCCTGTGTCGGCAGCGCCACTTGCTGGCAGGATACGTAACCGTCTGTCGTCCTCGCTTGCTCTAGGGGAAATCATGCAGCCCTCAACCGGACCTAAAGCACACCAAGGGGTACGTGTGTTGGGGGCGTGGTCCTGCTGCTGATTGGTTCAGAGTGGGTGAACTGTGGAGCCACGCCCACTATGCTAACAGCTTCTTTGTCGGAGGGAGGAACGCGGCTCTTGGGGCTGGAGCTGGGGCAGGGGGATAGAGCGGAATAGGACCAGGGCAGGGAGGTCCGGGGAGTCTAGATGGCGGCCGAGGGACTGCCTCAGCAAATAGCCTAACCTGTTCTAACCTTGTCTCCGTGTCTTCATTATTAAACCTCCAGGACCTCCAAAAGCTCCCAAAACAACCAACGATTAAGAAATTGAGTCAGGGGGCTGGAGAGACGGCTTAGAAGGTAAAAGCACTGGCTGTTCTTCTAGAGGTCCTGAGTTCAAATCCCAGCAATCACGTGGTGGCTCCCAACCATCTGTAATAGATCTGGTGCCCTCTTCTGGAGTGCAGGTGTACATGCAGGCAGAACACTGTATGCATAATAAATAAATAAATCTTTAAAGAAGAAAGGAAAAAGAAATTGAGCCAGCCGTGGTGGCACACATCTTTAATCCTAACACTCAGGAGACAGAGGCAGGTGGATCTCTGTGAGTTCAAGGCCAGTCTTGACTACAAAGTGAGTCCAGGACAGCCAAGGCTGTCTCAAAACCCTGTCTCAAAGTGTGTGTGTGTGGGGGGGGGGGAATTAGGGCTGCAGTGTGTGACTGCTTTCTTGCTGTCCTGAAGAGAACCAACGCTCAGTTCACAGATCACAGCCACTTTTTCATTAGTGTGAGGGGACTGGATCCCCACTCTGGTCTCCACGGGCCCCACCCACCCACTCCCACAAAGTAGGTAACAAGTTTACTGTCCAGAGGGCCTGACCTTGGATCCCCACCGCACACATGGAAAGCCATCGGGACGGCTGCCCTGGTCATGTTGGGGAAACGGAGGAAGCGCCTCCCTGTGCTCAGTGACCAGCCTGCCTAGCTGAGCTGGAGGGAGACTGACACAGCTAGGTCACCAGGGAAGAGAGCCTCACTCGAGAAATGCCACGTGTGAGGGCCCAGCCCACTGGATTCTGTTTCGTGCCTGGGCAGGTGGTCCTGGGTGTGTAAGAAAGCAGGCTGAGCAAGCTGTGTCCCCACAGCATCTGCTTCAGTCCCTGCCTCCAGGCTCCTGCTCTGACTTCCCTTGGTGGTAGACCGTAAGCGTAAGCCAAACAAACCCCTTCCTTCTCAAGTTGCTTTTGGTCATGTGCTTTCTCACCCTTACAGCAACAGAAAGCAAACTGGGGCACCCAGCCTTGACCCCTAACCTCCACAGGTTCAGGTGGGTGTGCACACCTGTTCACACACAAATAACTACATCTATTTTAAAGGAAATCAGTCAGGGTCTGGGTAGCTTTGGGTTCACTTCTGGCAGACATCCATTTTTTTTTTCTCTCTCTCTCTCTTTGAGGCTTCAAACGTTTCCTCTGATAAACTGAGGTCTCCATCCCCAGTGAGCTGAAAACCTGGGCTACATCCTAGAGCCGCTGATGGCAGAAGCATTGGAGGCATCAGGCCTCTGATAAGCTGGGCAAGGTGCCTGCTGTCGTCCCCGAGTCTTCCACCTGGCTCTCTGCAACAAGCCAGGGATGGCACTCAATAACAAGGCCAGCTGCTGAAATCTCCCAAGAGCCCTCCCTGGCTCGCACTGTCTCTGTAGGCGCCAGCCCCGTCAGCCCAGTTCTTTCTTTTACTTTTTATTCCTGTGTATGTGTGGCTGGCGGCCAGAGGCGTCAGGTCGTCTGGGGTTGGAGTTACAGCTGGATGTGGGCCACTGATGCTGGTACTGGGAACCTCACTAAGCCATCTCTCTACCCCTCATGGCAATTTGATGGGTGGTGGGCAGAGGTCCAAGGAACCGGAGTGTGGGAGCTGCCATCTTGACTCCCTGGTCAACTTCAAAGTGACCTTCCTGTCAGCATTTGCTTTGGGTTCAGGGTAGAAGCTGAGAAAACTCACATCAGACACAGAAGCTTAAAATGAAAGCTTTCTTTTCCGAGCTCAGGGAGGCAGCCAGTTCAGGATCTGAACCATGTCCCGGAGGGGAAGCTGTATTGCATATTTTAAGGGTGAAAACCGACAAGGCAGGTATCATTGGTGAGGGTCCGGGCCAAACTTTAACATGATGGGTTGAGCAAGGAAGTTTCTGTTGGAGGCTGGGCCTCACCCAGGACACCTACCCTCAAGGCCTTTAACTATTTTCCAAGATGTTCAGTCTGGAATCCAAGGACCTTAATTTATCCTCCTAGACATTTGGTGCGGAGCTCAAGGTGATGAGGGAACAAAGAAGTGGGTCATTTGTCTGCAGTAAGTGAGGGCTTGGCAGGCAATATATTTTTACAACCTAGGCATCTCGGTTTAAGTAACAGCAAGTTAAAAAACATTTTTTTAAAACCAGTTAACAGTTAGAAGGGGCCAGAAGGGAGACGGCTAAGCAAGCCTGGGAATGTGAACCTAGTTTGACCTTGCTAGCAAATCGGAGACAACATATAAGAGCTGCTTGGAGAAGGCTGGGCTCAGGACAGGGGCTGCAGAGTCTTGCACATGCTCTGTAGCCATCTGATTTCAGAGGGCTGTAGCGGGAATCTAGGTTACTGTCTCACTAGACGCCACAGCAGAAGTTCTCAACCTGTGGGTCCCACTATGAATCCTAGTGTAAATACCTTCCTAATGCTGCAAGCCTTTCATGGGTTACTGAGATCCCCAAACAGAAAATTCTTTTTCTTCCCACTTCAAAACTGTAATTTTGTTGCTGTTAGGAATTGTAATATAAATATCAGTTTTCCAATGACGTTAGGTGACTGTTGTGAAAGGACTGCTCGGCCCAGAGGGGGTCGCAACCCACACGTTGAGAACCCCCAAGTTACTTTGTGGATGAAACAGAGCTTGAAAAAGACCTGAAGCCTGCGGGATGAAGGCCCAGCGCGACTCAGAAGCCTGCTACCCTCTAGCAGCTGCAGCCTGAACCTCGGAAGAACAAAGTCGGTTTTGCTGTTTTTGCTGGCTTGTTCCCACGTGTGCAAGGGCACATTCGCTTGAGTGTGCATCGCTGTAAAAGGCAGTAGTTGACTTTAGGCGTCTTCCTTCATTGCTCTCTGTTGTTGAACCTGGAACTCACCAACTAGGACTCGTTCTTTGGCCAGTGAGTCCCCGGGAACTAACTGCCTCAGCTTCCCAAGGGCTGAGATTACAGCGGGCCACCGCACTCCGGTCCATATTCTGACATTCAAGGTTTTGCCGGCCATGAATTTTATTTTATTCTCCTTCTCCTTATTTTGTCTTTTTTTCAGAGCTGAGGACTGAACCCAGGGCCTTACACTTGCAGGGCAAGTGCTCTACCATTGAGCTAAATCCCCCTCCCCCTCTTCTCTTTTTCTTTTTCAAGACAGGGTCTCTCTGTGTAGCCTTGGCTTTCCTGGACTCACTTTGTAGAGCAGGCTAGCCTCAAACCTACAGAGATCTGCTGCTGCCACTGCCTCCCTAGTTCCAGGATAACCATAGGGAGATTGTCTCAAAACAACAAAAACCTAAACAAAACAACAAAAGAAAAGAAAGAAGCCGGGCAGGGCGTGGTTGCACACACCTTTAATCCCAGCACTCAGGGAGGCAGGGGCAGGCGGATCTCTGTGACTTCTAGGCCTGCCTGATCTACAATGCTCGTCCAGGACAGCCAAGGCTACACAAAGAAACCCTGTCTCAAAGAAAAAAAAAAAAAAAAAAAGATGAAACAAAACAACAACAAAAAGTACCATTATGGCCACTTTTGTTCATGTCTTTGAAAATTATAATTTGGGCCAGTGATACGGCTCAGTGGGTAAAGACGCTTGCTGCTGCCAGGTCTGATAACTAGAGTCCCAGGAATTTCCGTTGCGGAAGCAGAAAACCAACTCCCTCAAGTGCTGACCTCCACATATGCCCGCTGGCACTTGCACCCTCAAGCAAACACATACAAATAAATAAATATATAAATGCAAAAGAAATAATATAAAAGGGAGAAGTAATAAAAGGGTTGAGGGGGAGATTTCTCCCTAAATGATTCAACATGAAGCATGAAACTCTTAAGATCTGGGATTCTGGATTCAGTCACAGCCCTCTTCTGCTCCTAGTGTCCAGTATCTTCTGAGGTTCTGTTCTCGAGACTGGGTTTCTTTGTGTAGCCTTGACTGTCCTGGAATTCAGGGATCTGCCTGCTCCAGCCTCGGCTGGGACTGAAGGTGCACACCACCACCGCCCAGCTCGCGATATCTTTGTTTTTGAGACAGTCTCACTATATATCCCTGGCTGGAACAAAACTCGGTATGGAGAGCAAACAGGCCTTGAATCCAGAATTCCTTCCCCCTCTGCCCTGCAGTGCTGGGAGTAAGAGCGTTGGCCACCACACTCGGCTGTGTCTTACATCCAATGGATGCAGAACAGTGAAGTGGGGTGCGGACAGTCCTAACTGGAAGAACGGCCTGAGTCTCTCCTGCCCCTCAAGTTCTCAGGGGTGATTGACTGTCCCGTCAGGCCAGCATTTGGGGTGACTAAGCCAAGAGCGTTGCAGCGAGCGAGAGACCCGCCTGGGCTATACAGAGTGGAAGGCGAACCCGAGTGGCCTTGTCTCAAAAAAAAAATAAACAAAAATGAAAATACTAGGACCACAAGTTCACAGCACGTGTCTGAGAAGACGCAACGGAAACCGAGCCGGCGCCGCCATGTTCGTTCCCACTGAGCATGCGTACAGGCACGCACGCTCCCTCCCGACCAATCCGATGGCACGCTGTACGTCGGGGCGGGGCTTCCGCCGACACATGCGCACGGCCGGCCTGGGCCTCTTCCTTCTCGCCGGCCGCCGCCGACATGGTGAGTGTGTGTGCTGGGGGCTCCGAGCGCGGCTGCCGTGACGCTCGCCCTCCGCCGCGGGCGGGCGGGCCCGGGCGTGGAGCGGCTCTGCGCGAGCCGGGCCGCGCGTGGGGAGGCTGCGGGGCGCGGGATCCAGCCCTCGGGAAGCGCGGCCCGCGGTCGCGTGGAGGGACCCCGCCGGGCGCCCGGGCCACGCGTGCGCAGTGGCCGGAGTTGCCGGGCGCGGTCCGGGGGATGGCGGCGCTGCTGCGGCCTCACGGCCTCCCTTCGCTCGTCCATTTTTCTCGGGACCGGGGAGTGGGTCGGGCTCGAGCAGTTTATCGCGTGAGGATTGAAGGGAGAGTACAAGGCGGGAGAACACAAGGATGGGTCAGAGCAAGTCGAGGTGGGAAGATGACCACGGGACGGACCTCTTAGTTTAAAAACCGCTGCTTAGTAAGTGCAAGTCCGGCCCGAGGGCGGCTCTGAGCCCCGTGTTGCCGGTAAGCGGTGCAATATTTAAAGCCAACCCTTGTTTCTTCTCACCCTGTTGTAGGTGTTCAGGCGTTTCGTGGAGGTTGGCCGGGTGGCCTACGTCTCCTTTGGGCCTCATGCTGGAAAGCTGGTCGCAATTGTGGATGTTATTGATCAGAACAGGGTACGTGTGGGACGAGGCATTTTGTACCTTTTATGTGACGTGGCAGTAAGCTTGACAGCACCCCGTACACGGTGCTGAGGGAAGGGAGAGTGGTCCTCGGGTGGAGTTCTTCAGGTTACAGCTTCACCTTTGAGGACGCACTGGGCACAGGCTTTGAAGCGCAGAGTTCGCTCACCTTAGAAGACTAACCACCAGGTAGGTAGGCAGACGTTTTTTAGGCTTGGCCAAAATGCAGATGAGTTTGAGGCAGCCCTGAAAGGAGTTCAGGGGCTGGAGAGACCGCTCTGTTGGCAGAGTGATTGCCAAAGACTGCGGAGTCCCAGCCCTAAAGTTAGGTTGGTGGCTCCTGTTTTCTCAGCCCGTGTTGGGGGTGGAGGTGGGAGAACCTGGAGTTCAGCCCTGCCAGGACCAGAGGTTACATGGTTTTCAGCCATCCTGAACCTCAGGTACCGATCGGAGAGCCTTGGTTTTTGTATTCCAGGCGTTGGTGGATGGACCGTGCACGCGGGTGAGGAGGCAGGCTATGCCTTTCAAATGCATGCAGCTCACCGACTTCATCCTCAAGTTCCCACACAGGTAACACCCGGCGCTGAGCTGCTCTCCAGTTTCATCCCCTTGACTATACAGATGATTCAGAGCCAACCCAGAAGAGGAATTTACATGTAGCAAACAGATCTTATATACTTAAAATTTCCGTCATGGAAGTTACCTGTACAGGCTATTTCATACAATAAATTCAATGAGAAAGTCTCCTCTTGGTTCCAAAATCATGTTTGTTCTGTTGCTGCTACTGTTGGGCAGAACAGAATCGAACCTATGATAGTGTCTGTTGGGAACAATGAGCAGTAGTTAGGTTGGCTTGTGGTGGTTTTTTAAAATTTGTTTGGTTTTGGTGTTAAAATGGGATTAGTGTGTGCTACTATGCCCCTGCTTCAAAGGTGCAAAAAGTTCCTGTGATTTGTGTTTTGGTTACAAAGTGTTTAACATAAAGAATGTGTTTACAGCTTAGAAGAAAGGAAGGCAGTAGAGATTGTGTGCTTTTTAAATTTTGTTTTCTCTTAGAAATACAGATTTTTAAAAAAAGCAAGCTAAAACTGCTGCACTGTGGTTGTCAAATCAGCAGTGTTCTTGTGCCGTGCGTGGAGCATCTGCTGTTCTGTACTGCCACAGTAGATCCAATTTCTGTGGTTCAGGAGGGGTGGGGTGTTAGCAGCCACTTTGCAGGAGTGGCTGCAGGCAAATCTTTAGGGTTCAAAGAAGTAATAAAGTTTCTGGTGGTTAAGAAATTTGTCTGAGGTACAGCAGGCCTTTAATCCCGTACTTGGGAGGCAGAGGCTGGTGGGTCTCTTGAGTTGGGGGCAGCCAGGGCTACACACAGAGAAACTGTCTCAAAAAAATAACTTGGCCAGGTTGGTGGTTAAAGTAGAAACAGTGTGAGGAGTAGCTTTGTTAAAAGGAAGGACATGGCTTTATGTACACATATGTAAGAGGCAGCAGATGTGCTCAGAGGTGATTTTCAAATCTTTGAATTTTTTCTTTATTTTTTGACTTGACCTGCCATAAAGCTGATTGGCTCATGTGTGGTCTTGCTCTCCACAGTGCGCGTCAGAAGTATGTACGAAAAGCTTGGGAGAAGGCAGACATCAATACAAAATGGGCCGCGACAAGATGGGCCAAGAAGATCGATGCCAGAGAAAGGGTAATGGTGCACAGCCTCTGTTCTGGGGGGAGGGGTGTGTGCTGACACATGACAGGAGAGAGCTCTGCTTTATTCTTTCAACAGAAAGCCAAGATGACAGATTTCGATCGTTTCAAAGTCATGAAGGCAAAGAAAATGGTAAGTTTTCAGATGTATGTTTTTTGTTTGATGCAGGGTGATAAGGGAACAGTAGCCATTCCCTGTTTGATGGTGCTGCGGGTGCTTGAATTTTATAGTTTCTTAGATTACTGTTTAGGTCGGGGCCGGCGAGAGAGCGTGGTGGGCAGAAGTACCCAGTGCAGGCCTGAGACCTGAGTTGTTGACTAGGAAATACTATCCTTGGTTAATTTAGTTGTATAAAAGAAGCAGTTTAATTATTTTTTGTAACAATGGGCATAAAGCAAGTTTTGTTTGAGCCTGCAGCCAATGGTCTTCCTGTGTTTTTGCAGAGAAACAGAATAATCAAGACGGAGGTCAAGAAACTTCAAAGAGCTGCTATCCTGAAAGCTTCTCCCAAAAAGGCACCTGTTGCTAAGGCTGCCATCGCGGCAGCTGCAGCAGCAGCGGCTGCTGCTAAGGCTAAAGTCCCAGCCAAGAAGGCAACAGGACCTGGCAAGAAGGCCCCTGCCCAGAAGGCTGCAAGTCAGAAGGCAGCGCCTCCTGCCAAAGGTCAGAAGGGTCAGAAGGCCCCAGCCCAGAAAGCAGCTGCTCCAAAGGCAGCTGGCAAGAAAGCGTGAGGCCGCACAGGGAATAAAGCTTTTTTGACACATTGGCAAATCTCATGTGTGGGTTCTAAGCTTGTCGCCGAGTGGGCAGTAGAACGCTGGTGGGTCTGTAATTAAAATTCACGCTACCCAGGCCTTAGTATTTAGTAGTCAAATTGACCCTGTCCCTTGTACCAATAAGTGTATGTCCCACAAACAGGTGGCGTTCCAGTCTACTGCGATTCTTTAAAGACAGTGGGGCTGGGCCATAGTTAGTGGTAGAGAGTGCCTGTGTTTTGTGTCCTGTTTCTAGGAGTTGGTTGGAAGGAAGCTTGGTCCTTGTGAAAGGATGGAGTGGAATCCAGAAAAGCAGAAGGTGTCAATTGTATAGGAAGTAGGGGCAGGGGAGATAATTTGTGTGATTATTCCCAGCAAACTGGGGGCTTTTTACACCTAAGCTGGGTGGGGTGCTGGAATAGAATCTGGAAATTACTTGGGTTAAGGGAGACCATTGTGTTAGCAGCTTTGTGGCTCTGGATCCATCCCTGAGGTGGCAGGCGGAGGACTGAGGGTAGGTTCCTGCTGCTCCTAGGAAGAAGTGCAGTGCTGAAGGTAGCTCTTAGGGGCATGAGGCCCAGCATTCTGGAGGCAGAGGCAGGCCTGGTCCACATAGAGTTCTAGAACAGTCAAGGCTACACTGGAAACCATCTTGAAAACCAAAAGTGGGTGTGGGGGCTGTTGGAGGCCAGCCAGGGCTGCACAGTTGAGGCGCAGGGCCCTGGAAAAATTCAAGACTGAGAAGTGACAAGTGAACCATGAGGTAGGCCACATGGTAAGAACTGGTACTTCAGTTCGGCCAGCCCTGGTTGGCTTGCAGAGTGGGGAGGAAGTTGAAGATGCTCCCAGGTTCAGGCACCTTGGGGTGCACCTTGCCCAGCTGTCAGGAGTGTGATGGCCCTGTATCTCACAAACCTGATCATGGGCTCATAGGTATGTTTGTCTCACCAGGGTTAGGATTATGAAAAGGAACGGAGATTTTCTCATTCTCCACTCTAACCATTACTCTGAGCTCACCCCACAGAATTAAGTAGAAAAAACTGGCTGATTAACCAGCACCTTACTGGTACCCCAGAGCATTGTAGGCAGGGAAAGAGCCCTAACAGGTGGTGGAATTGTAGGTAACCCAGAGAAGGTCTTCCTGGGAAAGGTTGTGGGAAGGTGGACAGCATGGAGGATCTCCAGCCTTGCCATTTGGGGATCCTGGTCCACACGTGGGTGAGGCTGGAACAGGTATTTCAACCACCAAGAGGTTAGGTGTAGCAGGTTTCTCCCAGGGTTGGGAATTGAAAAGGACTCCAGGAAGTGGATTGGGCACCAGAGCAGACGGGATGGGTTTAGCAGAAGAACCTGAGGTCAAGTGAGGTTGGAGGGGGAGACATGGAGAAGAGCCTGGAAGCCCGTTTCAGAAGCATACTTGGTTAGTACAGTGAGGGGTTGGTGGTTGGAATTATGATTAAGGATTTCCCAACCTTGGGACTGCAGAGGACTTGCTACCTTTCAGAAAATGAGGTCTCTGTTTGCCTTTCCGGCTTCCAACTCCTGAGCTCCAGAGGACTTCCTGCCCTAACTATTCTTCAGTATACATTCTCAACCACCACACCTGCTTTTCTTGATTAAACTAAAAAATAGTTTGAAGCGGGGTTCAGGTAGTCCACGCTGGCCTTGAACTTCCGATCTCTGACTAGGCCTTTAAAGTGCTGACATTACAGGTGTTTGCCACCGTGCCCAGTTAGAAATAAGCTCTACTTTTTTTGCCTTTTTATTTTTACTGCTTTTGTTTTTGTTTTGTTTTTTTTTTGAGGCAGGATTTGTCTTTAGCCGTGGCTGTCCTGGAGCTCTGTAAACCAGGCTGCGTTTGAACGCAGATCCACCTGCCTCCGGAGTGCTGGGATTAAAGGCTGTGCCACCACTGCCTGGCTGCGCTATCATTCTTATGCAAGTGAATGTTTTCGGGAATGTACCACAAGTGTCAGGTGTCTGAGGTGTGACCCCTGGAACAGGAGTTACAGATGGTTGTGAGCCACCGTGGGAGTGAGCCATTTTCCCAGCCCCCTCATTAAAATACTGTTTAAAAATTCTTTTGAAGATTTATCTGTTCTTTACACTGTGTTCTGCCTGCGTGTGTGCCGGCAGGCCAGGAGAGGGATTTGAAAGTGTGGCTATGCTCGTGAGGGGACGTCTGATTGGCTGGAGCTGAACTGAGCCACCTGGGTGCTTTTTGCTGACCCGGCCAAGTCCTTTTTCCAGCCGCATCAGCGTGAAAAACTGCACACTAACGGCCCAGGCTTTATTTGCAGAGGTGTGACCTTTTTTCCCCCCGTCAATGTCGCTATCTAAAATTGGTGCCAGAGAAATCGCGAACTTGTATAATTTACTCCCGGAGTTCCGGGCTGGGCGCGCCACCTGACCTCCCAGTGCGCACGCGCCCTGAGCCACGCAGCAGCCCCTCCTACTCCCGCAGAACGTCAGGCGGGCGGGCGGCGTTGCCACCGAGACGAGGCCTCCGCACGGGCTGGAGCGGCCCGTGCGCACACGCGCTTCCGGGCCGGCGGCGTGGCGGGCGAATTGGTCCTCGGCTCTGCGGCCCGTGCCCGGTCAGAGGCGGGACTTTATGCCTTCCCAGCCCGCAACGGGCGTCCCTGTGGGAGCCCCGTGCCCCGGAGTGCACTGGCCCCCTGGGGGCGCTCCTGCCAACGGCACAGGGGCGCCGACCATCCCTGTGCCCCTCAGAGGCGCCCCGTGAGCGCGCAGCAAGCCTGCGAGGGATGAAGAAGGCTCCTGGGTGGGGGTGTCCGAGGAGGCTGGGCGTCCCTGGAGGCTTCAGTGACACAGGGCAAGGTCCCAGCGCTCATGCTGTCCTCTTGGCTTCTAAGGTGCTACTCATCCATGGCCAGAAGGCGGGGCATGGAGCCGGGGGCACCAGCCATTCTCCAAACCGCTTGGCCTCTGGTGAGTTAGCTTCCTCTCGCCTCACACTAGCTGTCAGTCATCCGAAAGGCCGGAGGACTCCTATGGCCAGGCGTGGCCCGTGTAAATATGTAATGGAGGAAATAAGTATTGGGAGCGGTGAGGCTTCCGTTGCAGACACTGGTGGAAGATAGGAGACCCACGCCTGGACACCTCCTGAGTGTGGGAGCGCCGAGTGTCTGCAAACGAGATTCGCCTGTAGAAGTTCTTTACTGAGCTCGTTGTGTTCGTTGCCAGTAGGATGTGCTGATAGAGGCGGAAGCAGGAATGTCATGAGCTGGGAGCCAGCCTGGGCTGCATCTTTGTGTTCCATCGTCTAGAGTGCCTGCTGCTCTTCCAGAGGAACGAAGTTTGGTTCCCAGAGTTCCTGCTGGGCTTTTCCCAGCCTCCTGGAACTCCAGTTCCAGGGCAGCTGGTGCCCAGCTGGTCTTCTGGTCTCTGGGGGTGCCTGCAGGTGTGTGGCAGACACTGACCACAAGTCTGTCCGTCCATCCGTTCAGAGTTTGCTTCATCTTTACATTGTGGATGTGTCCTCAAAAGATCAGTGTTCTGTGTGTATCCATTTTATTTTACCCCACTCCCCCTCATTTTTGTGTGTAAGAGTATGCCACAGAGGGTGTGTGCAGGTCAGATGACAACCTTCTACCTTTTGGGCTCAGGGCTTGAACCCAGGTTGTCATGGTAGGCAGCAAGTACCTTTACCCATTGAGCCATCTGGGGACGGCTGGGAATGTTTCCTGCAACCTGTGGGTTCTCTCCACAGACGCTTTGAGTATTGAGTTTAGGAGATTTATTTATTTTATGTAGTTACAGACAGTTTTAAGCTGCCATGTGGGTGCTGGGAATTGAACCCAGGTCCTCTGGAAGAGCAGCCAGTGCCCTTGACCACTGAGCCACCTCTCCAGACCCCTGCTTTCTGGGGCTTTGTCATGCAAAGTGCACATACTCTGTTCACTGCAGTGAAGTCATACTTTACTACGTGGGTGGAGAAGCCTTGGACTTATTACACATTTCATTTGAAATTAACTTTTTGGTCACTGAACTCAGAAAATATGTGCTGTTGCTATTGTTTTTTGTGACTCAGATTTAGTTCTGTGAGCCCGCTGAGGTGAGACCTGCTGTTAGAGGAAGCCAGAACACACTTCTTTTCAGAGAGCTAGCTTTCTACAGGACAGGAAGGTGCGGTTTCCAACACACCGACTTTTCCCGAGATCGGTGGCTGTATACGGCGGCTGGTGCTGGGGAGTCTGAAAAGAAGCCAGGGGAGGAACAGCTAGTTCCTAAGTTCTGCGCTGTGGATGCGGTCAGGGTAAATGATACCGAGCTGTGATCAACTCTGCAGAAAAGCTGCTGGCACCTGGGGCCCAGGACTTGAGCAAATCAAATTGTGCTCAGCAGGAGGCTTACTTCTTGCTGGCTGGTTTTCGCGGTGTGCTGCTGGAAGGCATTGTGCAGGCTGCCAGGGGTGGGGTCGTCAACAGTGCTAGCCTGCTGTGAACACTGAGCTACAGTAATGGCGAGCACGGCAAGATGGCTCCTGGGAGCAGCAGTGGGCCGTGTAACCAGCTGCTTTCTGACTGGCTTTAAGGCTGGTTCCGCAGGAGGTAAAGGCATGCCTCGTACCACACACCTGGCCGCAGACCCAGGTTTAGGGGACCCAGGAGGTAAGCTGAACTAGGGTTCAAACTGCCCGGTGAGCTCATATATCTCTACCTGCACATTAGTGCATCTCAGACTGCGTCAGGGAAGGTTCTTTGTGCAGGGGATGGAGGTTAAGGCAGAAACCCACAGCTGGTCAAAGTGCAGAGAATGAACATAGGCGCATGCTCAGCCACACTCAAGACTCAGAACCATCGTGGAAGAGTGTGGAGAGTTTGTCAGAACCAGAGGTCATGGAGGGCCAGGGTGAAACAGGACCCTGTAGTCACAACCCCATGGCTGCTATGGTGGCCCACGTGTGACCCACACAAGAACTCAGGCCACTCAGCATTGGGGGGGGGGGCTCATGAGCTCCCCCACACTAGCTGAGGTGCTATGGACAGTGGGTGCTTCCTCGGAGAGAGACTGGGTTTCCGTAAGGGTGTGGTCCCTAGTCAGCTGAACCATGAGCAGCACAGGGTGGGTTTGGAGGAGATAACACACGTGACAGGACACTGGGTTGGTGAGGATGAAGGGTGGATCTGGGAGGAGTTGGGGGGGGGGGGGTGGGGGATGACTATTATCAAGATACAGTGTACACCTGTGTGACATTCTTAAAGGGGAAGGGGCAAATAGCATGGGAACCGGCAAGCACAGGCTTTCCAGATTCTCGGTGGGAAAGAGGATTTGGCATCGCTTACAGCTCCATTTTACCTTTGGCCACATTTTGAGAAAATTATGTTTCTAAGAGTGAAAGGAAGCAGGGTGTCTCTTCCATTTCTGAATTGACAGTCCTTTGAGACGACAGCAGCACCCGTGGAAACAGATAAAAGATGGCATGAGGTGAAATTTGTTTGGCTGGACACACAGGGACGACAGGAGAGTTTGGCTTGTCCCCCTGGAGACCCTGTGAGCCCTTCACTCTGTGATCCAGCTGGAATGCAGACACACCTAGTATACGCCTTTAATCCCAAACAATGAAGGTAAAGTTAGTAGAAGGAAGCACACATGTTTGAAAGTGATTCTAATTGAGTGGCAGGAAAGGTGACAAATCAGAGAAAGATTTGAAAGAGTAGGACACACCCAACTCTCATGAGAACAGAGAGGAGAGAGGGGAGCAGAGAGAGGGGAGTTTTACCGGGAGCATTTTACAGAGACAGGTTGAAGGGAGAACAAGCTAGACAGAATGAGCCAGAGAAGGAGGAGTCAGAAGATTAGACCAGGTTGCTGGACTTGGTTTGAGGTCAAGCAGAGCAGTTCAGTCAGAAGCTGAGAGAAGCCAGATTGAATCAGTCAGAGGAGAGGAGTTTGAGCCAGAACAGCTGAGTTGAACCAGCCAGCCCAGAGCTCAGTAAGAACAAGGGTGAGCTTATTCAGTAGTGAGTCTCAGAGGCTGAAAACACTGTAGGCCTAGGTTAGATTGTACGGAGGCTAGAAGCTTTCAGGACTAGGCCTAAGTCAGGAGACGGAGGCAGTGAGCCTCCAAGACAACAACTGAATCAGGAGAATAAACGTTCCTTTTACAATTATTGAATTGGTGTTATTTATATACTTCGTAGAAGTGATAGGTGTTTGCTGTGGGTTATGTGGCTTACCTGTGTCCCCTGATCTTTTTTCCAGAGCACTGATTCCTGTACCAGGGTCACTAGGAACACCGGCCCCCTGGAAGGGTCACTGGGGACACTGTCTCCTGAAGGGGTTAGTGTATGTTGCCAGGAGACAGTTCTCAGGAGAGTCAGCATCTTCCTTCCCTAGGACTTCCTGCCCTGATGCCGTTTGCCCTGCTGTTATGTAGCCAAGGTGGCCCCCACCACAGGCCAGACCAGTAGCTCCAGAACCAGAGTTAAATATACTCTTTATAAAGTGTCCTTGGATTTTTTTTATTACAGCCCCAGAAAGATGGACAGATACAGCATGTCTGAATGTGTCATAGCCTGAGGCATTCATACACACGTCATGAGATTCCATCAGCGATGAGATGGATAGCGACCATTTGGTTAACGTTTTCACCAGGTTTCTGTCGGTTATGTTTTATTTTGTAATTAAGACATGCCTGTGTGGGTGATGTGAGCACACATATACCATGACACACTTAAGGAGGGCAGAGGAAAGCTTCGGGGAGTCAGTTCTCTCCTTAATTCTGTTTTGAGGCAGGGTCTCTCCTGTTGTGTCTGCCGCTGGGCTGTTGTGAGCTGCGTCCTCTTCCCTCTGCCGCAGAGGCACACTGCTCTCCTGGCTGCTCACATGGGTGCTGGCGCTTGAATCCCAGTCATCCAGCTTTTGTGGCGGTACTTTCATACACAGAGCCAGCTTGCTGCTGCCAGTCAGCGGCTTTATGGGAGATGGCCTGGATACAGTCCAGTCTCGTCTGGAACCCCGCCCTAGTGTGTGAATAAAGATGATTCATATCTATCTGTACATTAGTTGGAGCATGAGATAGAAGCTGAATTGTGTTTTATAGTTCTACTAAATTATTCTTGACAGCAAATAGCTGCAGCGTGCCAGCCAACTGCACACAAATTATCCAGTCCACTGACTGACAGACCAGACGGACACTGGGAGAACCCTGCCCAGTGTCTGAGCTGAGCCACGAACAACACCAGGAGGATGGAGGGAATTCAGACTGGGGCCTGCCGTCCTCAGTCAACATGCCTGAGACCGTGGCTGGGACCACCCTCCAGGCTCAGGATCTGGAAACCCTCTGGTGATGTGTATGTGTATTCACACGTGCCCACGCGTGTGTGCTCACAGACTTGCCAGTGCTCACTAGAGGCCAGAAGAAGATCAGGCCTCCTGGAGCTGGAGTTCCCGGTGGCCGTGGCTGCTGTGGGAACGGCCGGCACTCGGTGCTCCTGACCCCTGAGCCCTCTTTTCAGGCCCTGCACACAGAGACTGAAGAGTTTGAACAGGAGGATGTCACTTCCATCGGCCCAGGTCACACACATCCCCTTGCAGCAAGACCCAGAGAGGGCCACACCTGAGTCTCAGCACAGCTTCCCCGTGAGGGGGTGAAAGGCTGGGGTGTTTGCTCCTGGTCTTCTCATGAGGGCGTCATATGTACTGAGTGTGTCCTCTGGTCTAGCCTCCCCCCTCCCCCGCCCTGAGCCAGGCTTTCCTGTAGGTCAGACTGCCCCTGAACGCCCGCTCCTGCTCCACCCAGCAAGTCTTCAGCTTCTGGTTGGTGCTCTCTGCTGGCGTCTTTCCTTTGAGCCAGGATCTCACCATGTAGCCTGAGCTGACCTCAGACTTGGGGTGCTGGCGTGACAGCTCTGTATCTTGCTACTTATAGATACCAATTCACTCTCTGGTTTTGTTTTGTTTTGACACCAGGTCTCATGCAGTCCAGGCTCCCCTCACACTCACCAGGAAGCAGAAGGTGACCTTGAACTCCTCACCCTCCTGCCTCCAGCCCTCTCAGAGGCTGACTATAGGTGTGCAGTGCCTCATGCCTGCAGCAGGAGCTCTGCCCGGACTGAGCCGCACCCACAGACCCACGTCTACTTCCTTTTCTTAAGATTTGTTTGCTGTGTTCATTACGTATGCAGTGTTCTACCAGCACACCAGAAGGGCCATGTGCGTGCTGGGAATTGAACTCGGGACCTCTGGAAGAGCAGGCCGTGTTCTCAACCTCTGAGCCATCTCTCCAGCCCCATGTCTACTTTAAGTTAGCTTTCTTGGTAATATTTGTCCATGGAGCCATGCACATTTTTTATTGCTGTGTGGTAATCTGGATGCTATTTTAGTGTAAATGTCAGAAAGCACATAATTTCATTTATAAATATGTCCGTAGGGCCAGGCCTAGTATGTCGCACACTTTTGATCTCAGCACTTGGGAGGCCAGCCAGGGCCAGCCAGGGCCAACCCTGTCATAAATAAGTAACTCCAGGATAAGGAGTCTAACTAGATCTTACCTTAAACTGGTCATGGAGACACAACCCTCCCATATCAGCACTCTGGAGACTGAGGCAGGGGGATCATAACTTTGAGGCCAGCATGGGCTACAGCATGAGTTCCAGGCTGTTCTAGGCTACACGGCACAAAAAAAACCAAAACTAAGACAAAAAGCAGCACACCGGAAAGGAGCCACTGAGGAGAATGGTTTTTAATAAGCCAGTCTGACTCCATGACAGGCTTCAAATGTGGCCTCAGACTGAACAGGCCTGAGTTTCTGTTTCTCAGAAAACAAACCTACAGTCCATGAAAACAGAATACAATAACCCAATGACCTCCCTGAAAACCAGAAACAATAATTTAGTAGGTGCCTTGAAAAGTCCCAAAGCCCATGACCAATCAAGTCAAAGGTTAGTTAGAAATGCTTTGTCTAGCTAGTCAAAATGATATTGTCACCCGGGCACACCCTGTTCCCTGGCACTCCATGAACCCCGACCCTATCCCCTAGATCAGTCCCAAACAATCAATGAAAAGTTTACCTACTCACACTAGGGAAATCCCCTAATGGCCAGGCGGAGGGGAGGGGAACCCTGTGGGGAGGAACAGGAGTGACAGGAATCAGGAGGGGGAGAGGGAACTGGGGAGGCCAGCGTCACCCTGGCACAAGGACGGACATCCGCGTCTTTCCTCACGCACCTCCACCTTCCTGCTGGTGGAAGTTAGTTCTCACCGGAAGAGACTGGCCTTGCTCCCAGGTGCCAGGGCTGTTGCAAACTGTCTTTCCTTGTCCGTTTTGAAGCTCTTTCCCATTTTAAGTTTTTTCAACCTCGCAGCGCGGTGCCCAGCTCCGGGCTCGCCTGTGCTTCCAGGAGCTTTTCTCCCTCCTCCCGCCTCTCTCATCCTGCTCCCCTGGCACCTGGCCCCTCGAGCAGGGCTGAGGTGGGCAGGCCTCTCTCCAGCCCCGACAGAGTGTCACTGTTTGAATGGTGTGTGGGCCGGGGGACTGCGCAAGGAGGATGCCCGCCGGAGGACTGCCCAGGCTGCTCTGTATTTAATGAGGATAATAACCAGGAAAGCCTCGCACTGGGCATTTACTTATGTATTCATGTGTGTGCACATATTCTACAGCGCACGCGAGATGAGGGGACGGCTTGCGGGGTCCAGGGGATCGAACTCGGGCTGTCAGGCCTAGAGGCAAGCCCCGTTTTCTCCTGAGCCATCGCTCCGACTCAAAGTTTCAACACCGTCTTTGCGCAGAGTCCCCTCCCGGGGCCGTGTCCTCTGACTGACATCCGGAACGGGCTGTGAGCGCACGGCGCGCAGTGCCTGCCTGCACGCTCTCCCCGTGGTATTAGGAGTGGCGTCCGACCCCGTCCCGACGGAAGGGAGAAACTTAGCATCAGGGCCCCTCTTTCTGATGCCTGCATTACATGTTCTCCAAGCAAAGCAAATGGACACAACCACACCCCCGAACACATACGAAGTCCTCTGTGCGGGCTGGAGAGCCGGCTCCGAGGTGAAGCGCTGGCTGAGCTTGCAGAAGAGCCTGGTTGGATTTCCCAGGACAGCGCACAACCGCTTGTAACTCTCGGTCCGGGGGTTCAGCGCCCTCTCCTGGCCGCTGTGGCTACTGCACATATCTGCTGAGCAGCGCAAGGATGGAGAGGCCCACGCGGTATGGAGCTGGGGGACCTTCAGTCAATAGCTGGAGAGAAACTGAGGCCCTCTGCTGGGAGTCTCCCAGAAACGAAACCCTAACAACATCCGCTGGGTTGGAAAAGGTGCCTTCCGGAGTCGGTCTCCAGTGAGTCCCTCACCCCACCCAGTGCCTGAGGAGCTGGTCCTAAGCTTGCTTCTGTTTCAGTTACGAAGTTCCCGGACAAAAAGCAACTCACGGCAGAGAGGGTTTAACTTGTGCTTACCGTTCCAGGTCACCCCATCTCTGTGGGAAAGGCTGGTCATGTCGTGTCCACAGCCAAGAGCCCAGAGAAAGGGGCATGTGCTCGCCTGCTTGCTGTTAGTGCCTACCTCTGTTCCCGCCCTCAAGCAGTCGGTGTGGCCTGCCTGGGGGATGGCGCCAGCCCAGAGGGTGGTGCTTCCTCATCACCTAATTCAGTAGCAACCCCTCACACACCCCTGGATGGACAGTTTTATTTTATTCCGGGAAGGGGTCTCTCTGCGTAGCCTGGCTGGCCCAGAACGTGCTGTGCAGAGCGGACGGGCCTGAAACCGGGACTTACCCCTGACAGCCCTCAGAGAATGCAGGACCCCGTGCTCAGGTCCTGCATTCTCTGAGCCTCCTCTTCCAGGCGTTAACCCTGAGCACCCAGCACGCAGGGCTGAGCACCCAGCACCCCGTATTGTATTCTCAGCACGGCAGTTGGGCAGTTGTGCCTCCGAACCCGCTGGGGCCCAGGGCAGACGGAGCTTCCCCAGCCAAGGCTCAGGCAGCAATGACCTCAAGTATAAATCGAACATCCAGAAGTCAGCCTGACGACATGATGGTTGGTAAGACCCAGAAGCCGCTCCCCTTCTGTGATGATGACCCCGAGCAACGCCAGTGCCCGGGCTTCAGCGCCAGGCCCGAGGCCCTCCGAGGAGCAGCCCTAGCCCAGCCAGAAGCTTGACTTTCCTCCTGGCTGTGGAGGCGCCTCTCACCGTCTCACTGTCTCACTGTGGGCTTTAATTTGCATTCACTCAATGGCTAATGAGGGATAAACCTGTTTGAACCAGTTGTACAACCTGTTCAGATTTTTGTTTTGCTTCCAAGAGAATTGCGTCTTGTTTGTTGGTTTAATTGTGTGTCCTTGTTACCCTTGTTTTTTGAGAACTGCAGATGAAAAGGCAGGACTGCGTCTTGAGGGAGATTCACAAGTGATCAACACGGCAGCGTAGTACTATATGTGAGCTACAGAAGGGGGTGGGGGGCAGGGCGGGTGTGCGTGTGCCACAGGGGAGCCATTCCGTGTCTGCTGCTCCATGCAGCCGCGCTGCCGCAGAGTAAAGATTGGAGTGCAGACAGGCCTTTCTCTCGAGATGTACTTGTTAAATTGTGTGTGTGTGCATGTGTGTGTGAGTGTGTGCATGTGTGTGTGCATGTGTGTGCAGGTGCCTAAGGAGGCTGGAGTGGACATCAGCTCCCCCGGCGAGGGAGCCACAGGCGGCTGTGAGCTTCCACTGTTCCTGGCTGCACCAGGAAGGCACAGGCTAGCTCAGGGCAGCCTGTGTCAGCCCCCGGCCTCGCCCGAGGGCGGCTTGCTCCTCTCTGTGCGCTCTCACTGGTCAGACGCCAAGGGTGAGACTCGGGCTACCCCAGGAGCCCAGTGATGCCCAGTGTGTCCAAGCCGAGGCCCAGTGGCTGCGTGTGGCCTGGAACGGCTGTGGGGTTGGCCCAGCACAGAACTGTAAACTTATGAACGTGAGATTTCCTCCTGCCTGGGTGGTGTGTTACCTGAGCATGTGACCTTTGTTGATGACAGCTTCAGGTGGCAAGGTCAGAAGGTCAGACATACCTTCCCGGCATTTGGATTAAGATATGTCTTTGGATTGAGGGTGTGTGTGCTTGTGTGTGTGTACGCACACGCTCACATACATACACTCACATATACTTGCACACACACATATGCTCACACACAGACTCACACACACAGACCTGTAGGCCCTGATCCCTGGAGCTGGAGTCCCAGGCAGTCCCTCCTGCTACTGTCTTGTTTGCTATAAACCAGCTGTCCTCCTGTCTGCCAGGGAGGAGTGCTTGGATTACAGATGGACACTATCACATCTATGATGGCCTAATTTTTTTAAAACCGAGACAGGGTTTCCTGTGTAACAGCCCCGGCTGTCCTGGAACTTGCTTTGTAGACCAGGCTGGACTGGAACTCACAGAGATCTGCCTTCCTCCTGAGCACTGGGAGTAAAGGCGTGGGCCACCAACACCCAGCTCTTTTCTCTTCCTCTCTCCTCTCTGTCTGTCTATGTCTCCCTGTGTCATTCTGTGTGTGTGTGTGTGTGTGTGTGTGTCCTTCCATAAGGGCCCTAAGGACTGAACTTAGATGGCTGAGTTCTCTCTTGGCCCCAGAACTCTGACTGTAAACTTAATGCTTCTGTCCTGCTGGAGGTTGTCCTGGGCCCTTCCTTCACATCTCACCGCCGTCACTCACTATCTCCGTTGGCGCTTTTTCCCCGTGTACCAGCTGGAGACCCCCGTATGCATTTTCATAAGCCTAAGTCAGCCATTTCACCTAAAAAGAATGCACTCAGTCCACACGCCTGTTTGCTTATACACAGATGTGCAGTTTCAATTTCTTCCTTTCCGGCTCAGAAAGCTGCTGGTAATAAATTTTCATTAAAGTGGTACAAGATTGGAAAACGGAATGAGCCTGGAGCATTTTCCTAAGTGATCAGCCGAAACCTGAGTGGGAGCCAGTTAGAACCCCCAGGGACGGCCCAGTTCGTTCAAAGTAGTTATCCTGGGTGGAGCCCAGAGGCGGCCGCCGCTTCCCTGGGCCCTTCGCGGCCTTTGCTCCAGCCTCCGCAGCCCCAGGCATGAGATGGTGAACTGGCTTCGGAGACGCTGGCTGGAGAGAAGTCAGCCGGATGTCGAAATTTTTACTTATCTACTTATATTTTTATTTAAGAAAATGGAGTGTGTGCACGCGTGTGCGTGTTGTTGTTGTTGTGAGAGGTCAGAGGTCAACTCTTGGGCGTGAGTGCCTTCCTTCCACTGTGCGCACCTCAGGGGTTGAACTCGGGTCGCCGGGCCTGCAACGAGCGCCTTCACCTGCTGAGCCATCTTTTCCGCCCTGCCCACAGGTTTTGCAAACTTGTTAGTTAAGAATCAAAGGTCTTGCCAGCTGTTTGTATCCGCAGCCTCTCCGGGCAGCTCTGGCCTGGCTCCGTGAGGCAGAGCGTGGCTGAGCCGCAGCCGTGCCTCCAGGGGAGCCCAGGGCGGTGCTGGCCGCTGGGTCAGCTAGGACAGGTCCAGCCAAGTTCCCCGGGAGGCCCTGAGAGGCCGAGGGGCTTCTCAGCATCCCACCCCCCTTCCCGCATCCCGCCACTTCCCTGGCTCCAGCTGCCAGAGCCCGCTGTGTCCTCCGAGCTGCCAGTGTGCCCAAGCGTCCTGCCGCAGGGTCCAGGGGTGGGCAGAGCCTGTGCCCGCCTCGCAGGAGGGCAGCGGAGCAGGCAGCGGCGGGGGAAGCGCAGACGTGCACCCTCCCGCCACCGGAGGGCGCTCTCCTCGCTCTGTGTCCGAGTGAGTCGGCGTGGGCTGCCCTGTGCTCGCGGGACCCCGTGCTGGACACAAAGTCCAGGGGTGTGGCTCCCTGTTCACCTGATGGCAGAGCGAGGGGACCGGTCAGGAGTGGCCAGCGGGAAGGAAGATGGGCCATAGCTTCAGCAGGGCGAGGGAGGGCAGCACAGGCCCTGAGCGAGTCGCGTTCACTCAGAAAATGCACCACACCCGGGTGCGGCATCAGGGCGGGCAAGTGTGTGCTCCGTGACTCGCCCAAGCCCCCGCTCCGGAGGTATTAGAGCCCACGTCTTTGGACACCGCGGCTCGCTTTCTTCCCACGCTGCCGTTGGCGCGTCCCAGGGTCCTCCTGGCTTTCAAGGGGAGCGAGAGCGGCGCCCCATCAGCACGGCCAGGGGTAAGGCTGCTGCACGCAGGATGCGTGGATGCGGCTCCGTAGGGGCAGGTGGACCCGATGGCAGAGGGCCGGGGCGCCAATGAGCTGTTTCCCAAAGTATCCATTTCACCCTCAGGCGGAGGCAGGGCCTGCGCGGTGGGCGCCATGGCCAGCACGAGCCACGAGGTGGTGCTCAGACGCCGCGCAGGCTGGCGACCAGGTTGCCATCTCCAGGGAGAACCTGTGGCTCCCCCTCCCTGCGCGGCCACTAACGCCAGCCCCCGTGGCCTTCTGCCTCTAGCCTTTCCCGGGAAAGGTGACCTGAAGGAGCTGTCTGGGACAGTCTCCGAAGCAAGCCGCCACACCGTGGGTCAGGTGCAGCCCCTGGCCTCCGGGTCACCCGCCGAGAGGTGTTGCGGGAGGCGAGTGGGCCCCTTAGGGGCACCCAGCAAAGGGAGACACACTCAGGCAGGGCAGGTCTTGGCGCAGCAGCACTTGAAGCTCTGGGAGCTGAGCGCACAGAGCAGGGCCTGGCTGCCACGGGCCTCACGCTCACTCTGCTGCTCACTCTGCTCTCCTTCTCTTGGAAAGGCCTTGCCAGGCCCCAGGGGGTCCCCAGGGACCGGCAGTGCCCCGTAGTGCAGGCAGAGTCACACTGCCGTGGCGTCTACAGTCGGTCCTTGGGTGCAGCACGAACAGCCGGGATGGTGTGTGTACGCGCATGTGAGTGTGTGTGTGTGTGTGTGTGTGTGTGTGTGTGTGTGTGTGAATGAGAGCCAGTCTTTGAACGCTGGCTTGGCAGTTTAGGATGTGTGTTGAAGCCTGTTTCCAGGAGCACAGCGTGTGGGGGAGGGGTGAGCGTCCTCAGTGTTGGTGAGGACCCTGGGGCACAGGAGCTTTGAGGTGGGAGTCCCTGGGCACAGGCCCTGGCACTGGTTGGGGGTGGGGCTGGATGAACCAGCCTCCTGATAACCGCACTCAGTCCCGGCCTTGTGCATCCGCTCTTCTGTGAAAGCAGCTGAGGTCTCGGCCTTGCACAGTTTGTGGTCGGCTGTGTGCTTCCCACTCTCTCCCTCTGGGGATGCCCAGGCCAGAAGTGTCCAGCGTGCATCCCTGACCCGGGCTGTGCCGTCCGTGCCGGCTGTTGCCCTGCGGCTGTCGGTCAGCAGGGGGGCATGTGGAGCCGAGCCTTTCTCCTGGCCTCTGCCCAGGCTCCCCCTACGGTCTTGGAATCGCAAAGTCCCCTTTCCTGCCCCAGTGCAGACGGCTTGGGTCGATTTGTGATGTCTGAGCATCCTCTGTGAAGGCTCTTCACGTCTGGCATTCACAGAAAATAATCAGTTTAGACTATCGAAGTGATAGCGGGATGAAATTCGGGCCTCCGGCTCCACAGGCTCCCGCCGACTCCCCCCTTCTCTTCTGGTGACCTTTTATCTCTGCGGGAGCCCAGTCTTAGACGGTTCTGAATGTGGTGTGTTTCTCATTAAGTTTCTGCCGCAGAAAAGTCACGTGTCTCAAAGCTCCCCCCTTCTTCACCCCACCAATCTACAGTAACTCCCAATGTTTAGATTTGATTTGATTTGAGGTGACTGTAAACCCGTAATCTCGTTGATCTGAAATTAGAAAAATCCAAAATAAAGTAAAACACACACACACACACACACACACACACACACACACACACCAGTTTTCAGTTGCCTCTGTGTTTTTGTGGCAAAACAGAGGCAGACCACCCCACCCTGAAAAGAAATCAGTCTGCCCAAGCCCACGTGGGCCCTTGCCCCCAAGCCCCTTCCCCCATCCTTAAATATCTTTCTTCGAGAGGTGAAGCCAAGACTGTGTTGCTGGGTGGGCCGAGGCTTCTGAGGGAGCCCTGGGGCCGTGAGAGGTGACACTCTGGCAATGCCAAGGCCTGTGTGTCAGGGAGGTCACTGGACCGGATAACCGTCAACACTCCTTTCTCCTTTCCTGAGGTCAGGCTGGAAGCTCCGTCAGGCTGGAAGCTCCGTCTTGCTGGGAGTGGAAAACCTGCTGCTCTGGGCAGCTGGTGGCCCAAACAGACGAGGAGCCTTCAGCCTCCGAAGGCCTGTGTAGATGGCAGGTGCACCAGGGCAGGTGAGCGTTCAAGCTGACGGGCCTGCACCAACAGCTCCTCCCTGGGCCTCTCACCTTGACCATGAGCCACTAAGGTGCCTACCCCCCACCCCAGCTTTTCCTAGAAACAACCAGGTTTACAGTAGGAGGCTGGTCCTCAGACCTGTCCCCGAGTCTGACTTTCTGTCTTTTGTCCTTGCCCCACTTCTGTCCTGGCATTGTAGTGGCCTTGGGGACCCAGCACTGCTCCCCTCCGTTTTCGGCTTCAGTTCTGGACAGTGGAGCAGGGTGCTGGCTCCAGCTGCAGTTCCCATGGGCACTGGGCCGTCCTTTCCACCCCGAGCTTGTTCTTGCCTTCACAGCTGCAAGTGAGGTTTGCCCAACTTCTTTCCAGTTTAGAGGGTCTGTAGCCAGGGTCAGGAGACTCCTCGCCCCCAGAACCTTTCGAAAACATCTGTCTGTCTGTCTGTCTGTCTATCTATCTATCTATCTATCTATCTATCTATCTATCTATCTATCTATCATCTGTCATCTCTCTGTCATCTATCATCTATTTATCTATCATCTATCTATCACCTATGTATCATTTATCATCTATGTATCATCTATCTATCTATCTATCATCTATCTATCTGTCATCTCTCTGTCATCTATCATCTATTTATCTACCATCTATCTATCACCTATGTGTCATTTATCATCTATGTATCATCTATCTATCTATCTATCTATCTATCATCTATCTATCTGTCATCTATCTATCATCTATGTGTCATTTATCATCTATGTATCATCTATCTATCTATCATCTATCTATCTATCATCTATCTATCTATCATCTATC
>NW_026586383.1:9551937-9553251 GCF_907164565.1 Psammomys obesus
TCTATCTATCATCTATCTATCTATCATCTATCTATCTATCATCTATCATCTATCTGTCATCTATCTATCATCTATGTATCATCTATTTATCTGTCTATCTATCTATCATCTATGTATCATCTATCTATCTATCATCTATCTATCTATCTATCTATCTATCTATCTATCTATCTATCTATCATCTATCTATCATCTATCTATCTATCTATCATCTATCTATCTATCTATCTATCTATCTATCTATCTATCTATCTATCATCTATCTAGATGGTTACGTGCATACTGTCACGTATTTTGGGTCAAATTTTAGTAGTCGGTTCTCCCCTTCCACCAAGCGGCTTCCAGGGGTCAAACTGAGGTCATCATTCTTGGCAGCAAGCTCCTCCACCTGCTGAGCCAGCTTGCTGTTCTGTTTGTCTTGAGACATGGTATCACATAGCTCAGGGTGGTCTTGAACTCGCTATATGGTGGAGGAGGATCCTGAACTCCTGATCTTCCTGCTTCCGTCTCCTTCTCCTCTTCCTCCTCCTCCTTCACAATGTACAGTTAGTGCCACCCACGTGTGAGACAAGGGGCCATGTACTACAGCATTCTGGTGGCCAAACCCCTCAAAGAACAGGTCAGCCCCCAGTGGCCCCCAGTTAGGGGAAGGTCCTCGTGAGCCCTCCTCTGTCCACGCCGGGACTTTGCTTGCTCTTGTACAGGTGGCCATAGCTTCAGTGAGTGCGCGAGTGTGGCCTGCCTCGGCCAGAAGGCAGCATTTCAGTTTTTCCTGCTATCCTCCGGCTCTTGCTTTCTCTTCCCTTCCTTGTCTGTGACATCTCCGAGCCTCTGCATCCGGCTTTATAAATACTCAGGGCTGAGCATGCAGTTGCCTATGGCCAGCCTTCCTGGCTGTGGGCGTCCGCAGCAACTACTGCCCTCTGCACAACGAAGCTTCTCCGAGCACAGCTGAGGGTGCCCAGGAGCCCCCGTGTATTCTCGTCACCTGCAAACAGTACATACTCCGGCTGGAGGGTTTGGGGAGAGGAGGCCACAAGATGCCCAGAGGGGGCCGGAGTGATAGGTGGAGGCAGGGCTAGGAGGCTTCCCCAGATGGCTCTGCCACCCAAACAAGGGACATTAGAGCCCTCAGCCCCTCAGAGGGCTCCTGTGAGTCTGGGTTCCAGAACTGTCCTCACCACATTGGAGAGAGGCCATCTCCCAGGGGGCAGTGGGAAGCCATCTCCAGGGGACAATGGGATGCCAACTCCATTTCCAGGGGACAGTGGGGAGCCATCTCCATCTCCAGGGGACGGTGGGGAGCCATCTCCA
>NW_026586383.1:9553261-9567751 GCF_907164565.1 Psammomys obesus
GGTGGGGAGCCATCTCCATCTCCAGGGACGGTGGGGAGCCATCTCCAGGGACGGTGGGGCACGTCCTGGGAGGTGCAGTGGTAGCTGGAAGTAGCTTTCACGAGGCGGCACTTGTGTTCTTGTCCCGCCTCCACCCCCTGCAGAGCACAGACCGTAGTGAGGGCTGACTTTGTGTAATTTTGTCAAGCTCGCCATATTGCTTCAACCTCCCCCTCCCTTTGGGAAATTGAAACTGGAAAACTATCAGAAATAACGAGAGTTCAGTAAGGCAGCCAGCTACAGAATAAATGTGCAAAAATCGATACGTTTCCTATGTCCAACAGTAACCACTTAGAAAAAATAATGGAGAAGAAAGATCTCATTCCCATAAAAACAGGAGATATTTATCACCCCAAGCCAACAGCTAGGAGAAGTGTGTGCTGTCTTCCCTCATCTGTCCAGGCATCCTCCCGAGGTCGTGGCTGGGGGTGGGGGGGGCTCTAGGCTTTGGGCCATTTTGCACAGTGGCACGTGGGTACAGGGTTGCTGTGAGCTTATTGGCGGATTGCTTTTGCCTTTCTGAGGAGCCTCGAGTTCTGGTCAGCTGCTGTGGCAGAGCCTGCTGTAGCTTCTGTGGTTTCCATGTATGAGCGAGATGCATGTGTGTCAGTGTGTGTGTCAGTGTGTGAAGGCCAGAGGGGTCAGTCGTAGGCATTCTTCAGGTGCTACCAGCACGTGTTAAAAACACATTGCTTTTGAAGCTGGGCCACTCGCTGGTGAGGCTGGGCTGTTTGCCTAGAGAGCCCTGGGCCCTGCTTTTCTCCACCCGCAGGGTCTGGGAGTGCAAGAGTGCACCAGCACACGTGGGCTTTTCCTGTGGGCTTTGAGGAAATGTTACTTCAGCGCAAACTGAGTTTGCAGTTCTGCTGTTTCAAGACGAACTTGCAAAACGATGTATCTCTTGTGAAAACTGGGCTTTCTGTTTCTTAAAGAAATGACCAGGCAGGGATGAGCCAGCATTTCTGTAGGTGTGAGTGTCTGGAGTGAGCGTGCATTCTCCAGGGAGCGTGGAGCTCTCACGGCTGTCCCTGGGCCGCTGCGTCTCTCCACTGGTCTCTCCTGCTCAGTGTTTGGATTTGCGGCCCTTGTCTTGGAGGGTAAGTGTGTTAGATGTTTTTCTTAGAGCTGTGACAAAGCTTTAAGGGGAAGGCCTGCTTCGCCTCGCAGTTTGGGTTCATCTGTCCTGTTGGGGAAGAACACGATGGCAGGAACACTTGGCACAGCTGGTCACAACTGGTCACATGACACTACTGTCAGGAAGCACAGAGAGCTGGAGGGTTCTCTCTGTCCTCATTACTGTCCTTGACCCCAGCTCAGGTGCTCCTGCATGGGCAGGGTGGGGCCTTCCTCCTCAGTCAGTGCAACCCAGAAAGTTCCGCTTACACGTCCTGGAAGCCTGTCTCCACGGTCACCCTGGATCTTGTCGTAATGACAGTCAACACTAACCATTTCGGTAGGAGGATCAGATACCTATCCTGGATCCCGCCGTGAGGACAGTCAATACTAATCATTGTGGTAGGGGATCAGTTACCCATCCTGGATCCTGCTGTAATGACAATCAATACTAACCACTGCTGTGGGGGCTCAGTTACCCATCACTCCAGAACTCGCTGTGTAAAGGTACAGCATGTGTATACCCCAGCGCACACGTGGGCTGCGGGCTGCGGGGTTCTGCTCGCTGGCTTGGCATCATTGGCAGGGTCGACTATCTCTCAGCTAATCTCAAGCACTCTTGGCTGTGGGTTCATCTACACAGTGTAAGCTCAAGGTCGGAGGACGCTCTGTGGTGCAGTTCCTTTCTCTAGTGAGGAAGCTTCGCTGAACTCACACTTGGTCTGGTCCTGTGCCCCATTCTCACGTCTGTGTCCATCACCTCATTCCCTGGCTGTCCCTCTCCTCACACATTCCTTGCATGCCAGTCTCAGGCCTCGGTCCTGATCGGGAGGATTTCTGCCTCGGCTGCATGCTTGGTAGAGCCAGAGCCAGAAACACGCTCTGGTTCTCCACTCGGGAGCGAGGTGAGGGCAGTCAAGACTTTGCCTTTCAGAGAGGACTGACTTCCCTGGAGAACTGGAATCCTGCTGCAGAGGCCTTCAGACCCGAATCGGGACTCTGCCCAGCATTCAGACTGTGGGTCTACATGGCCTGAACTTGCAGGTCCGTACAACTCTGATCTCTTTCTGTAAGCATGTGTGTGTGCATGCACACACACACAGTCTCTCTCTCTGTCACACACTCTCACACACACACTCTCTCTCACACATACACTCTCTTACACTCTCTCACACACATAGACACACACTCTCTCACATACACACTCTCTCACACACACTCTCTCACATACACACACTCTCTCACACACACTCTCTCACATACACACACACTCTCACACACATACACACCCTCTCTCACACATACACACACACTCTCACACATACACACACACTCTCACACACTCTCACACACACCCTCTCTTTCTCTCACACACTCTCACACTCTCTCTCACACACTCTTTCTCTCTCACACTCTTCTCACACATACTCTCTTTCTCTCACATACACATTCTCTCTCTTTCTCACACACACACTCTCTCTCACACACACACTCTCTCACACACACACCTCTCTCACACACTCTCTCTCTTTCTCTCACACACTCTCACACTCTCTCACACACACTCTTTCGCACACATACTCTCTCTTTCTCACACACACTCTTTCTCTCTCACACTCTTCTCACACATACTCTCTTTCTCACACACACTCTCTTTCTCTCACACACACATTCTCTCTCTTTCTCACACACACACTCTCTCTCACACACACACTCTCTCACACACACACCTCTCTCACACACACTCTCTCTTTCTCTCACACACACATTCTCTCTCTCACACACACACACTCTCACATACACACTCACACACACTCTCACACACACACTCTCTCACACACACACTCTCTCACACACACATTCTCTCTCTCTCTTTCTCTCACACACACACTCTTCTCACACATACTCTTTCTCACACACACTCACACACACACTCTCTCACATTCTCTCTCTCTCTTTCTCACACACACACTCTCTTACACACACTCTTACACACACTCTCTCTCTCTTTCTCTCGCACACACATTCTCTCTCTCTCTTTATCTCTCACACACGCACTCTGAAGGATGATGATTCAGCCCATGATGTCACATGGGAGGGCAGAGCCCTGAGATTATGGTGGTGCTGGAAGTTCCCATTGCTGACTGACACGCCGGCTACCCGGAGGTCACCGCAGAGCACATCACCCACACTCCCGGGGATGAACAAACCTGCCAGGTGGATAAAAATCCAGCTTACAATTGTGTCTAGTGCATGGCAGTATCAATTCCACTCGGATCCTGTTACATTTCCGTGCAGGGTGCTGTAACCGTTCTGCGTGATACTGTATCAGTTCCATTCATGACAGTGTGATCATTCTGTGCATGATACTACATCTGACCATTCAGTGCATGGCACTTTAATAATTCTGTTTGACACTGTGTTGATTCTGTACATGACACTATCAATTCCATGTATGACGTTGCATTTGTTTTACATGTAACACTGTAGCGACAGGCAATTGGCACATAATGATAGAGACAGACCATGCTACTGGTTTTTGTATTCACTGCCCTATATTGGTTTCCCCCCCATTTTAGAGTATCCTGCTTACGAATAATTACGTGGGGCTGGAGAGGTGGCTCAGATGCTCGGGGCACTTGCTGTTCTTGCAAAGGACCCAAGTCTGGTTCCGGTACCCACACCAGGCTGCCACCTGTGCGTCCAGCACCGGTACTCCAGAGCGCTCACCCCACGCCATACACACAGTTCAAAATAAAATCACCCTGAGCAGAAGGGGAGAGACCAGCTGGTTCTGCAGGCCCGCACTCTCGGCACCTGAGAGGCTGGGCAGGAGGACCGAGGCTGTGAAGCCAACCTGGCAGTGCCAGGCCCTGCCTCAAACTTTTTTTTTTCTTTCTATAGCACAGTAAAGCCTGCTATGAGGGCAATGGCCTCATCCACCGTGTGGTTGCCTGTCTCTGGATCGAATCACGGCCTCTGAACTCTGACCCCACACCATCTTGGATTCTGTGGGTGCACCTTCTTGGGTCAAATCCTATTAGGGCTTCTGTAGACACAGGAGTCTGTTGTGATTCTCTCACTCCTTGTTCTTTGTTGCCCAGAGATCCCCTGGGTTAACTATCAGCCAAAGGTCTCCGTTCCAGACAAGCATTCTGTGTTTGTTTGTTTGTTTGTTTGTTTGTTTGTTTTTCCCTTTCAAAGGTGTGTGTGTGTGTGTGTGTGTGTGTGTGTGTGTGTGTGTGTGTGTGTGTGTAAGGTCAGGGAGAAGAAGTCCACTCTGCTACAAACAGGATTTCTGTGGGTTAAAGACCCCAGGATTTACAGCATCCTCAAGCACTGCTTCTCCCTGGGCTCAGGGCCAACCCAGCAAGGATGGTGACAGTGACTTAGGATGTGTGGGGCCACTTTCTGTCATTTAAGCCACCGGATTTATGACTGGAGCTTTGGGCTTACAAGGGGGAGGCTTGTGTGTCCCGAGAAGCCTGAGTGTTTTCGCACAGTGTGTGCTGGTGTTCACTGACTCCCGGGTGAAGCTCCCAGGAGCAGCAGCAGCTGTGGGTGGTGGGGTGGGGCCCGCTGTGACGCTAGCTCCAGTGGACCCTCAGCAGCCGAGTCAGGAGGCTCTGCTGTCACCCGGGCAGGTGCTCTGAGGGGCTCTCCTGTGATCCGACCATGTGCTCTCACATCCCGGGAGTCTATGGCTGGGGGCTCCGAGCGCCTTTCCAAAGGTGTAAGGCCGAGCTCTCGGCCTTCCTCACGCTGCTGCGACTCAGCCCTAAACTTATTCTGTTGCTGCGTCAATGATTTTGCTACTGTTATGAATTGTAATGGAAATCTGTGTTTTCTGATGGCCTTCGGTGACCCCTGCGAAACAGTTGTTTGACCCTCAAAGGGGCCACAATCCACAGGCTGGGAACGGCTGGTCTAAGGGCTGTGTGCATGTGTGTGTGGTGTGTGCGCTCATGTATGGAGACACGTGTTATGTGTTGCCAGGGGTTGACTTCGAATATCATGTTACTCCACCGTATTTCTGTGTGTATATGTATTTGTGTGCATGTGGGTGAAGTTGCCGGGGAAAGTCAGGAGGGAACATCGGACTCTGGAGCTGCAGGAGTGTGAACTACTTACTGTGGGCACCAGAAACGAAACTCGGGTCCTTTGTAGCGACAGCAAGTGGCTTTCACTGCTGAGCCGTCTCTGTGGCCCCGCTCCCTTACTTTTTGAGGTGGGATCTTTCACTAAGCCTGGAGCTACCATTTCAGCCAGCCTGGCATTTGCCCGTCTCCATGCTGATCAGAGCTGGCATTCCAGGCACATGGTTATGCCTGGCTTTCCAGTAGTGCCATACTCCGACCTCAGCGGCAGGGTGCATACCTGCCGGAGAGTGGGGGCTTCCAGAGAGTTGCCACGCCCTCGAAGACGCTGACTTCTCTCTGCTCTGGAATATGGTGGCAGCTGCTTCAAGTTCCTGCCGAGGTGGCTTCTCTCAGTGAGGAGCATAACCAGGGACTGTGAGCTAAAATAAACCCCTTCTCCCTTAAGTTTCTTGGTTTTGTCAGGATATTTTATCACAGTAACAGAAACACTAAGGTGGGGGTGGGGGAGGGCCACCTACCAGGCCTTTTGCTTTGTCAGAGTTGTTGAAGTCATGGAGAACTTCCTGCCTCTGCCTCCTGAGTGCTGGGATTAAAGCTATGTGCCCACACCCAGCTGCCCTTTCTTCCTTCCTCTCTTTAGTCCAGGCTGGCCTCAGCCTCCCAGTGCTAGAACCGAAGTCATGAGCCCCCCCCCCCCCCCGGGTCAAGCTCACAGACCTGCTGGTTTGAACAAGCACATGTCTCTTTGTTTAAAGAGCACACCTGTCTTTAGAAGCAGACCCCTGTTGACTCAGCATCTGGACGGGGAAGATGATTGGCTGAGAACTTGTGGCTGACTGGTTATGGTGTCTTTAAAAGCTCAGTTATATAAACATGTTTCTGTTTTAATCCCAGGTGTGGGATATGGGGCTGATTCAGATTGTCCACAGCAGCTCACTATTTGCCTTGTTCAGGCTCTGAGAAGAGCATGGTCTTTGCCAGCTGCAGATAGTTTAATTCTGAGGACTCTGAGAGGGAATAAATGCCAGCACCCTGAGAGGGAAAGGGGGTCAGAGAAAGGAGGATGTCTTCCCTCCCCGCCCCTGCTGCTCCTGGTTGCTGTTGATGAGGTTTGATGAGAAGCTGGAGATCTCCTGAAATGAAGATTGGACTTGCCCCAAAGAACCCTAACCAGCAGGAAGTAGCTAAAGTAGTGCCCTCCCCCACTAACCTTGCCTACCTGGTGTTGGAGGGGTGGAAGGATTAGGAGGTATCTGGGGTAAAGAGAGGCAGAGGTATAAGAAACCCAAGTAAAACAGATTTTTAAAGACTAAGCCAGCCCTGAGTCAATGATCGCGTGGCTCTGGCCCATCGCTGGGCAGCCTGTCCTGAAAGGCCAGCCTGGGGCCCACTGCACGTCAGCCACTTCGGCATCTGCCGCCCTGGACCTGGCTGTGCACACCTATAACCTAGCACTGTGTGGTGTGGGACAGAGGGATCAGTGGGATGGTTGGCCTCCAGCGGCTCCAGGTTCAGTGAGAAACCCCCAAGCCAGAGAAACAAGATGTAATAGGACAGGCGAGATGGCTGGCCTTGTGCCAACTTAACACAAGCAACTGTCAGTTTGCAAAAGTAAACCTCGGCCAAGAAAATGTCCCCACTAGATTGACCCATGAGAAAGACATGAAATGTCATGCGTGCATACAACCATGTTTATAATAACATAAATTTACAACGTGAGGGTCATATTTTAAAAATCACAAGCCAGGCATCCTCTCAGGTCATCAACAATGTTCCGAACTTCGCTTTGAAAATCTCATTTGCATACACTACTTTTCTCCAGCTGCTCAGACAAAAGCAACTGAAGAATAAAGGGTTGTGGGGAGTCCGCCTTTAATACTGGCGAGGCAGGCGGATCTCTGTGAAGCTGAGACCAGCCTGGTTTGTGTCGTGAGTCCCAGGCCAGCCAAGGCTACAAAGTGTCTCAAAACCAAAACAGGACGGTGTTCTTTCAGCTCACGGCCTGGGTGTAGCCCACGCCCTGGGACGCCTTGGTGATGGCCAGGAGCAGGAGGCCGCCATCACGGTCCTCACAGATGGGCAGGCTCTCAGCTCACTTTCTCCTCAGTCAGTCCAGGGTGGCAGCCCCTGGGATGGTTCGGGCTGTGTCCAGGTCTGCCTCCCCTCCTCAGTGAATGACCTCTAGGGTGTTTGTACAGGCCGGCCGGAGGCGGGCTTCCATGGTGATCCATCAAGCTAGCAATCGAGATGAAGCTGTGCAGCACTCCACAGAGAACGTCACACATACGGGGATTCAAATCCACACCCTGGGGGCAAACCCGAAAGCACCTCAGGGACAGAGGAGACACTCGAGGGTGTAACTCTGTGGCTGCACAAACCACGAGTGACTTAAGGGCAATAGTGATTTAACACTGAACAGGTCTTATCGAGGGTAGCACTAATTCTTGTTTTAACTCTTGCTTTTTCTTTCTTTCTTTCTTTCTTTCTTTCTTTCTTTCTTTCTTTCTTTCTTAATTTCTTTCTTTCTTTCTTTGTCTCTTTTTTTTTTTAAGACAGTGTTTCTCTGTGTAGCACTGGCTGTCCTGAACTTACTCTGTAGACCAGGCTGGCCTCGAACTCACAGAAATCCACCTGCATCTGCCTCCCGAGTGCTGGGATCAAAGGCCTCTGCCACCATGGCCTGGCCAGTTGATTGCTTTGTAAGGATGGGGAAAAATCCCCAAGATCACAGTAACCCTCAGATCCTTTTCAGCTGTGTGTTTAATTCGGGCTCTAAAAAAGGAACAACAAACATTCTTGTTTAAAAAACCATCAGGGGCTGGAGAGACGGCTCAGCTGTTAGGGACACCTGCTGCTTGCACAGAGGGCCAAAGTTTGATTCTCAACACTCACACAATTATAGCTCACAACCAGCTGTAACTCTGCTTTCAGGAGCTCTGACACCCTCTCCTAACTTCCTCAGGCACCAGGCAGACATGGAGGCAAAACACCCACAGACATAAAATAAACCAATCTTTTAAAAATTGCATTGTCAGAAAAGGTTGGTAGAACGAGACGATTCTTTGACTCATCTCTGCCACCTGAGCCCAGCCATTTCATTTAAGATTTTCAATTATTTTAATTCTGTGTATGCATGTGTCTGTGTGTAAGTGCAGGGCCTGAGGAGGCCAGGAGGTGGCGTTGGGGCCTCTGGAGCTGGAGTCACAGGCGGTTGTGGGAGGCCTGTGGGGGCTGGGACCTGAACTCTGATTATCTGCAAGATGAAAGGGAGTAACTGCTGACCTGTCGCCCTGTCACCCTGCCCCCACTGCTGAGGTCCACAGCGGTGAGACAGGTTTCATCCTGTGCACTCCCGGCCGCTGCTTCACCTGTTTTCACAGGTAAATTCGGGGCTAGTGACTGCCCTGTGCTGCTGGGCGCTGCACCCGGAGCCTTCACTAACTCTTCCTTTTCCTTTCTCGAAGTTCACAAAAGAGACATTTTGTTTCTCTCTCTCACCTGGTTTTACTGTCCCTCTCAAGTTCAAATTGTTCTGGGAAGTTTAAGGCCTCCGACCCTGTCCTTCTGCATCATGGATTCTCAGACTCTCTAGCTCCCCCGAGCCCTGGCCCGTGTCCTCATTTTTTGGAGATCACGTGATTGGGGAGGGGGTAATATTTCTCACTTCTTCATGACCAAAATTGGCTTCATTTTGCCTCATCCCTAAACGTTTCCATTTCACTCTTGACTGCTGCTGGAGTCCTGATTCCAGTCTTCTACCGGGGTCAGTTGGCTTTCTTCTGAGAAGATTGGCTTCAGCAGCAAGGTTTGAACTCTCCTCACAAGCGGGAAATTGGCTTCATTGGTTCCTTATCCAGTTTCAGAATAAGGAACTGGTAAAAAGCATCACATTTCGTGTTAAACATGCCTGTTACACTACACAGACACAAACTTGGTTCTCTCTCTCTCTCTCTCTCTCTCTCTCTCACACACACACACACACACACACACACACACACACACACACACGGCAGTTAACATAACTGTTAAGCACAGAACAGAAGGTGGGCCAGTGTACAAGCGAGGTCCTGTGGTCTTCACATTTGGGAAAGGCAGGAGGAAGAGTCAGTCCTCAGCCTTTCGTGAGCAAGGGCATAGAAAGACTAGCTCTTGCTCTCAGCAGGCTGTCTCCTCCTGGCCTTCCCCAGGCAGTGGTGTTACCTGAGCCCAGCCTTGGTCTGGCTGATGTTTCCAGCGGCGTCATTGCTGGGCCCGCTCTAGGGAAGCCAGCTCCTTACTGGGCTCCCCACCCTGTGTCCACAATGGAGACAGATCCAGATGAGGCCCCTGAGGAATCTGTTGCCCACAGAGGCACACAGTCCCGGGGAGTTCTGGGCCAGGCAGTCCCAGCTCCTTCCCAGGAGGGGAGGGCTGGGAGCCTGACAGTGAGCACTCTCAGTGCGCAGGCCACACGCCTGTGTCCCCAAAGGCCAGCATCTGTGCCCGCTTAGGCCAGTGGGAGGGACCCTCAGGGACCAGCTCTGCCTCTGGACAGAGTGGGGTGCAGGCTCTGTGCTCACAGAGCAGGGTTCAGCATCGTTGCTGGGGAGACCTTGGGGAGTCTTTCTCTCCCTCCCACAGTCCAGGCAGCCACGTCTTGTCTTGGAGGAGGACACCCAGAGGTGGGAAGTTGAGAGTCTGGGTGGCCATAGGTGGCTCCTGTGGCTCATGAGGAGCCCCACAGCAGGTCCCTTTGCTCTATGCCTGCCCCATCCGTGCGTCCTGACCCTCCATGTCATCCTCCTGTCTTTCTCCTTTTTTCCGAACAGAATTGTCTTCCTGACCATTTCCTGTGCACTCCCCTGGAACTGAAATTACGATGTACTCAAATCCAAACTGTAGAGAAGGTCCCAGTCTGTCCCACGGTGGGAACTACCACTGATGTCTGGTAGTTGTTCAGACTTTTAAAAGTTATGTACATGTATACAAACAGACTTCATTTGTTACATAAATGGACTTTTGGATTCTGTGTATAGATACATGAAGCATATATGTACGAGCATATACACACATCTATATCTCTCATCTAGCCCTCAATAAGACGTTCATCATGTCTTCCATGTCTATCATTTACCCATTCGCCACCTGTTTTCCATCATCTATCCAGCATCCATCTATAGAGCACCTCTTTATTATCCGTTCTCTAACATCTGTATTTCTATTCGTGTATGTGTGCATGTATGACCTGTCTGTATATCATCTATCCATTGATTTGTCATCTTTCATCCACCTATTGCTTTATCATCTATCAGCCATCTGTCTACCTAGCATTTAGTTTCTATCTATCTATCTATCTATCTATCTATCTATCTATCTATCTATCTATCTATCATCTATCATCCATCTATCATCTATCTATCAATCATCTATCATCTATCTATCATCCATCTATCATCTATCTATTATCTACCTACCTACCTACCTACCTACCTACCTACCTACCATCTATCAATCTATCATCTATTTATCATCCATCTGCCCCTTATTGGCATCAACCCACGATTTCCCCGGGTATCTGTTTTTGAGAAGCTCCTACCCTCTTCCTCCCTGTGAGCCTTGGCTCCCAGTGTGGGTGCTACCGTGCATTTGTGTTTGGGGGTTCCTGATATTCATGTGCCTCCTCTGCAGCTCTCTCCGTCAGGGTGTGAGCATGCCTCAGCTGATTCTCCAGGCCTCTCTGTGGCCTTATTTCTTGCTCTGTTTCAGTGGAAGTGTAACTTAGATTCAGTAGCAGACGTCAGTCTTCTGTTTGTAACATAACAAAAATGCTGTGGCAGCTGTGGAAATACCTGAAACAAAGACCAGCACCCCAGCACCTGTCTTGCTCTCTGGCCTTTCTTCCTGGTGGTAAGTGAGTGCTTTGGTTGCTGGTTGGAGCCCCTTTACCAGAGAGACCATTGCGTTTTCTGTCCAAAGACTTCAGCCCGCATCCTCCGGAGACACCGGCCTCACCCCTACAGCTTCTTGGCTCTCTGACCTTTGGCCAGCAGGGCACCCAGACTTCAGATCCCAACACCCCACTGCAGCCAGACAGCCCAGGAAGGGTTAAGCTCGGGCTAGCTGCAGCTCCACGAACTTAATCCGGATTCCCAGCACTGATCTCCTGGCCTGTCATTTGCATTTCTCTCCTTTGTGCAGGCTTTTTCTTCCTGCCTTTCCCGGGGCCCAGGCGCCCGTATTAGCATACCGCGCGGGGCGGCAGGCTGCAGGCCCCCCGCTGAGCACCAGCCTGTGCAATCTGCAAGCACCATCAATTTTTCAGCACTTTCCTTATTTCTCATTACAGTCAGGCCCACACGGCTCCCCACTCAACACAATCCTCAGCCACCCGTCCTGCCGGCAAGCCAGAGGCTGTCAAACCCCCCCCCCCCCAACTCTGCCGAGCGTGCACTCGCTTGTTGAAGCGCCCACCGTAATTAATCACAGAATTAATCCTGGCCAAGCCTGTCTTCCTGAGTGATTGTGGCAGTGCGCTTGGGTGCCTGGGCCCAACGGCAATTTTATCAGCCTTAAGAACCGGAAAACTTCCCTGCAGCCAGGAATGCTATGGGCACCCACCACACCCTCACCCTTCCACAGCCATTCACACTTTCCCCCCACAGGTGCGGGCACACGGGCCATCTGCGCAGAGCCACAGGCGTCAGAATGTTGGGGTTTGCCGGGAAGGGTGCTTCTTTCCAAGTAGGCACGCGCGTGACTGGCTGGCTCATTATCAGCAAAGTTGGCAACCACTTGGCTTCTTGCTGCGGATGGGGGGTCCAGCTCCAAATCCATGGTTGAGCCCCAGAGTCCGTCTTTGATGTAATATCCCCGCTTCCTCCTCTGCTCTTCAGGGGACGGAGGGAGAGGGCTGGGCTGGAGGGAGCGCCTGAGATTGCTTAATTAGTGGAGGTCGGCTCAGCCGGAGACATTTCAGAGCACACGGTTTGGCTGCAGATGGAGGCATCCAGACATCAGTTGGCAGGCTAGAGAGATGGCCCAGCGGTCAAGAGCACTGGCTGCTCTTCTACAGAATGGACCTGAGTTCAATTCCCAGCAACCACATGGTGGCTCACAACTATCTATAGTGAGATCTGGTGCCCTCTTCTGGCATGTAGGCAGAACACTGTATACATAATAAATCTTTAAGGGAAAAAATGAATAAGCCAGTTGGCAGGAAGGCCAGAAACCCCTCCCACCAGGACTACAGGTAGGGACAGGCAGTGTGAGAAAGGCCGGAAGTCTCCAAATGTGGGGGAGAAGGTGGGAACAAGGAACCTGACCCTTGCAAGCTTTGGACCTTCCAACCTCCCTCAGCTTTCCGGACACTCCGGTCTCTACCAGTCCCTTGTTTGGATGCCAGAACCTGGCATCTCAGCAGGTGCTCCCGGCACTCCGCAGCATGCTGTAACAGCCGGAGCCATGGAAGACCACCAGAAAACAATGAAACCAGTTTCTTCCGTAGAGGCCGCCGCTCTGTTACCAAGGCACATCTGATCTTGGCCTCTCTCTGTTACCCAGGTGGAGCTGGACCTTGAACTTGGAACCATCTGGCCTCAGCTGTTTTAGCCTCGGGGTCAGCCTAGAAAGGCAGGTTTTAGAGGGCTTGGGCCGGCTGGCTGTTCTCGGCTAACTACGGGGCCTGTGGGTCTCACGAGTTTTTCTGTTTGTTGGATGTGTTTTCCTTTAACAAAAGCAACACAGAGGTGCAGTGAAGCTGGTTAACAGGGGAGGTGACCCTTAACCCCCACATCCCACCAGGAGCTCGCACAGTCTGCACACCAGACACAGATGTGCCTCCATGCTCACGTGTAGATGAATCCCTCTGAAGCCCACAACTGTCGGCTCCTATTTTTCCTCTGTCGTCCTAGCAGCGCGCTGACATCTTCCTCATCTTATGAAATAACGGTGAACAGTGCGCTGAGCATGTGCTGTAGCATGGTCTAAGTGTGTTTGCGTGTGTGTTCACTCACACGTATGTTCATGTGTGTGGAAACGAAAGGACAACCTCGGCACTTGCCTGTCAAGAACCTTGCTTTTTTCTGAGACTTCATTTCTCACTCATTCACCTTGGACTCACCAGGCAGCCTGGGCCGGCTGGCCAGCGAGGCTTTGCCTGTCTCTGCCTCCTCAGTGCTGGGATGACATGGCCATGTTACCACAGCAGGCTTTCCGTGGCGTCGTGGAGTCTGTGCTGGTTTGCTTTGCTTTGCTGTGATGACATGGGGACCCAGAACAACTGCGGAGGAAGCGGTTTGTGTGTCTTACAAATCACAATCTGGCTCCAGAGGAAGTCCGGGCAGGAACTCTGGCAGGAACCTGGAGGCAGGAGCGGAAGCAGAGGCTGTGGAGGCTAGCGGGCTTGCTCCCCATGGCCTGCTCAGCCTGCTTTTTTAATAATCCAGGACCATCCACCCAGCAGCAGCACTGCCCGCAGGGGCTGCCCCTCCCGCATCCGAGCTTAGTTAAGGAGACGTTCCACACGCAGACTTGCCCTCAGACCACCCATCAGAGGTGGGCACTCTCCTCATCTGCAGGGCTCCCCCAGACGACTTCCCCCAGGCTGACAAGAAAACCAACCAGGACAGGTCTGAAGGACCCTCTACTCTCAAGCATCTCGCTGGAGGCTCATTTCTGCTGCTCATGTCTCAGGCTTGATGGAGGCCCAATGCACAGGGCGAAGCTGTAATGGTGCTACAGTTTGGCACCAGCTTCCTGCAAACCCTTCCCACTTGTGTCTTCAAACTGCATGTTTCACGTCCCTGTTCCCTTTCATGTCACAGGGAACCTGGGTCAGAGCAGTGAGCAGCAGCATACCTCAGCCTGAATGCTATGCCGTGTTGAAATTCCTTCTGTCAAAACAATTAACTCGTTGCTTTTAAAGTCAGCCTGAAACAAGGTCTCAGGGCACAGGCAGAATGCAGTCAAGGTCTTCCGCGGAAGGTAATGCGATGGCTTCTGGCCTGGTTCCTGATAGAGCCTTGTTCTCCTTTGAACTGTCACGTGCTGGGCTTCACTGGCCTCATTTTCTGATCTTTCAGATTGCCACCATAATGGCTCACTGGGCTCAGTTTATAGGATTTAAGGGCTTTTAGAGCTCAAAATTCCAAACTTTTGCACAGTCTTCCTGGAAACCTAAGGCCTAAGAGCCACTTGGTCAGGGTTATCACACCGATGGCTTCACTCCTCAGGGTTATCACTGATGGCCTCACTCTTGAGC